>NC_086447.1:778138323-778457823 GCF_028390025.1 Pseudophryne corroboree | reverse complement strand
GTGTGATAAGCCAAAACTGGTTTCTCTAACGTCCTAAGTGGATGCTGGGACTCCGTAAGGACCATGGGGAATAGCGGCTCCGCAGGAGACAGGGCACAAAATAAAAGCTTGAGATATCAGGTGGTGTGCACTGGCTCCTCCCCCTATGACCCTCCTCCAAGCCAGTTAGATTTTTGTGCCCGGCCGAGAAGGGTGCAAACTAGGTAGCTCTCCAGAGCTGCTTAGAATAAAAGTTTAGTTAGGTTTTTTTATTTTCAGTGAGTCCTGCTGGCAACAGGCTCACTGCATCGTGGGACTAAGGGGAGAAGAAGCGAACTCACCTGAGTGCAGAGTGGATTGGGCTTCTTAGGCTACTGGACGTTAGCTCCAGAGGGACGATCACAGGTTCAGCCTGGATGGGTCACCGGAGCCGCGCCGCCGTCCCCCTTACAGAGCCAGAAGAGACGAAGGTCCGGTGAAAGCGGCGGCAGAAGACATCCTGTCTTCAAGACTAAGGTAGCGCACAGCACCGCAGCTGTGCGCCATTGCTCTCAGCACACTTCACACTCCGGTCACTGAGGGTGCAGGGCGCTGGGGGGGAGCGCCCTGAGACGCAATATAACACACATATACCTTAGCTGGCAAAAGGAATACATCACATATAGCTCCAGGGCTATATGGATGTATTTTTCCCCCTGCCATTTTACACAAAAAAGCGGGAGTTAAGGACGTCGTGAAGGGGCGGGGCCTATCTCCTCAGCACACTGGCGCCATTATTCCCTCACAGCTCCGCTGGAAGGACGGCTCCCTGATTCTCCCCTGCAGTACTGCATCTGATTCAGGGTAAAAAAGAGAAGGGGGGGCATTTTGGCAGCAAATAACTAGATTAACAGCAGCTATAAGGGATTAACACTTATATAAGGTTATCCCTGTATATATATAGCGCTGGGTGTGTGCTGGCAGACTCTCCCTCTGTCTCTCCAAAGGGCTAAGTAGGGTCCTGTCCTCTATCAGAGCATTCCCGGTGTGTGTGCTGTGTGTCGGTACGCGTGTGTCGACATGTATGAGGAGGAAAATGAGGTGGAGGCGGAGCAGTTGCCTGTGTTAGTGATGTCACCCCCTAGGGAGTCGACACCTGACTGGATGATTGTGTTTAAGCAATTAAGTGATAATGTCAGCAATTTACAAAAAACTGTTGACGACATGAGAAAGCCGGCAAATCAATTAGTGCCTGTTCAGGCGTCTCAGACACCCTCAGGGGCCCTAAAACGTCCGCTACCTCAGTGGGTCGACACGGATCAAGATACAGATACTGAATCTAGTGTCGACGGTGACGAGACAAACGTAATGTCCAGTAGGGCCACACGTTACATGATCACGGCAATGAAAGAGGCATTGAACCTTTCTGACACTACAAATACCTCAAAGGCGGGTATTATGTGGGGTGTGAAAAAACTGCCAATAGTTTTTCCTGAGTCTGAGGAAATAAATGAGGTGTGTGATAAAGCGTGGGTTTCCCCCGATAAAAAACAGCTAATTTCTAATAAGTTATTAGCACTATACCCTTTCCCGCCAGAGGTTAGGGCACGGTGGGAAACACCCCCTAGGGTAGATAAGGCGCTCACACGTTTATCTAAACAAGTAGCGTTACCGTCCCCTGATACGGCCACCCTCAAAGAACCAGCTGATAGGAGGCTGGAAAATATCCTGAAAAGTATATACACACATACTGGTGTTATACTGCGACCAGCAATCGCATCAGCCTGGATGTGCAGTGCTGGAGTCGCATGGGCGGATTCCCTGACTGAGAATATTGATACCCTGGATAGGGACAATATTCTGTTAACTATAGAACATTTAAAGGATGCATTGCTATATATGCGTGATGCGCAGAGGGATATTTGTACCCTGGCATCAAGAGTAAGCGCAATGTCCATCTCTGCCAGAAGAGCATTATGGACCAGACAGTGGTCAGGGGACGCAGATTCCAAACGGCACATGGAAGTATTGCCGTATAAGGGGGAGGAGTTATTTGGGGCTGGTCTAACAGACCTGGTGGCCACGGCAACGGCTGGAAAATCCACCTTTTTACCCCAGGTTACTTCACATCAACAGAAAAAGACACAGTCTTTTCAAACTCAGTCCTATCGTTCCCATAAGTACAAGCGAGCAAAAGGTCACTCTTTTCTGCCCAAGGGCAGAGGAAGAGGAAAAAGGCAGCACCATGCAGCCGCTTCCCAGGAGCAGAAGCCCTCCCCTGCTTCTGCCAAGTCTTCAGCATGACGCTGGGGCTTTACAAGCAGACTCAGACACGGTGGGGGCCCGTCTCAAGAATTTCAACGCGCAGTGGGCTCACTCGCAAGTGGATCCCTGGATTCTACAGGTAGTATCACAGGGGTACAAACTGGAATTCGAGGCGTTTCCTCCTCATCGGTTCCTGAAGTCTGCTTTACCAAAGTCTCCCTCCGACAGGGAGGCAGTTCTGGAAGCCATTCACAAGCTGTACTCCCAGCAGGTGATAATCAAGGTACCCCTCTTACAACAGGGGAAGGGGTATTATTCCACACTATTTGTGGTACCGAAGCCGGACGGCTCGGTGAGACCAATATTAAATCTAAAATCTTTGAACACTTACATAAAAAGGTTCAAATTCAAGATGGAGTCACTCAGAGCGGTGATAGCGAACCTGGAAGAGGGGGACTATATGGTGTCGCTGGACATCAAGGATGCTTATCTCCACATCCCAATATATCCTTCTCACCAAGGGTACCTCAGGTTTGTAGTACAAAACTGTCATTATCAGTTTCAGACGCTGCCGTTTGGATTGTCCACGGCGCCTCGGGTCTTTACCAAGGTAATGGCCGAAATGATGATTCTTCTACGAAGAAAAGGCATCTTAATTATCCCTTACTTGGACGATCTCCTGATAAGGGCAAGAACCAAGGAACAGTTAGAAGTCGGAGTGGCACTATCTCAGGTAGTGCTAAGTCAGCACGGATGGATTCTAAATATTCCAAAATCGCAGCTGATTCCAACGACACGTCTACTGTTCTTAGGAATGATTCTGGACACAGTCCAGAAGAAGGTGTTTCTCCCGGAGGAGAAGGCCAGGGAGTTATCCGAGCTAGTCAGGAACCTCCTAAAACCAGGACAGGTCTCAGTGCATCAGTGCACAAGGGTCCTGGGAAAAATGGTGGCTTCTTACGAAGCGATTCCATTCGGAAGATTCCATACAAGAACTTTTCAGTGGGATCTACTGGGAAAATGGTCCGGATCGCATCTTCAGATGCATCAACGGATAACCCTGTCGCCAAGGACAAGGGTGTCTCTCCTGTGGTGGCTTCAGAGGGCTCATCTACTAGAGGGCCGCAGATTTGGCATTCAGGATTGGATCCTGGTAACCACGGATGCCAGCCTGAGAGGCTGGGGAGCAGTCACACAGGGAAGGAATTTCCAGGGCTTGTGGTCAAGCATGGAAACATCTCTTCATATAAACATTCTAGAACTAAGGGCCATTTACAATGCCTTAATTCAAGCAAAACCTCTGCTTCAGGGTCAGGCGGTGTTGATCCAGTCGGACAACATCACGTCAGTCGCCCACATAAACAGACAGGGCGGCACGAGAAGCAGGAGGGCAATGGCAGAAACTGCAAGGATTCTTCGCTGGGCGGAAAATCATGTGATAGCACTGTCAGCAGTGTTCATTCCGGGAGTGGACAACTGGGAAGCAGACTTCCTCAGCAGACACGACCTTCACCCGGGAGAGTGGGGACTTCACCCAGAAGTCTTCCACCAAATTGTAAACCGTTGGGAAAGACCAAAGGTGGACATGATGGCGTCACGTCTAAACAAAAAACTGGACAGATATTGCGCCAGGTCAAGGGACCCTCAGGCAATAGCAGTGGACGCTCTGGTAACGCCGTGGGTGTACCAGTCAGTGTATGTATTCCCTCCTCTGCCCCTCATACCGAAAGTATTGAGAATCATAAGAAGGAGAGGAGTAAGAACTATACTCGTGGTTCCGGATTGGCCAAGAAGGTCTTGGTACCCGGAACTTCAAGAGATGCTCACGGACGAACCGTGGCCTCTACCTCTAAGACAGGACCTGCTACTGCAGGGGCCTTGTCTGTTCCAAGACTTACCGCGGCTGCGTTTGACGGCATGGCGGTTGAACGCCGGATCCTGAAGGACAAGGGCATTCCAGAAGAAGTCATCCCTACTCTGGTAAAAGCCAGAAAGGAAGTAACCGCAAAACATTATCACCGCATTTGGCGTAAATATGTTGCGTGGTGTGAGGCCAAGAAGGCCCCTACACAGGAATTTCAACTGGGTCGTTTCTTGCATTTCCTGCAAACAGGACTGTTTATGGGCCTAAAATTAGGGTCCATTAAGGTTCAAATTTTGGCCCTGTCGATATTCTTCTAGAAAGAACTGGCTTCAGTACCTGAAGTTCAGACATTTGTGAAAGGGGTGCTGCACATACAGCCTCCTTTTGTGCCTCCAGTGGCACCTTGGGATCTCAATGTTGTGTTGAGATTTCTAAAATCACACTGGTTTGAACCATTGTCTACGGTAGATTTAAAATATCTCACGTGGAAGGTGTCGATGCTGTTGGCCTTGGCTTCAGCTAGGCGTGTGTCAGAATTGGCGGCTTTATCATGTAAAAGCCCTTACCTAAATTTTCATTCTGACAGGGCGGAATTGAGGACTCGTCCTCAATTTCTACCTAAGGTGGTTTCTGCATTTCACATGAACCAACCTATTGTGGTACCTGCGGCTACTAGGGACTTAGAGGACTCTAAGTTGCTGGACGTTGTCAGGGCCTTGAAAATATATGTTCCAGGACGGCTGGAGTCAGGAAAACTGACTCGCTGTTTATCCTGTATGCACCCAACAAGCTGGGTGCTCCTGCTTCAAAGCAGACGATTACTCGTTGGATTTGTAGTACAATTCAGCTTGCACATTCCGTGGCAGGATTGCCACAGCCAAAATCAGTAAAAGCCCATTCCACAAGGAAAGTGGGCTCATCTTGGGCGGCTGCCCGAGGGGTCTCGGCTTTACAACTTTGCCGAGCAGCTACTTGGTCAGGGGCAAACACGTTTGCTAAATTCTACAAATTTGATACCCTGGCTGAGGAGGACCTGGAGTTCTCTCATTCGGTGCTGCAGAGTCATCCGCACTCTCCCGCCCGTTTGGGAGCTTTGGTATAATCCCCATGGTCCTTACGGAGTCCCAGCATCCACTTAGGACGTTAGAGAAAATAAGATTTTACTTACCGATAAATCTATTTCTCGTAGTCCGTAGTGGATGCTGGGCGCCCATCCCTAGTGCGGATTGTCTGCAATACTTGTATATAGTTATTGTTACAAAAAATTCGGGTTATTATTGTTGAGCCATCTTTTCAGAGGCTCCTTTAAATTTATCATACTGTTAACTGGGTTCAGATCACGAGTTGTACGGTGTGATTGGTGTGGCTGGTATGAGTCTTACCCGGGATTCAATATCCTTCCTTATTATGTACGCTCGTCCGGGCACAGTATCCTAACTGGCTTGGAGGAGGGTCATAGGGGGAGGAGCCAGTGCACACCACCTGATATCTCAAGCTTTTATTTTGTGCCCTGTCTCCTGCGGAGCCGCTATTCCCCATGGTCCTTACGGAGTCCCAGCATCCACTACGGACTACGAGAAATAGATTTATCGGTAAGTAAAATCTTATTTTTACATGGAGATGTGAGACAAAAGTGGCTGCTAAATCAGATTGTGTTTTACGAATGCAAACTAGTGGTTTTCGTATAACAGCAATTAAGATTTCCTAGGCTGCATTATGTAGGATGCAGATTTATGTTTAAAATGATAAGAACGTTGTCTGTGTGAGAGGGTGAATGCAATTGAAATTCAAGTTATATTTACATTTGTGAAAGAGACAGGAACATTGTAATCAGATAGTGTTTGGGAAAGTACGCTGGTTTGGTTAATGTATGAAAAGGAGCAGAACATTGCTTTATCTGATTCTTAACCCTTTTGAAATGTAACTTGAATTTAATCATATTTTGTGCGATAACCTGATTGGTTGGGGTACTGTATGTAGAATTGAGATAAAAAGAGGAGGCCTGTGAGCCTCCAAGTGTGTTATACCATTTTTACTCTGCTGTAACATCTTGCTGTATTGCTGAGTCTTTTTGAAGACAGTATTTGGCAAATAAAACATCTTCTGCCTCAAGACGACCGCTTCATCTTGTGACCTGCAGGGCTAGGCGAAACTTAGATCCGTTTTCCGGCTGTCCAGGGTACACCCAGTATCTCCAAGTTCCGCCTTCCGCCTGCTACCGTGCTGTGCTTAGGCAAGCGATGATTGGGGGATTCGTCAACACCACACAGGGGTGGTAAGACAGCGTGTTGACGCATACAGAGCAGAACCGTGGTTCCAGACGCCACGGCATATAGGAATGTGGTGGTGGCAGTGTAGTACCCGCCCACTGCGTAGTGGGTGGAGTGATTAACAGGCGGTTACTGACGGTAATCGGAAATTCCCTATGTGGCCATGTCCCATGTGACCTAAAACTCCATTCTGTGACTGGAGATGGGACGCAAAGCGGTGAGGGCTCTTGTACGGGACCGTCCGGTCACATAAATAGTAACAGAATTACCCAAACACATAGGCCACAAAAAAGAGAATAACACAGGCCGTTAAGATGAGAGAAAACATGAGAACATTATGACCAAATGGGCTGAGACATTCATTTTAAAATAGGAAAGAGAAGACAGAATACAAAGAAAAGAAGCAAAGGACAGAGGTGGTTAGCTAGATGTGATGGAAAATATACAAAAGAGAAGGGGGGGGTACTCAGGGACGGCTGCCCGTATATGCAGAAAATCGTTAAAGGGAGGATGGAGCTTAAGCAATAAAATGTGAGCTCCAACGATCACAGACTTTAGAGAAGGATTTTGAGGAATAATGCAAGATACTCATAGAGTTTATCTGATATACATCCTAAACACTATTATTAAGTATTACTAGAATGAACGGGGAAGATACTGACGCCAAGCAGAAACAAAGTGTCATGTGGTTACCAAGACAGTATGAGAAGTCATCTTATGATGCGTAAGGGCCCATTTCTCAAAGAGTGATAACACTCATTGGGGTCGATTCAATTCACTGACAGTTGAATAGCGCCGGGAGTTTGCTCCCGGCGCTATTCAATACAGCGACGAGTGACTCTCAATTGTCGGGAATTCTTCTCTCATCCCCGGGGGATGAGAGAAGAAACCCGACAAAAGTGCTGCCGCGCGGCCGGCGCGAGGCTGATTCTGTCGGGAATCAGCCTTGCGCCGGGGAGTTAAGTCGGAGAATGCCCGTTCTCCCGACAAAACAACCTGTTTAGTCGGCGAGAACGGGCCATTGCCGACTTAACTGGAGCTGAATTGAATAGCGTCGGGAGCTAATTCCCGGCGCTATTCAACTGTCGCTGAATAGAATTGACCCCATTGTAACTGATAAAACTCATTGCATTTGATTAATGGTGCTCCAACCAATCAGCTACCAACCTGACATTTCTGCAGCAGGGTACACTGTGTTCCACAGAAGAACATTGAGGTGTAGAGTGAATCTTGATCCAGAGGCACCAACAGGCTAAAGCTTTAGGCTGTCCTAGGATGCATTGGGGCCTCCTCTGTAACCCCGCCTCAAGGCACTGTGAGCTCAGTTTCGAGTTGGTGCCTGTAGCAGCAGGTCACCTAACGGGGGCTGCGCTGGGCAGCCCTGAAAAAGCTTATAAAAAGACTTCAAGGGCCGCAGTGCTGTTACATGTCAGGGTGACATTCAGCGCTGCGTCTCCGTCACCTCCCAAGTGGCATACTCTGACATTTTTAAACAGCAGAAGGTGGCTAAAAATCTGTTACCCCATTCTGACCATTTGATGGACATCAGGCAGGAACTCTGGTCTAAACCCAGGGTTGAAATTCCATCTCTCTAAACAGGCCTTAGCTTGCTACCCTTTCCTTGCAGAGTTATGTAACAAGTGGGAATATTCACCGCCAGTGGATTCTCATGTCACCCACATAGTGGTGTCATCCACTCTGACTGTCACCACTGTCACTTCACTGAAAGAACCGACAGATAAGCGTGTGGAGGGATGCCTGAAATCAATTTACTCCCGACAGGTGCTGTACATTGACCCACTATTGCTGCCTCCTGGGCTGCTAAAGGGATTGAAGCATGGGTTCAGGCATTAGAGCTGCCCGAGGATATATCTGACAATGCCAGACAATACCTGTCTCACATCACCAGCGCCTCTTATTATATTCAAGAGGCGTCCTCTGAGGCGGGTGTGTTGACGGCCAAGGCGTCGACTACGTCTGTCCTGGCTTGCCGTATTCTGTGGTTGAGGTCATGGAAGGTGGATCTGGACTCCAAAAAGACCTTGGAGGTACTCCCCTTTAAGAGAGACATCTTGTTTGGGGAAGACCTAAATAAAATTGTGTCTGAACTGGCGGCTGCTAAGACTGCCTTTATCCCAAATACTAATCATTCTGCACAGAAGGCAAAAGGTACCACTTTTCGTTCCTTTCGACCACAGGGGAAAGCAAAAGGTCAGGCATACCCGAGACAATCTCATGCTTCTAAAACCACTAAGGCCAAGACAAAGCAGTCCTGGGCGGCTCGTCAGCCTGCTTCTAAACAAGACAAGCCTGCCGCATGACGGGGTGGGCCTCCCCCTGGTGGACACCAGGGTGGGAGGCCTACTTCTGCAGTTCACCCAGGTCTGACTGAAGACCACTTCGGATGCATGGGTGCGAGAAGTTGTATCTCACGGGTACGCTGTCTCTTTCAAGAGACGTCCTCCTCGCCAGTTTTGCACCATGGTCATCCCTTTGGATCCACTAATTCTGCATCAGGTTGTGAGTTCTCTCCTGGTTACAGGAGTGGTAGTGCCGAAACCTCTGTCCCAAAGGGGCAGTGGTTACTACTCGACCCTGTTTCTAGTCCCGAAAGCCAATGGGTCTTTCCAGCCTATACTCAACCTCAAATCACTAAACAAGTTTGTGAGAGTGTACAAGTTCCGTATGGAGACGCTGCGCTCAATTGGGCTGGCGATGGAACCCGGAGACTATATAGTATCCCTGGATATTCAGGATGCGTACCTGCATATACCTATTGCCAAGTCACATCAGCAGTATCTGCGGTTTGCTATTGGCAACCTACACTATCAGTTCCAGGCTCTGCCATTTGGACTGGCTACGGCTCCTCGGATCTCCACCAAGGTCATGGCCGTTATGACGTCACATCTCCGTCATCAGGGAGTCAGGATCCTGCTGTGTCTGGATGACTTGCTGATCCTGGCAAACTCCCACACTGTCCTCCTCAGTCATCTGCAACTGACGGTTAGCTTCTTACAAGGCTCATCAACTGGAAGAAATCCTCGCTGGTCCCAGCTCAGAGCATGGTGCACCTGGGGGCACTCCTGGACACACACAGTTGTCGGTTCCTGTCTCCGGAGGAAGTTGTGAAGCTTCAGGACAGGATAAGATGCTTCCTTTGTTGCCCCAGAGTGTCGATACACTCGGCGATGCAAGTACTTGGCCTGATAGTGTTGGCCTTCGACATGGTAGAGTACGCTCAATTTCATTCCCGCCCTCTGCAGAGGTTAATCCTTCCAAGTGGGATGGCCTACCTCATCGGATCAGATCTCACATGATTATTTTTACCCCGGAGGTTCGTCTATCGCTGACCTGGTGGCTACAGGACCAGTAAATGAGCACAGGCCGTCCCTTCTGGATCCCCAACTGGGTCCTGCTGATGACGGATGCCAGTGTGTGGGGATGGGGTGCGGTGTTGAAGCAACACTCTTTCCAGGGTTTTTGGACCAAGGAGGAGACTCTCCTTCCTATAAACATTTTGGAGCTGTGGGCGGTGTTCAGTGCGTTAACTCTCGCACTGCCTCTGGTACAGAACAGGCCTGTTCCAAGTATGGTGAGACAGCGCCACCACGGTGGCATACATCAACCATCAAGGTGGCACTCGAAGCCGCATGGCAGTGTTTGAAATGTCAAAAATCCTTCAATGGGCGGAACGCCATCTGCCAGCAATATCAGCAGTGTTCATTCCGGGTGTCCTAAACTAGGAAGCGGACTTCCTCAGTCGTCAGGGCGTACACGCCGGAGAGTGGAGTCTTCATCTGGAAGTCTTTCAACTCCTAGTGGACACGTGGGGCCTACAAGATGTAGACCTGATGGCGTCTCAACACAATCACAAAGTTCCGGTCTTCGGATCAAGAACCAGGGATCCTTAAGCAGCATTCATGGACACACTAGCCATTCCATGGAACTTTCGGCTGCCTTATGTGTTCCCTCCAGTGTCACCCCTGCCCAGGGTCCTGTGGAAGATCAACCAAGAAGGAACATTTTTACTACTAGCCGCTCCGGTGTGACCCAGACGGCAATGGTTCTCAGACCTGTAGGGTCTATCGACAGAGCGTCCTCTTTTACTTCCTCAATGAACAGACATCCTCGTACAGGGCCCTTGTCTCTATCCAGACCTGGCTTGGCCTTGAGGTTGAGAGTTATTTGAAACATAAATGTGTGGCAAATGTTCATTGTGAAGAAAAATGAAGAGGAAATGATTAAATGGATGATTTATGAAAGAGTGGAAGAGGGAGGGTATGGTACATAAAATAATAATGGAAGTTATGTTGGGTGGTTCAGGCCCCATTTACACATCCTGGCCCCAGTTGACTGCTCCTACCATTACATTACTCCTCGTCTATACACACAGCACAGAGTATACGAAAGCAGTCTTGGGTATGACAAAACTGCATACAAGCTGTAATTTTGGTGATGCTAGTTGAATTTGTATCCCATTGTCAAATCTGGAAAAGTTTATGTTCCCGGACTAGGTCTTGAATCTAGAGTGGCAGCTGAGTGCAGGAAGCTTAATGAAGTTCCCGGCTAGGACCTGCTGAGCTGGTAACCAGGCTAGGACTAGCTATTCTAAGTACCGGGCTGGATATGGCTAAACTGGTTACCAGGCTGGGTCCGGTTATGCTGGATTCCAGACTGGAACTGGCACTGGACTGTAATGCCTGCGTCAGATAAGGATTTACAAACAGGGGAGAACTCCTTCCTTTTCATCGCCACCTGATAAGAAAAGTCTTGGAATAGGAGGAGTCTATCACCTTCATAATTGAAATCACAGGATTTTCTGTAAGCTTCCAGCATACAGACTTTATCGGTGTAATTTAAGAACTTAAAGATGACAGGTCTGGGTCTGCGACGATCAACCTGGCGATCCGGGCCAATGCGGTGTGCTCTTTCAATTAGCATAGTGCCGGACGCAGGCAGACACTTCAATTCTCTTGGAAGCCATGTAGAAACTAATTCCATCAAATCCCTCTGCTTGACCGACTCAGGTTGACCAATCAGACGGATGTTGTTACGACGATTTCTGTTCTTGAGATCTTCCAATTTATCCTGTAGCGCTACAAGAGAGGCTTCTTGGGAAGCGATGGTGGCTTTAGCTGCAATGAGATCATCTTCAACATTGGAGATGCGTTGTTCTGCCTCCTCAAAGCGGGTGCCATGCTCTTTATGTTGGGCCACTGCCGATTCAGTGACGTCCTTCAAGCCAGCCAATTTTTTGTCAAACAAGGGCGACAATATATCAGAGATCTCTTGGGCTTTAGCCAGTGATGCTGTACTATACACAGAAGGATCAGGCACTACTTGGGACACATCGTACCCAACAGGAGAGGATGGCGGACTTGTAGTCGCTGTAATAGTGGCTCTTGTTTCTCGTGTTTTGGCAGCCGTTCCGTCCCTGCTTCCCCTCTGAGGCTTGGCTACAAATGTAATATTAATTAGAGATAGTGGGGGTGTTATGAGCGTATGATGGTCTCCATGAATAAGGTGACATCACAAGGAAAACAGCAATATGAAGAGGGTAGAGTTGTGATCCGACCAGCAGGAGGCAATGTGCCGTTGAGGGAAGCTGAGGTCCAATAGGAGCAGGCAATATTGAATGGGTATATGTGAATGAGGAGACTGGAGAAGATAATGTGATCCTTAGAGCGCTGTTAAGAAAAAAGGTTTTCCTAACAGTTCCAGAGCAAGCGTCTCTCCAGAGTAATTGTATAATATTGTTTTAATGAAGAACAACAGAGTGACACAATAGCTTAAGTGTCCCTGGTAGTGCAGGTTGCCAGCTCAGCAGAGCATAATCTGACTGCTGCTTGCTCAAGGGTGAGGTGTGTGTCCAATTCTTGGGGTGAGTGAGACCCTAGGTTGCTGTTGTGAGGTAATGAGTTGCAGACATAACACCCACCTGCAAGAGGAGAAGCAGGGTGTTGTGCACTGTCCCTGGGACAATAATAGTGTGGTGGCATTATGTAGAGGGATGTGTTATGCAAGACGTGCCGTCCACACAGGCGCCGCATGACTAGCTCAGTCAGCGCGGCGGGGAGCCAGAGGTCTGGTGCTGTGCTGTGGAGTCGGGATGACGGACCGCTGCGTCTCTCACCTCTGCCCGGGAGAAAACAGAGCGGCTCTGTATGTCTTGTAGCTGCAGCTGAGTAGCGGGAGCGTGGGTGAAGAAGGGGCTGCGGGCGCTGCGGGCGCTGATCCTGGCGGGGACGGGTGCAATCACTGATGTCGATCAGCGGGAGCGGAGAGCTCTGTAAAACGCGGCCGTTAGGTAGTTCCGCTCACCGGAAGTCCACTTCTATGACATTTAAATAAAGTGGAATCGGGTCTGTTCCTTTCTCTGACGTCCTAGTGGATGCTGGGAACTCCGTAAGGACCATGGGGAATAGACGGGCTCCGCAGGAGACTGGGCACTCTAAAAGAAAGATTAGGTACTATCTGGTGTGCACTGGCTCCTCCCTCTATGCCCCTCCCCTGCAGTCTGCACTACAGAAAGGGTAAAAAAGAGAGGGGGGGCACTAAATTTAGGCGCAGTATAACTTATAGCAGCTATAAGTGGACATAATTCAGTTAGTCCCTGCATTATATAGCGCTCTGGTGTGTGCTGGCATACTCTCTCTCTGTCTCCCCAAAGGGCTTTTGTGGGGTCCTGTCTCCTGTTAAGAGCATTCCCTGTGTGTGTGCGGTGTGTCGGTACGACTGTGTCAACATGTTTGAGAAGGAGGCTTATGTAGAGGCAGAGCAGATGCCTATAAATGTGATGTCACCCCCTGCGGGGCAGACACCTGAGTGGATGGACTTATGGAAGGAATTACGTGCAAGTGTCGACTCCTTACATAAAAAATTTGACGACATGCCAAATGCGGGACAGCCGGCTTCTCAGCTCGTGCCTGCCCAGACGACTCAAAGGCCATCAGGGGCTCTAAAGCGCCTACCTCAGATGGCAGACACAGATGTCGACACGGATACTGATACCAGTGTCGACGACGAAGAGTCTAATTTAATTTCCACTAGGGCCATTCGTTGCATGATTGAGGCAATGAAAGAGGTATTACACATTTCTGATATAAACCCAGGTACCTCAAAAAAGGGTATTATGTTTGGGGAGAAAAAACTACCCATAGTTTTTCCCCATCTGAAGAATTAAATGAAGTGTGTGAAGAAGCGTGGGCTTTCCCCGAAAAAAAATTGGTAATTTCTAAAAAGTTACTAATGGCGTTCCCTTTCTCGCCAGAGGATAGGTCACGTTGGGAAACTCCCCCTAGGGTGGATAAAGCGCTCACACGTTTGTCGAAAAAGGTGGCACTACCGTCTCCGGATACGGCCGCCCTAAAGGAACCTGCTGATAGAAAGCAGGAGGCTATACTGAAGTCTATATATACACACACAGGTGTTATACTGAGACCAGCTATTGCTTCAGCATGGATGTGCAGTGCTGCTGCTGCATGGTCAGATTCCCTGTCGGAAAATATTGACACCCTAGACAGGGACACTATATTGCTAACCGTAGAGCATATAAAAGACTCAGTCTTATACATGAGATGCACAGAGGGAGATCTGCCGGCTGGCATCTAGAATAAGTGCATTGTCCATTTCTGCTAGGAGAGGCTTATGGACTCGGCAGTGGACAGGGGATGCAGATTCAAAAAGGCACATGGAAGTTTTGCCTTATAAGGGTGAGGAGTTATTCGGGGATGGTCTCTCAGACCTAGTTTCCACAGCAACAGCTGGGAAGTCAGCATTTTTGCCCCATGTCCCCTCACAGCCTAAGAAAGCGCCGTATTATCAGGTACAGTCCTTTCGACCCCAGAAAAACAGGGAAAAGGCGGGTCCTTTCTGTCTAGAGGCAGAGGTAGAGGGAAAAAGCTGCAGCATACAGCCAGTTCCCAGGAGCAAAAGTCCTCCCCCGCTTCTTCCAAGTCCGCCGCATGACGGTGGGGCTCCACAGGCGGAGCCAGGTACGGTGGGGGGCCGCCTCAAAAACTTCAGCGATCAGTGGGTTCGCTCACAGGTGGATACCTGGATCCTTCAAGTAGTATCTCAGGGGTACAAGCTGGAATTCGAGGCGTCTCCCCCCCGCCGTTTCCTCAAATCTGCCTTGCCGACAACTCCCTCGGGCAGGGAGGCTGTGCTAGAGGCAATTCACAAGCTGTATTCCCAGCAGGTGATAGTCAAGGTGCCCCTACTTCAACAAGGACGGGGTTACTATTCCACACTGTTTGTGGTACCGAAACCGGACGGTTCGGTGAGACCCATTTTAAATTTGAAATCCTTGAACACATACATAAAAAGATTCAAGTTCAAGATGGAATCGCTCAGGGCGGTTATTGCAAGCCTGGACGAGGGGGATTACATGGTATCCCTGGACATCAAGGATGCTTACCTGCATGTCCCCATTTACCTTTCTCACCAGGAGTACCTCAGATTTGTGGTACAGGATTGCCATTACCAATTCCAAACACTGCCGTTTGGACTGTCCACGGCACCGGGGGTCTTTACCAAGGTAATGGCAGAAATGATGATACTCCTTCGAAAAAAGGGAGTTTTAATTATCCCGTACTTGGACGATCTCCTTATAAAGGCGAGGTCCAAAGAGCAGTTGTTGGTCGGAGTAGCACTATCTCGGGAAGTGCTACAACAGCACGGATGGATTCTATACATTCCAAAGTCACAGCTGGTTCCTACCACACGCCTACTGTTCCTGGGGATGGTTCTGGACACAGAACAGAAAAAAGTGTTTCTCCCGCAGGAGAAAGCCAAGGAGCTGTCATCTCTAGTCAGAGACCTCCTGAAACCAAAACAGGTATCGGTGCATCACTGCACACGAGTCCTGGGAAAAATGGTAGCTTCTTACGAAGCAAAATTCCATTCGGCAGGTTCCATGCAAGAACCTTTCAGTGGGACCTCTTGGACAAGTGGTCGGAATCGCATCTTCAGATGCATCGGCTGATAACCCTGTCTCCAAGGACCAGGGTATCTACTGTGGTGGCTGCAGAGTGCTCGTCTTCAAGAGGGCCGCAGATTCGGCATACAGGACTGGGTCCTGGTAACCACGGATGCCAGCCTTCGAGGCTGGGGGGCAGTCACACAGGGAAGAAATTTCCAAGGACTTTGGTCAAGTCAAGAGTCGTCCCTACACATAAATATTCTGGAACTGAGGGCCATTTACAATGCCCTAAGTCTGGCAAGGCCTCTGCTTCAAAACCAGCCGGTACTGATCCAATCAGACAACATCACGGCAGTCGCCCATGTAAACCGACAGGGCGGCACAAGAAGCAGGATGGCGATGGCAGAAGCCACAAGGATTCTCCGATGGGCGGAAAATCACGTCTTAGCACTGTCAGCAGTGTTCATTCCGGGAGTGGACAACTGGGAAGCAGACTTCCTCAGCAGACACGACCTACACCCGGGAGAGTGGGGACTTCATCCAGAAGTCTGCCAACTGTTGGTAAACCATTGGGAAAGGCCACAGGTGGACATGATGGCGTCCCGTCTAAACAAAAAACTAGATATTGCGCCAGGTCAAGGGACCCTCAGGCAATAGCTGTGGACGCTCTAGTGACACCGTGGGTGTACCAGTCGGTTTATGTATTCCCTCCTCTGCCTCTCATACCAAAGATACTGAGAATAATAAGAAAACGAGGAATAAGAACGATACTCGTGGTTCCGGATGGGCCAAGAAGAGCTTGGTACCCAGAACTTCAAGAAATGATATCAGAGGACCCATGGTCTCTACCGCTCAGACAGGATCTACTACAGCAGGGGCCCTGTCTGTTCCAAGACTTACCGCGGCTGCGTTTGACGGCATGGCGGTTGAATTCCGGATCCTAAAGGAAAAGGGCATTCCGGAGGAAGTCATTCCTACGCTGATAAAAGCCAGGAAAGAAGTAACCGCAAACCATTATCACCGTATTTGGCGAAAATATGTTGCGTGGTGTGAGGCCAGGAAGGCCCCTACAGAGGAATTTCAGCTGGGTCGTTTTCTGCACTTCCTACAGTCGGGAGTGACTATGGGCCTAAAATTGGGTTCCATTAAGGTCCAGATTTCGGCTCTGTCGATTTTCTTCCAGAAAGAACTGGCTTCAATGCCTGAAGTTCAGACATTTGTAAAGGGAGTTCTACATATTCAGCCCCCTTTTGTGCCTCCTGTGGCACCTTGGGATCTCAACGTGGTGTTGAGTTTCCTGAAATCACATTGGTTTGGGCCACTTAAAACTGTGGATCTGAAATAAAAAAATAAATAAATCTCACGTGGAAAGTGGTCATGTTATTGGCCTTGGCTTCGGCCAGGCGTGTGTCAGAATTGGCGGCTTTGTCATGTAAAAGCCCTTATCTGATTTTCCATATGGATAGGGCAGAATTGAGGACTCGTCCCCAGTTTCTCCCAAAGGTGGTATCAGCTTTTCACTTGAACCAACCTATTGTAGTGCCTGCGGCTACTAGGGACTTGGAAGATTCCAAGTTACTGGACGTAGTCAGGGCCTTGAAAATTTATGTTTCCAGGACGGCTGGAGTCAGGAAAACTGACTCGCTTTTTATCCTGTATGCACCCAACAAAATAGGTGCTCCTGCTTCTAAGCAGACTATTGCTCGCTGGATTTGTAGCACAATTCAGCTGGCGCATTCTGCGGCTGGATTGCCGCATCCTAAATCAGTAAAAGCCCATTCCACGAGGAAAGTGGGCTCTTCTTGGGCGGCTGCCCGAGGGGTCTCGGCTTTACAACTTTGCCGAGCTGCAACTTGGTCAGGGGCAAACACGTTTGCAAAATTCTACAAATTTGATACCCTGGCTGAGGAGGACCTTGAGTTCTCTCATTCGGTGCTGCAGAGTTATCCGCACTCTCCCGCCCGTTTGGGAGCTTTGGTATAATCCCCATGGTCCTTACGGAGTTCCCAGCATCCACTAGGACGTCAGAGAAAATAAGATTTTACTCACCGGTAAATCTATTTCTCGTAGTCCGTAGTGGATGCTGGGCGCCCATCCCAAGTGCGGATTGTCTGCAATACTTGTATATAGTTATTGCCTAACTAAAGGGTTATTGTTGAGCCATCTGTTGAGAGGCTCTGTTATATTTCATACTGTTAACTGGGTATAGTATCACGAGTTATACGGCGTGATTGGTGTGGCTGGTATGAGTCTTACCCGGGATTCAAAATCCTTCCTTATTGTGTCAGCTCTTCCGGGCACAGTATCCTAACTGAGGTCTGGAGGAGGGGCATAGAGGGAGGAGCCAGTGCACACCAGATAGTACCTAATCTTTCTTTTAGAGTGCCCAGTCTCCTGCGGAGCCCGTCTATTCCCCATGGTCCTTACGGAGTTCCCAGCATCCACTACGGACTACGAGAAATAGATTTACCGGTGAGTAAAATCTTATTTTTTGCCCAATCAAATTTTGTTATTGTTAAGGGACAGATTATACCCCCTCCCCCTTCCCATTTAACAAGTCCCTGAACCTTGGCCCTATACGTGTCTTCATCTCCATCGCTACTTAAGGGCCTGGACGAAATGCAGATGTTTGTGTGTATCTGAATGATTTGTTTTGGATGACAGTCCAAACAATAGGAATGGCTGATGAATAGCAATGGCTGATTCAGTGACTTCACAAAGGTACTGTAAGTGATAGATTGTGAGCGTTTGTGGTAGGTAATTGGTAGCTTCTTAAACACAGGTGTGTCACAACTGTTTTGTGGCATGCGTCAGCCTGTGACTGTACAAACTCACCAGCAGCTTAGATGCGATAGACATTCAGCAAGCCACGTTCTGCGACAATTTAGGGAGTACAGACTTCTGATTCGCCCGATTAAAGTCCCCTGCTACAATGATTGCGTCCTCTGGATAAGTAGTCTGTTGGATGGAATGGCTTCAAATAATCCATTCTGTTTTAACATTCGTCTTGGGGGTGGGCATGGGAAATATAGACTGCAACCAAAAAGACCCCAGTAAACTCCAGAGGCAAGCAGAATGGCCTGCACTGTAACATTGGAAATTCCTAATTCGCAGAACAGTGGGTTCGATGTAACTTAACATTTGTGCGCACCAGTCATTGTTAACTTACTGTAGGTACAGAGACCACCTCATTTAGCAGAACCTGGGTCATGGCCACACAACCATGATTCAGTAAAATTCGGAGCATAAAAATTAAGTTTGGTGACATGCTGTCAATTTAATTTCATCCATCTTGGGCCTGATGTATCAACAGTTATTTGCGTTAAAAAAAGAGATACATTTACATTTTCTATACTTTTCATATTTTTTTTAAGTTTTTCATCTGAATGTATGTAAGTTTTTCGATTTTATTTATCTATTTTGTTTTTGCTAAATTATACTTTTTGGTGTGTTTTTTTCCAAACTTTTCCAACTTCTACTGAAAATGAATGGGAACAAGAGGGGTCATTCCGAGTTGTTCGCTCGTTATTTTTTTTCGCAACGGAGCGATTGGTCGCTAATGCGCATGCGCAATGTCCGCAGTGCGACTGCGCCAAGTAAATTTGCTATGCAGTTAGGTATTTTACTCACGGCATTACGAGGTTTTTTCTTCGTTCTGGTGATCGTAATGTGATTGACAGGAAGTGGGTGTTTCTGGGCTGAAACAGGCCGTTTTATGGGAGTGTTTGAAAAAACGCTACCGTTTCTGGGAAAAACGCGGGAGTGGCTGGAGAAACGGAGGAGTGTCTGGGCGAACCCTGGGTGTGTTTGTGACGTCAAACCAGGAACGACAAGCACTGAACTGATCGCACTGGAAGAGTAAGTCTTGAGCTACTCAGAAACTGCTAAGTAATTTCTTCTCGCAATTTTGAGAACCTTTCGTTCGCAATTTTGATAAGCTAAGATTCACTCCCAGTAGGCGGCGGCTTAGCGTGTGCAATGCTGCTAAAAGCAGCTTGCGAGCGAACAACTCGGAATGAGGGCCCTTATGTATCATTGGATTATCGTGAAAATAGACTGTAACGGGGGCGTGGCTTGGTAGCCATTCTGACAGGACGTGCAGAACAGGAGCTCCGATCTGTCTGCCACTTTACTGCTCCTTTCACGGCGCATTTTGTATCTCCAAGCCCCCTAGTGTGCCCCTACTGAGTCCTGTACCTGTTCTCCAGCGGGTAGCGGTGGTCCGCGGAGCCGGGAGAGACTTTAGGTCTCCCTGCAGGTTACGGCCCTCTTCCCTGTTCAGAGCCGGGACCTCGATTTTCGGCCCTCCCTGGACCTGCTCCACTCTTCCCCGGGCCTCCCAGTGTCTCCAGCGGCTCTGACCCCCTGTGGTGACTGGCTGGCTGCCACCCGCGGCTAACTGTGGGGTACCCTGCCTTCTGAGCCACGTCTGCTGTCCTCCGGAGTTCTCTGCCGCCCAACATCTTGCCTCCCTGCACTGTGAGCTGTGGCTGCTGCGGCGGGCAGAAACGGCCCTTCCTGACGGCGACTGCCTCCAGCTACGTGGCCTGCCCTGTGCCTGAAGCAGCGCGGTCTCCACTGCGCTCCCCAGGACTAGGTGGCCCCTCTCTACACCCTCCTCGCGGCTCACCTTGCCTTTTCCGGAGATCCCCCGTGCGGCTGCTGACGGCCCGCGGGCAGTGTGGTCGGGTCCCGGTGGCTGGGACCGGGAAGAGGCTCAGCTGTGCACACATCTACTACAGTGGCTGCTGCCCACGGAGTCCACTGGCTGCCATCCCCTGCTTGCTCCCTCTGCACCTCCCTGTGCCTGGGGACACAGTTTGCTGCAGTTACAGGGTCATGCACTAAGTGGTGCACAGTATTTTCTACAGTGTCCACAACAGTGAGTAAATCTGTGGCTGAGCCCAGTGCTTACTCTGCATTCCCTCATTTTATGACTGTCTTCCTCTCTGCTAATACTGTCAGTGCCCACTGTAGAGGTCCCCCTTTTTATAGGCTTTTTCACATTCTGACACCTGGATCCTATATTATCAAGCTGTGGAGGACCTGTATGTGGAGGTGACGAGACATGCATTACCTGATCTCCTGCCTCTTCACCTATTTTATCTTTCATTGTAAATGCTGATGCTTTTCTTTGTGGAGCTGCTGGCATATGTGCGTATACAGAGCTATTGCTGGATAGTTTAAGCGCCACTATAGGGCTCTGACCATCTTTATTTTTTTTATGCTGCTCGGGATGTCTGCCTAGCAATTCTGTATGTCCTGCCTGGACCGTAGTAGTTTTCTCCTTTTTTACTTAACAAATATAAAATAAGCAAAAACTGTGTCTCCCTTTCCCTTTGTGATCCTCTACCCGTCCTATTGGTCCTTCACAATGGCGCAAAAAAACAAGAAAGTTACACAGGCCTCCACTCATTTTTTCTGGATCTAAATCTAAGGGCCCTCAAACACCTGCATTGCTCACGAGTTCTCCTTCCTCCCCCTTCTCATCAGAGACGGGTATAGACCCGCAGATCCAAGCAGTAATGACAAGTTTGCTGGAGGGGGTCCAATCTGCTTTTAAGCAAGAACTCTCTACTGCTATTGCTGAATTCAGCTCAGACCTCACGGCCCTTGGTAATCACACTGACGCCCTGGAGTCTAAAACTGATGATCTTTGCCGCTCTCACCAACGTCTTGATTCGGAACTCTCTAGACTCCATGATGAGGTGGAGGCACTCAAGGAAAGACAAGAAGATCAAGAGAACCGCTCCCGCCGCAATAATTTGCGTATCCGCAATGTAGCTGAATCAATTCTTGGTCCCTCTTTGACATCTTTTTTGAGGGACTTTTTTCAACACGTCTTGCCTGATCTCTCAGATAGTGATTGTCTCTGTGATAGGGCTCACAGGGCGCTCCGAGCAAACCTTGTCCTTCACAACCGCCTAGAGACGTCATAGTTTCTCTGCATTACTTCCGCTCAAAAGAACGGATCCTAGCGTCGGTTCGTGACTCTCCAGTGATTGATTTCCGTGATATGCAACTGCAGGTTTTTCAGGACTTGGCCCCCTTTACCATCCAAAAGCGACGAGACCTCCAACCCGTTACTAGGATACTAAGACAACATCAAATATGTTACAGATGGGGATTTCCTTTTATGCTCCAAGTCTCAGTGAACAACTCCACTCACTCAGTTAAAACTTTAACTCAGGGACAGGATTTGTTAGCTAAACTTGATCTCCTCCCTGCACCATCATCGGATGGAGCTGCTGCCTCTTCTTCTAGGCCACAGCGCCTATAAACCTCCGTCATCTGAATGGACATGGGTATCCCGTCACCGCACTGACACCTATGAACCTCCCTGACCATGGCGGACACTTCTTGAGAAAATATAGTTATCTCTATCTCAGGGATATATTTCCTCATCTTGTATTCTCTGTTGGCGGATCGCGGCTTTGGCCTCCGTCTTGATTATTTCACACAAATGTTATTGGTTGTTATATTGCTTACTAGACTTTAATGTTTTTTATACTTTATGCATAATATTACATTATAGCGATAGGTTTGCTCTAATTCCCCCTTCCCTCCTTATCCTTTTCCTTGTCCCTCCCCCCTTTTTTCACCCTTGTTCCCCTCCCTATTCTTCCCCTACCTTTTTTTTTGTCTCCCCCTTTTTTACGACAGAATACAATTTTAGTTTTTTGGGTTATATAATTGATTATTTCGGCCGTTGCTGACTCAACTATTGCGGTCTGGGAGGACTTGCTTCTCTTGCATAGTTTTTTCCACCACTCCCGTGCTCCCTTTATTTGTCATTTTGTTTATTATGTGTTATTATGGTTTCCTATTACTTTCTCTTTTTCTGTACCTATGCTACTTTTTTCTTGTTGTTCGTTTTCTTCTTCTTTTTTACTTCTTCCCCGGGAGGCGTCTTCATTGGTTCTTTTTCGCACTTTAATCTCACATGGCTCTTAAGTTGTTTTCTGTAAATGTTAATGGGCTTAATTCCCCCAAGGAACATACAGTGTTTTTGGCCGCTTGTAGGAGAGAAAGGGCGGACATAGTTTTCGTTCGGGAGACCCACCTTACTGGTACACACTCTCGACTTCAAGGTAAGCAGTTTATCCAGACCTTCTTTGCCTCTGCTTATTGTAAGAAATGGGGGGTGGCTATTCTGATCCACCGTAATATTCCATTTGTACATACTACAACGATAGCTGATCCAGAGGGACGGTATCTTATAGTGATCGGTACTCTCCGTACAGAAGTTCTTACCCTTGTGTCAGTATACGCCCCTAACCAGGATCAATCACGTTTTTTCCACACACTCTCTCTGCGCCTGAACAGATTAGCACAGGGACACATTATTTTGGGTGGGGACTTTAATACCGTTATTGATCTTCTCTTAGATAAATCTAACCCCCCTAAAAACAAGAAGGAAGCAGCCCCAACTGATGCCTCTCTGACGTTAACATCCTCCATCAAACAGCTTAATTTACATAACTCCTGGCGCCTTAAACATTCCACCGCTAGGGATTATACCCATTTCTCTGCACCACATCAGCACTACTATGTGTCCCAATCACTCACGGCATTAGTCTCTGATGCAGGCATCACTCCTTGTTCATGGACTGATCATGCGGGAGTTTATATCTTGGTAGATCTTTACAGAGCCCCTAATAGGACGCGTAAATGGCGCTTAGACAACATTCTTCTATCACACCCTTCAACTCTTCTAGACACTAAATCAACCCTACATTTCTTTTTTAGGGAAAATGCCTCCCCTGAGGTCTCTCCCGGCCTTGTTTGGGAAGCACTCAAAGCCACTATTCCTGGTCATTTAATGTCCAAAGCTTCAGCTTTACGTAAAAGGGCGGCACAGGAAATCTCCTCATTAGAATCTCAGATCTCTGCACTTTTAGCCCAACATAAAACTGCCCTGTGTGATTCCCTGCTTTCTCGGATAGATAACCTCAGGGGTCAGTTAAATACCCTTTTGTCAAGACGAGCAGCATCTATATTACAGAAGCTACGTCAAAGGTTCTACGACAAGTCCGATAAAATAGACAGTCTCTTGGCTAACAAGCTGAGAAGTAAGCGAGCTGTAGGCATGATAGAAAAACTATATTCACACAAAATTAAATACACTCACCTACGATCCTAAACTGATGATAGAGGAATTTCGAAGCTTCTATAGCTCCCTTTACAATCTCCCTGCCCCTCCTCTCTCCTCCACTAGACCAGAGGGGGCAAGTTCATACTTATTAGATACCCCCTTGCCGTGTCTGACGGAACAACAGCTCTCTATACTCAATGAAGCTATCTCACTGGACGAGACGATTGCCGCTATCAAATCTATGCGGACCTCTGCGGCCCCTGGCCCAGATGGCTTCACAGCTCAATATTACAAAACATTCATCACAGAACTGGCCCCTTGCCTCACTTCTCTTTTTAATAATGTTCTGGATGGGGCATTGTTTGCACCGGCGACTGTGCAGGCCGATATTATAGTGATCCCGAAACCGGAGAGAGACCCCACGCAATGTTCCAACTATAGGCCAATCTCATTATTGAACGTAGACCTTAAGATTTATGCCAAAATACTGGCCAACCGCTTAGCCCCCCTACTCACACACTTGATACACCCAGATCAAGTGGGCTTTATCCCTGGCCGTCAGGCCCCTGATAACACCAGGAGAGCCATAGATTTAATTTGTTCTATCCATAAACAAAAGCTACCATCTCTGATGCTTGCATTGGATGCCGAGAAGGCTTTTGACCGAATATCCTGGTCCTTCGCTGTCTCGGTATTCCGAAGGATGGGCTTCTCTGGCAAGTTCTTGGATGGTGTCTCAGCACTCTATAGATCCCCTACTGCTACATTTTCTGTCAATCGCCTCACCTCCTCCATTTTCGAAATCACTAATGGCACCAAGCGGGGTTGCCCACTCTCCCCTCTGCTATTTGCCCTAGTTATGGAACCGCTGGCGGCAAAGATTCGAGCTAATGCTAAAATATCTGGAATGAAGATAGGTCCTTCTGAGCATAAAATTGCTTTATATGCTGACGATATCCTACTATCCCTATGGTCCCCGACGCAATCGTTGCGGCCACTCCTCTCTGAAATCGACCGCTACTCTCAATATTCGGGATATAAAATGAATACAAGTAAAACTGAAGTTTTGGATTTTTATATCCCTGGCCCTATCAAACTCTCCTTGGAGAACTCTTTCCCATTTCACTGGCACAAACATTTTAAATACTTAGGCATTTTCCTAACACATCGTCACCATCAATTATACCAAGCTAATTTCCCCAGACTTCTAGACAAAATTAAGTCAGATTTATCCTCTTGGTCTAGCCTTTTTATCTCTTGGATAGGTCAGGTGAATTCAGTGAAAATGAACATGTTTCCTCGAATTCTATACCTATTCCAGACCCTTCCGATTTTTATCCCTCCTTATGTTTTTAAATTTCTACAATTTCACACGTCACGATTTATTTGCGCGAATAAGCGTCCCCGAGTTCGACTGAAACTATTACAGCGCCCCACATATATTGGTGGTCTGGGTATTCCAGACTTTAACCGATATTATTTAGCTACGCAGCTTGCGCATTGTGTACAATGGTGCAACCCAGGTTCACGGAGGGTCTGGGTATCTATAGAAACTGATGAACTAGGTCTCTCTTCTCTCTCTTCTCTCCTCTGGCTCCTGAGGCCCCGCCACCCTGGAAATGTGGCCTCCCACCCTATAGTGTCCCGCTCACTAACGGTATGGGACTTCGCCAATAGGAAATACAGCTTGGCTCCGACCACCACACCCATTATTCCAATACTACATAACCCAGTATTTCCCCCTGGTAGACACAAATCATTATTTGCCCCTTGATAGGATAGAGGTATTTTGTATTTGAACGCTATCACTCGGGACTCTAGTTTTCCTCAATTTTCTTAGATCCAAGAGGATGTTGACATTCCCTCCAGGTATTTCTATCAATTTTTACAACTTAGGCCAGAGGTTCCCAAACTTTGTGCCGTGGCTCCCAGGGGTGCCTCGGGACACTTGCAGGGGTGCCCTAGGTTGGTGGTCCAGGACCAATTCAAATTATTCATGGTCAATATAATAGGCAAAACCAGTGCTGGTGGCTGCCAGTCATAAAATATGTGGCCAAACAGAAGCAAATCCTGTACCTCACCACATAACTGACCCTAAGGATGACATATAAACGCGATCTACTTAATGTAATATTTCTTTCTAAATTTCTCAATAATAAATTTTTGGCCTAGGGGTACCGTGAAAAAAAATCTGATATTCTAGGGCACCGCGATTCAAAAAAGTTTGGAAACCACTGACTTAGGCACTTTCATTCCTCATTGAGTCGCGTCCTCTCTAGCAGACCCTTGACTATATTTGAGACCTTATGTATCAGACGTCACTCAACTAAGGGTTTAATTTCCCTCTTATATACCACACTTAACAGGGAGCCTCCTTCCCAGCATGATCCTCACGAGAGAGCATGGGAAATGGACCTGGGTTCGGCTTTAGATGATGAGGAATGATCAGAAGCCTGGGAAAATGTGGCATCTAGCTCCATTTGCGTCAGGATCAAGGAGAACGTTTGTAAATTATTGTATAGATGCTATTATGTACCCTCTCGTTTGTGCAGGATGTACCCTGACACATCGGACAGATGTTGGAGAGGCTGTGGCGCGGAGGGCTCTTTTCTACATATATGGTGGTCATGCCCTAAAATAGTGAATACCTGGAGAGATGTAATTAATCTTATTTCCAGCTTGCTACAGACTCCTATTCTTTATGATCAAGTATATCCTCCTTCCCCTGAACCTGCCAACGCTGACAAAATATCAAAATAAACTGCTGCGCCATGTGGTCTCTGCCATCACATGTCAATTGGCAGTGGACTGGAAAAAAACAGCTTCTCCTTCAATACAGTCTATAATATCTCTTATCTGGTGCGTTTATCGTATGGAATATATGACTAGTATAATAACCGCTCCTCTAAATCGTTTGATAAAATTTGGAGACCGTAGCTGGCTACCCAAAATGCCCCCTCACCTTTCAACTTGTAACGCCCTGTGATGTATATGGTAATTCTTCTTTTTTTCACTTTTCTTCTTCTCCTTTTTTCTTCTGTACTCCCCAGTCTCAGTTGGTTAGTCTTTCTACTGGCTGACATTCATTCTCTACTTTATTACCCGACTTGTGGGTTAAAAATAGATCATACTTTTGTTTTTCTCTAAGAATGCCAACTGTTAAACTATGTTTATAATGTATTCTGCTATGACTTAAATATGTTGGTCTCTGTTTGATTCTATGATCTCACTAATAAAAATTGTTAAAAAAAGAAAGAAAATAGACTGTAACTTTTCATAACTTTTTTCGCCAGCTTTGACTGTCGAGTTTAGCAATAGGCCATGATTGTTCTTGTAGTTCCAGCTCTATATTTACTTTTTTTACAAAAAGAATATGCTAAAAATATCTCCCTTTATCTAACTTATACATATATATATTGAACTAATCTAATAATGTGCTAATATTTTCTATCTGAAGAAATTTTATTAGCGAAGGTTTTCGATACAGAGTATACACAACAGATTAAATACAAACAAGTACAATATCACAGTAGTAGTAAGTCTGTATATTGAAATACAGGGTAATAATGCTAGAAAGCATAAAAAACAGAAACGAAAGGAAAGTAGAGGAAAGAAAGAAGAGAGAAGAAAAAGGAAGAAAGAAAAATAAAACAGGGGAACTGATGCCAGACAATATTTTAGGGAAAATGTAGAGAGCTTATACATATATATATATATATATATATATAACATGAACTAAACATTGGCCAGCTACTTAGAAAAACAGAAAAGGTTTATGTATATGATCTATCCTGTAACATTCAGTACTGCCAGTACTATGTCTAAAGGGCTCATCCCCAGTGTTTCAAAGGTTCACATAAACAAAAAAATAAAACAGTCACACAATACGAGGCAGGATGTTTCGGGGAACGATAAAGAAGGAATAATAATCAGACCAAGGTAACCATTTGAGCAGAGGGGATTGAGGAGCTAAGGAATATTTGAAACTCATAGTTTCCATTTCAAAATTGCGCTGTATTGACGCAATAAATTTGGACAAATGCGGTGGGTCTGTTCTTTTCCAAAATTGAGCAATGGCAGTTCTAGTGGCTATGAGAATGTGTCCTATAACATAAGAGTGTTCAGAGGGTACAGATGGAGGGAAATAATGTAAAAAAACAATCTCAGGACGAGGAGGGAGGAGCACCTTTGTAACCTTTTCAATCAGTCCAAAAACGTCCGTCCAAAGCGGCCTGATAATCGGGCATGACCAGAATATATGTATTAAGGTACCATCTAACCCACAATGTCTCCAACAGAATTTAGAGGAATCAGGCCAGATCCTATGGAGTTTATCTGGTTTGTGATAGAGGCCATGGATTAGCTTAAACATCATTTCAGTGTGATTAATGCATCTAGACATTTTAAAAATATTCATAAAAATTTTGTTCCATTCATGGTCTGTCAGAGGAATATTAAATTCGGTCTCCCAACGCACTTGAATATGGAGTTTCACATCATTGTGCGGAGAGAGGAGAGTAACATACCACTGAGATATACCGCCTTTGTGGCTTACGGAGGAAAACTTAGCCAAGATATATGGAGGAGGAGTAGGGGAGGAGTGAGGATCAGGTATGGTCGTCATTATCAAATGTCGAATGCGTAGATATTTATAGAAGTCCTTCGATGGTATCGAGTATTGGGATTGTAACTGTTGGAAAGTTTTAAGCCCCGAGTTATCGTATAGGTCCTTGATCATTTGAATGCCAAGCTCCTGCCAGCTCCGCAGAGAAAGATCTGGGAGCAATTTAGCAACCGCTACAAGGGATAAATGTGAGGAGGGTAGGGGGCAGTCACCCAGAGTAGTGACCAATCTGTCCCAGACTTTAAGAGAATTAGTTATACTCCTCATAATTTTTGCAGAAGGGGGTCTATGAGAAGGTTTAGCCCAAATTAGGTCTGGGAGAGTAAAGTCAGAGCATATATACCTTTCAATATCCACCCAGGGTTTTACAGAATCTGTCCGAAGCCAATCCTTCAACTGATCAAGGAGACACGCATGTTGGTAAAGTTCAAGATTAGGAAAAGCAAGACCGCCGCTACCTTTGGATCTAAACAAGCGGGTTCTAGCTATTCTGGGTTTTTTACCTTTCCAAATAAAAGTTGACATAACAGAGTAAAACTTATTAAGTAGGGTAAGCGGGACTAAATAATGTATGGCTTTGAACAAATAAAGAATTTTAGGGAGGAGCATCATTTTAATCGAGGAAAGCCATCCCAACCAAGAAATTTCATAATTCGTCCACTGTTTAGTGAGAGCCTTGAACTGGTCTAAGAGAGGGGAGATAGTTACAATCAACCGCAGAATGAGATCTGGAGGGGATCCTAATCCCTAGATATTGAAGGGAGGAGTCTTGGCAGGCATAATTATATGTAGACTGTAGGGATTGAAGTGGGACAAAATCAATATCGAAGGCTAGCGCCTCTGTTTTAGTCTCGTTTAATTTGTAGTAGGAGACATCAGAGTAAACTTGAAGAATATCATGGATAGCTGGGAGAGAGGACTCAGGCTTAGTTATAAACAACAGGACGTCATCTGCAAATAAGCAAATCTTATGATGTACAGGGCCTATATGAACTCCACTAACAAGGGTAGAAGACTGAATTTTCTCTGCGAGAGGTTCTATTGCTAGAATAAAAATGAGTGGCGACAGTGGACATCCTTGGCGAGTGCCGTTGGTGATAGGAAAAAGATCGGATAGAAACCCATTACTAAAAATGCGCGCTGAAGGTTGTGTATATAGACGTAGAACATTTTCTAAGAATTGACCCGAGAACCCGAACCTGTCAAGAACTTCGGACATATATAGCCAATGAATCCTGTCGAAAGCTTTCTCCGCGTCAAGAGAGAGCAGTAGCAATGGCTCCTGGAGCGTGGAGTGAGCTTCTAGAAGAGTGAATACTCTCCTAGTATCATCAGGAGCTTGGCGACCGATAGTGAAACCCACCTGATCTTGATGTATCAAAGTGGGGATCAACGGATTCAGTCTATTTGCAAGCAGTTTGGCATACAGCTTAATATCTGTGTTTAAAAGTAATTTGCACAGAGAGACGGGTTCTTGCCAGGCTTGAGAATCGTGATCACCTGCGCTTCCAACATTTCTCCAGGGAAAGGGTTAGAGGAGGCATCGTTGTACAGATTAAGAAGAAGTGGGGAAAGTAAATCTTGGAAAGTAATATAAAAGAGATTAATAAACCCATCCGGGCTGGGAGCCTTGTACTTTTTGAGGGCTTTCAGAGAGGCATGGATTTCATTCTCAGTCCAGGGAGTACAGAGCGCAGAGGCGTCATCAGGGGAAAGGGAAGGTAGATTAATGGAATCTAGGAAGGACTATATAAGCTGCAATGAAGGTTGAGGGGTGAGTGGGTCATGTCTAAGGTTATATAGTTTTCTATAGTATGAAGCAAATTGGTTCGCAATATCTTTAGGGTTCAGGGACAGAGATCCATCTGGGTTAGTTAAGTTTTTAATTCTGTTGATAAGATTTTTCCCTCTAAGTTTCCGCGCCAATAATTTACCAGCTCTATTGCCTAGTGTATAATATTTTTGGTTTATGGTGGAGACCGCTCTTTGGACTTTTGAAAGGTACAGGCTATTAAGTTTCCTCTTCGCTTCAGCCAGGGACGCAAGAATGAGATCATCTGAGGGGGACTGTTTATGTTTAGTTTCTAAAGTCGTCACCGCCATCTAATAAGCCAACTGGACTTCCCGGTCACGGCGCGCTATATAAGCCGTAGCATGGATAGCGGCTCCTCTCAGGACTGCCTTAAGGGCACACCAGTGATTGGAAATAGAGGTATCGGTAGGACTATTGGTTTGCAGATCAGAAGATAAAGCCTCTCGTAATATAGAGACTCCATCCTCATCTCTCAAAATGTAATCCCGCAACCTCCAAGGGCGAGGAGGGGAGTTGGACGGTTTGTATGACCAGGACCAGATTAAAGGTGCATGGTCGGACCACGAGATCGGCAATATTTTAATGGTAGGGATTGATTGCAATGTCCATTTATCTGTGAGGAGCAAATCAATCCTAGAGAAGGATCTATGCACTGCCGAATAAAACGTGTAGTCTCTGGCACCAATATTCCTGATTCTCCAAGCGTCATATAGATCGAATTCTGTCAGTAAATGTGAGAAGGAGGAGGCTAGAGATTTGGCCGCGTCGGCAGATTTTTTATCGAGTTTCGAAGATTTATCTAAATGAGGGTCAGGAACCAAGTTAAAATCACCCATAAGAAAAGTCGCACCTTTCCTAACACTATATACTTTTTGAAAAAAGGTTTTTAGAAACCGGGGTTGATTGGAATTAAGGGCATAGAGGGAGACTAAAGTAACATATCTAGTTCGCAACTTCCCCACTGGAATCAGATATCTGCCATTGCCATCCACCCACTTACCCTCCAATTGAAAGGGACACGATTTATGAAATAGAATAGCGACTCCATTTCTTTTAAACGGTCCACAAGAGACATAATGAACTGGGTAATTGGTATTGGAGAATTGTGGGGGAGAGTGCAACGGAAAGTGTGATTCCTGTATAGCCACTACATCCGCCTTTTGGTCAGCAAAATATTTCAACGCCAAACGCCTCTTGTAGGGTGAGTTGAGCCCTTTGACATTAAGACTTAAAAAAGTGGCCATGGGGGAGGGTGTGACATAGTGGTACATAGCACAGCAGAAAGCATCAGAAGCAATTGCGTCAAAGCACAATACACATCGACATAGCTCTTCAAAAAAAAGGAAACAAAGTCAGCATCAATAAAGAAAAGGACATAAAAAAAGAAAACAGAACAAAAAAACAAACGGGAAAAAAACAGAAATAGCATCCATAGAGGAGCTAGAGACACCGTCACACGGGTATCGTGACGGGAAAATACGGGTGGGTGGCAGGTTGTCCAAAAATACCCACCGTCGCTTCCAAACCAGAGCATGAGCAGCAGCTAGTAATTAACAACAAGAAAAAGAAAAGTAAAGTAAGGTCATCCCAAAATGAAAAGAAGGGGACACATGCAATGCAATTAAAACAAGAAATGAGAACGGTTCTATCTCGGCATAATATTGAAGAGAACATTAGAATATAAGATAAATAACATAGCCTATAAGGCAATAATCAGGCAAACACAGAAAAACCTGTAAAGAGAAAAAGCTAAACAATAGCTGTCTTATGAGCATCACAAGGATAGCTTCAGCCCGGAACTAATGTCCATTCTTGAGCGATTCTTTTCGGTGACGTAGCGGAGGGAGTGGGTTGCATATCAATAAGGATGTCCCATTTTTTCAAGATTTTAGGTCCATCCTCAGGGGTGTTGATAATAGTAGTAGTACCATTATGCAGTACTATCAGCTTAGTAGGGAATCCCCATTTGTATTGGACCGTAGCTTTCCTTAAGGCTGCTGTAATTTCGGAAAATGACCGTCTTTTGGCCAGAGTCATGGGGACAGGTCCGAGAAAAGCTGAAGAGAATCTAGGCAAGTCGCCGTAGGTGAGGGCATTGCTGCACGCAAGATCTTCTCTTTAATGTGAAAAAAGTGGACTCTGAGAAGGGTATCACGGGAGGCTTGAGCAGGTGCTTGTCTTGACTTCGGAAGTCTATGAATCCTGTTGATCAAAAGATCAGGAAGAGGAGCATCAGGTAACAACTTATGAAAGAGGTCAGTGGCGTAGTCATATAGGTCAGCATTAGAATCAGCATCAGGGATGCCTCTTATTTTGATGTTGTTCCTACGTGAGCGGTCCTCTAAATCCGTAGTTTTCTCGCGGATGTAGGAGACTTCCTCTAGGAGAGAGTCGTGAGCGGTGATCAGGTCATAGTGTGATGCGACCAACTCCTCCATCTTATGCTCAATACGGTCAGTCCTGGTACCAATTTCAGAGATGTCTGAGCGAAGAGATTGGATGTTAGATTTAAGCTCGGCCGAAATATCAGACTTGAAAGAGGCTAACAGGGAGTGAATAGAACGTAGCGTAACCGGACCGTCCAGGGAATCCATATCAACTGGTGCGGCGTTAGCCGAGTTGTACAGTGGTGATGAAGTAGTTTGAGACGGTTGAGCCGGGGTAGATGAGGGAAGGGAAGAACGGGGCTTAGCACCCGAGGAGGAGGGTCCAAAGAAATTCACTTGCGGAGCAGATTTAGACCCCTTCGTCTTCTTTGGAGGCAGCGTCATCCGGGAAGGTCAGATTATATGTATGAGAACAAAGTGGGGGCACGGGCGCTATGAGCCTTCCCCAGCTCCACACCTCAAAACTCCTAGCCTGGACCAGCCAGCAGCCAGGGTCTGCAATGTAGAGGCTCACGTACAACCAGGGAGGCACTGAGGAGTGTGTGATCTGAAGGCTATTTAGCTTACAAGGCCTGGTTTCCCCTACTCTGATATATAGGAGGTGTAACAAGCAGCAGCAGCTCTGCCTAGTTAAATTTTTCTTGCCACCTCCAAGATGGCCGCCGTCACTGAGCCTCTGTACCAGCAGGAGGCAGCCCAGGGGTCTCCGCTCCCGGGGGATAATACTGGTCCCCCAGGCCACGCTGAGGCATCCACAGTGGGGGATTTATATGACGGACGAGCCGCTTACACAAGCGCGGCGTCCGCGCTCCTCTCGCTGCCCCTACCAAGATGGCCGCCGGCACCGGACAGTCGCAGGCACCTCCGCGGCACCACTCGGTGCTCGGCGCCCGGCTCCAGGGACTCGACCACTGCCTCTCGGCTCCCGGCATCGGCTTGCAGAAGGGGTGAGTGTTGGCAGCAAGGGCCGCTCGCGTCCGTCCGGCTCACGGAGCCCTCAGGTGCCCGGCCGGGGGACGTCCGAAATTGAGGTCCCGGCTTTAGTATAGGTGGGAGGCCGCAACCTGCAGGAGCAGGAGAAACCTGCTCCCCGGCTCCGCAACTCTCCCCCTCCAGATAATAAGGCTCAGAGATGGGGCAGTAGAGCTTTGGGGTCTGTAAATACCGGGTGGGCTGTCAATAAAGGGGTTAATGTGCCAGCAATAGCACGAGCTCCCCTGGGACACGTCTTAGGCAGCAGGCCGCACCCTCCAAACCTTTTGTTCATCTTATCCCCTGGCACTTGTAAATGGGGATTCTCATTCTGGTTAAACACAATTTCACACTTTTTACATACATCAGTGCCTATGTCAGGCACAGCCATTCCTGGCACTGATAAGTTTTCTACTTTCATTGCTAAGTGTAAAGGAGACAGTCTCTTATCAGCAGAAATACTTTCTGATACCTTTCCAAGGGTTAATGTGCAGCCCTTCTGCATTGCCCTCTGCTTGGTACCTATAACTAGGTCACACCTCACATCAGACACATCTTTATACAGTGTGCCCACATCATTCCCAGGTGTCTGTAACTCGGTGGGTCTAGTGGTACCACAATGGGGAGAAATTTCCTCATTAACACATACTGGGGAAAATACACCTAGACACTTCTCCCAAACAATTTCTTCCTGCCCTCGTGCTGTATTGGGACTGGCTCTCTGTTCAGCCTGGAGAGGTAAGTTTTCCACTGAAGCCTCAGTGTATGGGAATCCCTGCTGGGTGTGTGCATGCAAGAGCAGGGCAGGAAGGGGGGTCTGAGGGGGAGGGACAGCAATGTGTGTTTCTCCCTTCTCAGCTGGTGACACAGCCCCCTTCTCTGACACAACCCTGGTACCTAACATGCTGGCAGCACCCCCGACAGACACATTATTTCCTACATTGATACATGCATCATCAGAAGTACTGGTAACACGGATACAAGACAATACATCATCCTCATTGACTCCCTTCCCTAGGCCAGTATCTGAGATTGCAACTTTCACAGGGAGGGAGGGGGGCGGAGGGGGATCTCTGGCTTTTGAGTCACCCTCCCCACTGGCAGGGGTTAAATCACAGCTTATCTGTGCTGCTGCACTGCGTGTCATTACTGCTACCCCAGGCGTGGTATTACATACAGTATTATCATCAATACAAGGAATCATTGCCCTTCTTTTATACATAGATGTTTGCCTGTTTTTGGGGCCCCTTAGTACCTGCAGATCAATTTGAGCATTTTCCTCAACACCTGGATTCACTGTACTTCCCTGACACATAAACATTGGCATGTTATCCGGATCACCCGGGGCCTGAGGGAGGCTGGTGATAGCAAGAAAAGCTGGCAATGTTGCAGTATCAGTAATGACATCACCATCATTCATGTAGGTGGAGTGCGTTTGGCCCAAACCAGTTTCAAGTACCTCACTCTTAGGCAGGTTGGGTAGCACACATATGGGTTTATCACGGCAGGGTGGCACAGGACACATTGTTGCATGCAGCCTTCAACCCAACTACTGATACAGGTAGAACATAATCTGCTAACTGCACCCCACACAACTCTATATCAGGGCGTGCACTTTCTGACAGAATAGATTCAGCCCTGGGTAACGACAAAGAGTTAGTTTCTAGTACACACTGGTTGGTAACATTCTCAGCATCACATATATTTGCATTAATGTGCGGATCAGCAAGGGTCACCTGAGGGGAAGCAGGGTTATCTGGCAATACTGTGTCATCAACAACATCACTTCCAGTTACATAGGCAGTGCGCATCTTTCCTAGATCAGTCCCAAGAAGCACACTGGCAGGTAAATTGTCCAGCACCCCAACGTCCCGGACACCTCTTCCAACCCCCCAGTTCAGAAATACTCGGGCCATAGGAACCTCTGGATTGATCCCTCCCACTCCCTGTACAGCAATAGTCTTCCCCGGGATAAGGTTCTCCGGGTCCACCAGCGCTGAATGTACGAGAGTCAGATCAGCACCCGAATCTAATAGCCCAAACGCCACCTTGTGTCCTACCTGGACAGCTTGTAGATTGTCACGTGGTCTCTCCTCGGGTCCTTCGACACACAGTACGGAGGGCACCGGTTTCATGGCCGGACCCCCCGCGGGAAGTTTATTCTTTTTGGGGCAACTAAGACTGAGGTGCCCCACTTCACCACAATTAAAACACCTGCGGCCATTTGCCAAAACAGGCTTTTCCCCCGCCCTCCCAACAAATGCAGCAGACGCTGGTTTCATTGAAAAGGACCGTGGGGGTGATCCTCCGGGTCTCCGTTCTCTCCACCCGACTTGCCCTGGCGCTCCCCAGCTCGTCTTTGCCACAGAAGCCCTGGTGCTGGTGTACTGGTCTGCCAGGGTGGCAGCCTCTTCGTATGTCCTAGGGTTCCGATCCAGGACCCACTCTTTGACCTCAGCTGAGCAGAGTGCGATGAACTGCTCCTGGAGTATGAGATCTTTCAGTTTATCATAGTCCTTCACTTGCAAGCCCTCAACCCATTGATGCAACTGGGTTGACAATTGCGCTAACAGCCCCGCATAGATATCAGAGGGACTGCACTTTGAGTCTCTGAACTTTTGTCGGTAAGCCTCAGGGGTGATGTTGAAACGCTTTAACAAGGCTTTCTTGATTGCAGCATAATCATCATCCTGCTCCTGGGGAAGGTCTGCAAATGTTTCCAAGGCTTTTCCCCTCAGCCCTGGGGTTAAATAGCTTGCCCACTGACTGGTGTCCAGTGCAAACTTTCGGCAAGTTTTTTCAAAGCTCCTGAAGAAAGTATCCAGGTCACCATCTTCCTCCAACACCGGAAATTGATCATGCCGGGGCTTTTTCCTACCCGGGTCACCAACAGCACTCTTGACTCTGAGCCTCGCCAGCTCCAGCTGGTACTCGCGTTCGGCCTGACGCTCTGCAGCCTCTCGTTCGGCTTTACGCTCTGCAGCCTCAGCCTCTCGATACTGCTGTATCAGCTGTAGAGGTGTCACATCATCCGTATCCCTCCTATATTTGAGGGCAGTTTGCAAATATTGGTCCAAGGCACTATCATCACTGGAACTAGTAGAGTGTTCCGACCTCCTCCTAGCAATGGTACCAGTATCTGTTGTAGTATCTAGGGACAGAGAATTTCCCCCAACAGCATTTGTCTTAGTCTGATCCCTTTCCGCGTCCTGCCTCTGGTCGGCTTCTTGGAGTGCTTGGATCAGCTGATCCTTTGTCCTGTTGGTGCTGGTGATCCCTCTGTCCTCGCACAGCTGCACAAGGTCATCCTTCCTCTTTTGCTTATACTCAGACATCTTGGACCTCACTTTTTGCCAAATAAACAGATAGAAAAACAAGAGACAGAGAGGGGAACAGAGATTGCCACTCACTGTGTGGATTTGAAAATGATAATAAAGCTCTGAGTTCTGATTCTGGTGAAGTGGATATTCCGCTCACGGAATTATTACCACCTTCACTTAAGTTCTTAGATAAAAACAAACAATTATCATCCCACCGCTTGCCACCACTTTGTGACGACGCTGCCGGCCAATTCCACAAATATGCCAATTTGAGAACTACCACATGCGACGTACGGGGTCACTTTTGACACACGGGATTACTTAAATACTTTCAGCTGCCACCAGCAAAGACTTCTCAACGTATTACGGACGTTGCAGGCGTCTTTAGCTTTACCTGTCACACACACACTGCAATACTTAGAAAAATAGATAGGCGTGAGCCACACACAGTCTTGGAGTTCATAAGAACAACAGAATCAGAACTAAAATTAGGATTTTAATTTCAAGAATACTTCAGATCTTTGGTTACAAAAAGGTTACAAAGATTATTAAGAATATTTTAAAAACACACACAGAATACAGCAATCTCAATAAATGAAAAGCAAATAAAATTTACAGAAACCCTACTCACTTACGCAAGCGAATTTTAGATTTCTGCCGTGGGGGCTTCACAGAATAACTCAGGTCATCTCCAGCATACTAGCTGTCCCCAAGAGATCACAACTTCTATTTTCATGAGTGGGACATATATAGTCTCCAGCTTCATCAGGCCCCCTCCCTTGGGATTTGTAACCACTTTCCTGCTGGACAAAACACCTACACCAGGTTTTACATACTTGGTGCTTAGCAACAGCCAAGGGGGGTGGTAAGGGGTGTACTGTATGAATCTCTTTCAAAGAGTGAGGTTTATGACATTAGCCAGGAAACAGGATCCCTGGTCTGTTTACAGCCCCTATGTTGACCTAACATACAAATTGGCCTTATCAGCCCTCAATGTCCAGAGCTGGCAAATCTCTGCTTTTGATGTAGAAATGTCATCCTCCTTTACAATGGTCCAGTCAGGCACATGTCATCTCAAATTTTATGGTCTGCAGATCTCTCCTAGCCTGGACCTATGGGGGTCAAATGCAGGGTATTGCCTGTCAGCCATGTAGTCACATCTCGGCTGAAAATAATACAACATTATATATATATATATATATATATATATATATATAGTCACTTGAAAACATTATTGGTGATTATTCCTGCAGGTAATCACCACACTTTAGATCACATATAATTTGTGATCCTCCTTTCTGTATTCAAACGTGACAGTTGACCACTATTGGTCGACAGTATGTAGGTCGACATGGTCTCTAGGTCGACAGGGACTCTAGGTCGACATGTAGTAGGTCAACACGAGAAAAGGTCGACATGAGGACAGTAACCGGGAACCCCAATTAGTGCACCGTGTCCCCTCGCATGGCTCGCTATGCTTCGGGCAAGGTTACCATTCCCAATTGTAGTCCACGTGGATCGTAAAGTATGAAAAAGTTTAAAAAAAATTAAAAAATTAGAAAAACTCACGTTGAAATTTTGTCATGTCGACCTAGAACATGTCGACCTAGAGTCCCTGTCTACCTAGAAACCATGTCGGCCTACTTACTGTAGACCAATAGTGGTCGACCTAGACAGTGCTGACCTACTTACTGTCGACCTAAAGACCGGATCCCAACCAAACACCTAAATTTATTCAAGCAGTTTGGTCGACATGGTATACTCCCTGTGATCATTAGACAGATAAAATACGGTAAATGTTTGTTACCAACAAGTACAATCTACTGTAGGCATTGCAGTTAGTGGCTCCTATGATTTATCTGGCCGAGTATTAAACCTTTTGTGTAGGAATTCTTGGCCTCTTTTACTAACTAAAAACTCCTAATAACTTATATAAACAGATTTTTAGCATCAGGAGCAGCAAGCTTTTGTAAACATGTCATTCTAAAATTAATCATAATCACAAGTACAGTACAGCAAGCCATCTGTTACAGAAAAGTCAGCCTAATAAAGCCACTGTGAAGAGTTGGGTAAAGTCACTGTGCCAGTAAAGTTTTAAATAAGACACAAAGTGGGGGGGAAAAACTCTCTACAGATGGAGAGCTTTAGTATATTTCTTTGGTTTTTGATAAACCTTCCAATAAATAATCTTAATTCAGAGATTTAGAATTGGAGCATCACATTGGCACTTTGTGCGTCTGCCTTTTTAAATGCTGTATATAACATTTATAGACAGCTTGATTGCTAGTTGGTATAACCCTACCCATACAGGCAATCATGAATATCTGGATTTTTCTTTAAATATATAGCTGTTTAAGGAAATCTCAAGTAATCCATTAATAATTAGGTTCACAAAATAATGTTAGAAGTTCACAAGTAAGGTATTTTATTAAAATGTATCAAATTAATTAGAGATGAGCGGGTTGGGTTTTACTCGGATTTACTCGGGTATTTCGGGTTTTGCTTATTGGCTATCCAAAACGCGTGACATCCGTGATCCAATAAGATGCCGTTTCAAGACCCGAGTAAATCCGAGTAAAACCGAACCCGCACATCTCTAAAATTAATACATCATGTGGCATGAGGACAGTTCTAGACTGAAGAACTGTTCATGTTCCTCTTACTGTTGAGTCACTCATTCTTATACCTAATCGGTTACTAGGCAGATTAAACTGAACCAGCGAATCAAATCATACGATATAAGATACCGTAAGATACCATTTGGAGGGGTGATTCCAAATCTGGGGCATTCTGACTCTATCCATGGGAAAAACATCTTGTCTCTTGCTCAGAAAATCTCAGTACATTCTGTATATTTGCTAAAGTCTACTTGATAAAGAATAACTTGGTGTATTAACTAAAGGTTATATGCAGCTATGTGATCACAATTTCTAATAAATTGCTAGAATGTAAAAGGCTGAAGTGAAATCATTTTGTTACAACTTATAACTAGTACCTATGCTTTTCCTTACCTATCTTTTTCAACTCTCCTGAAACCCTATTCTCCTTCCAAATCAATAGTAAGGTACTGTATATATTGAAACGGAAGTGATGCACCCCAAACTATGAATTATTCTGTAGATGTGAAATTAAACAACAAACAAACAAACAAAAAACATCTACAAAAGTTTGGTGACCAAGGGGAAAAGACAGATATGGTAGTAGTTGAATAAAAAGAGTCTGGGTTGAGATATGGTTTCTTTCTGGATTAATGAGATGAACATGCTTTTTAAGTAAGATGGTAATGTACAAGGGGAGAGAGAGTAATTAAAGGTAGGCTTGCATTGAGTAATTAATACACAGATACAAGTATGGTATGCCAGTTATGCCTAGAAATGGCCACAATGCTGGGATTCCCAGAGGATTTTTGACCCAGTGTAACCTGCTTTGAGTCTACTAGCCTTGTGGTGCAGAGTCTACTCGTGCCTTCTGGTGTTCACGCAGTGCAGGATGGACTTTGTAACATGTGAGATTGAAGGTTGCGGATCCCTAAACTAGCACAGGGAGAGACCAGAAGCTCTAGCAGAAGGGAACAATGAAACTCTTGGACTGGTGTTGTACAGTAGGGCCTCTGCAGGAGCAGTGTAGTAATCCACTTGCACTGGGATGTTGAATTCTGCAGCAGCAGATGCTGGAGCACTGTAGGAGCAGTGAAGTAAAGTACTTGCACTGAAGCACTGCAGGAGCAGAATGGCAGTGCACTTGCTCAGAGATGCTACTGCAACATCCTGGTATCTAGCATTCCCCTGACCCATATATCCCCACGTCCGTCCATCTTAAATGCCACAGTAAGATTGATCTTCTTTTGCCACTCTTCTTACTGTACTTCCAACACTTTTGAAATCTGTTCACTGGTTCCCAGTGTCCTCCAGAATCCAATTAAAATTACCCTTACCTACACAGCTCTTGACAACATCACCCCTTTATATATCTCAAATCTCACCTCCAAATACTCTTCACTCACTAGAGATCTACATCTGACCTGAGCTTTCCCTCGTCTTTAGTAACCCTCTCTCACTTGTAAGACTACTCCTGTTCGCTACCTACTAATGGAATTCTGTACCACACAAGATCAGACTCTCACACAGCTCTGTGAAAACCATTTTGTTTATCAGAGATTAGATAGCTCCCATTGGTATACAGTCATTGTTAAAATGTCAACATCATTATTTGTCGACATCTGCAAAATGTTGACATTGGCATGAGGGTAAGGGGTTGGGACAGAATGATAGGAAATAGTATTCTAACAATGTCAACAAACCATCAGTCTTGACATGCGGAATGTCGACAGACTCATGTCAACATAATGAATATATATACCGAACTTCTCTCACCAATGCAACATCATAAATGTCCCAAACTCCACAGTGAGCCTTTTGCTCTTTCCCACATACTTCTATCTAGCTATCGGAACTCCATTCCTGCATTTGGTACTAACACCTGCACCTTGTGACAGTTGGGTACTAATCATGGGCATAACTACTCAAGCCCTGGTTCTGGAGAAACTGAGCAAACCTATTAGTGTAATATCAGATTTAATCTGAACTACAGTATATATTTCACTTTCATGCTCAATATCTGAAAAAAAACAAAAAAGTTTTGAGATACAATGATCATTAAGGCGTGTGTGTACCTAGAGCATTTTCCTGAGCGTTAAGGAATCAAAAGTCCTGGACAAGTATTTTATTTACATTTATTTGGAAATTCCAGTCACCAAGTGGTTTGTAGTAGTGTACACTGACTTTTAATATAACTTATTAGACTGGTGTCTAGTTTCCAGCCATTTCAGGGCAGAGGTGTATAAGCACTATAAATTTACGTTCCATTTTACTTTTAATGACATTCTAGATTACACCTGATTCAGGAATTATTAAATAGCAAAAAGGAAAGTGATCTCACTCATCTTGGGGATTATCCCTCTGTTCTACAACCGCCATTGGGCCTAATTCAGACATGATCACTCGCTAGGGCTTTTTTGCACTGCTGCGAACAGATAGTCGCCACCCATAGGGGAGTGTATTTTCGCTTTGCAAGTGTGGGAACGCATGTGTAGCAGAGCTGTACAAACAGATCTTGTGCAATCTCTCAGTAGCCCGGGACTTACTCAGCCGTTGCAATCACTTCATCCTGTCCGGGACCGGAATTGACGTCAGGAACTCTCCCTGCAAATGCTTGGACACGCCTGCGTTTTTCCAACCACTCCTAGAAAACGGTCAGTTGCCACCCACAAATGGCTTCTTCCTGTCAATCTCCTTGCGATCACCCGTGCGAATGGATTCTTCGCACAAACCCATTGCTGAGTGGCGATCCGCTTTGTACCTGTGCGACGTGCCTGCGCATTGCGGTGCATACGCATGCACAGTTCTGACCTGATCGCAGCGCTGCAAAAAACGCTAGCAAGCGATCAGGTCTGAATTACCACCATTGTCTCTCTGTCTGTGCCCAGGTGAATGAACCTTTACTCCCCTGGCCCTCTATTTGGGTATTCAGTCTCACCACAGCTTCACAGACTGCTCACTTAAAATTCTCCATCAGATCTCAACCGATCTGAGGGTCACTGTCATCTTTCAAACACAGGGGTCTATGGGGTAGATGTGTTAAGCCTGGAGAAGTGATAAAGCAGTGATAAGTGCAAGGTGATAATGCACCAGACAATCAACTCCAGTATGTAAATTGACAGTTAGGAGCTGATTGGCTGGTGCGTTATCACCTTCTACTTATCACTGCTTTATCACTTCTCCAGGCTTAATAAATCTGCCCCTATGTCCTAAGCCTTGGCGAGAGATAAAGTGGAAAGAGAAAGAGGGTGTTACAATCCTGAGCACTCATGTTTTGTTATTGTTATAATTACCTTTGCTTCAGTTTGTGGAACTACAGGTCACAGCTAGCTCCTGCATAGTTGTCTCCCAGTGCCTTTGCTCATGCACTTAGCAACTGACTTCACAGGTGTCTGGATTCTGTAATTACAGCTCGTTACCAGAAAAACTACTATTCAGCTTGTCAGCCTGCTCAGTTTGCACTGCAGCTGCATGTTATATCAATTACTGGGGGCCTGTCTGGTGCTCACAACTGATTGGTCCAGCCTGTTCTTTTAAGCCTCTCAATCCCAAGAAGCTTTGCCAGTTATAGCTACTCCATGTGGTGTTCTGCTCTCTGGTTCCTCTCTGGTCTCAGTTCATCTGTCCAGTGGGTATTGCCTTGTTCCAGTATTGAATTCCAGCTTCAACATCTTGCTGACAACTTTAGTCTGCCGACTGCCGTTACCCTGTCTCCAAGTGTCTGCACCCCAGTCCATCCGTGTGCCGCTACCTCCTGTGTCTCCCCTGGAGTGCCTGCTGCTGTTCCATCTCCAAAGCCCCAGCGTACCATCTGGCCGTGTGCACCCTGCCACCTTCTCCAGTTCCTGTTTGTTCCTGTGTATCCCTGCGGCTGATCATATACAACACCTCTACCATAACTCTAGTCCAGTTCAGGTATCAAGTGACCCAGACAGGGGGCCGCGACCTGCACGTCTGAAGCCGCGAAGCCCATATCCCTTTGCGGGGTTCCCTGGTGAAAACCTTCCGGCGTGTTAGACTCCGCGCCTCTGTTCTGCGTAACGTCAACCACTTGGTACCTGATCCCGAATTCCGGATTCTGCACCAGTTCCTGACATTATAACTGGCCCACCACTTCCTGGGCATGGACCCGTCACAGCAAAATCCGGCTCAAATCTTGGCTGGTCAAATACAAAATTTGACGCAGCAACTGCAAGATCTAAAGCTCCGAGTTTCCACCCAGGAAGAAACTAGCAGGTCATTGGTTGTAACCAGAGCTCCTGGGCCTGAACCAAAGCTGCATCTTCCAGATCGGTTTACAGGTGACCGGAAACAGTTCCAGAATTTCCGTGATAGCTGCAAGCTATATTTCAGACTTCGGCCATTATCGTCTGGTTCTGAGGCTCAGCGAGTAGGTATCATCATCTCCCTCCTGCAGGGGGAACCCCAGTCCTGGGCGTTCGTATTGAAAACGGAGAATCCCGCCTTGCACACAGTGGATGCCTTTTTTAGCGCCCTAGGAATTCTTTATGATGACCCGGACCGAGCAGCTTCTGCAGAGGCTCACGAGCCCTGAGACAAGGGAAAAACACGGCCGAGGTATACTGCACTGAGTTTCGCTGATGGGCAGGTGATAGTGGTTGGAATGACCCAGCCCTCCGAAGTCAGTTCCGCTTAGGCCTCACTGAGCAAATTAAAGACTACCTTGTCCAGTATCCTATTCCTGAAACCCTGGACAAGCTCATGCAGTTAGCAATTCGAGTAGATCGTCGGATCAGGGAACGGAGGATGGAGAAAGGTGGAGGGTCACCATCTCCCTCAGCAGTAGCCCTGGAAGAAGCCGAAGATTCCAGTGAACCCATGCAGATTGGGGCCTTTCGTCTTTCTGCTCAGGAAAAATCTCGTAGGCGATCGATGGGCCTATGCTTATATTGTGGAGCAAAGGGTCATTTTGCTAATGTTTGCACCCTGAAGTCGGGAAAAGACAAGACCCAGGGGTAAAAGGGGAGTTACTCCTGGGTCTGGCTGGAATCTTTCCAAAAAATTCAGTCTTGCTTCCAGTTCAAATTAGTCTACCTACTCAGCAAGTTGCAGTCAAGGCTTTTGTTGATTGTGGTGCAGCTGCCAACTTTATGGATATCTCTTTCGCCCGGTCCTGGAACATTCCTATACTAAAGATGAAGCCTTCTGTGACTATTTGTGGCCTTGACGGTAACCCCCTCCTCAGTGGGCAAGTGTCTCAGCAAACTCCTCCTGTTCATTTAACTACTGGTCTTCTGCATTCGGAGAAGATTATTTTCCTCCTTGTCAATTGCCCCATGGCCTCCATAGTCCTAGGGCTTCCATGGTTGAAATCCCATAATCCATCCATCTGCTGGAAGACAGGAGAACTCTTACAGTGGGGAACAGAATGTACAGGAAGATTTCTGTCCTTGCCAGTGCGATGCTCTCAAGTTATACCAGAGGGGCTACCGACTCCATATCATTCATTTGCGGATGTCTTCTCCAAGAAAGAGGCGGATACTCCCCCCCCCCATCAACCTTACGACTGTGCCATCAGTCTGGTATCCGAAGATAAATTACCTAAGGGTAGATTATATGCTCTTTCTTTGCCAGAAACTAAAGCCATGGAAGACTATATTCAGGAGAACCTAAGCAAAGGGTTTATTCGTCCCTCAAAATCACCAGTAGGAGCAGGATTCTTCTTTGTGGCAAAAAAGGACGGCTCCTTACGTCCATGCATTGATTATAGAGGACTCAACAAAATCACTGTTAAGAATTCTTATCCTTTGCCTTTGATTTCCGTGTTGTTTCATCAACTCCGGATGGCGGAAATCTTCTCTAAAATTGATCTTCGGGGGGCATATAACCTCATACGAATTAAGGCCGGTGACGAGTGGAAGACGGCCTTCAACACTCATTCTGGGCATTATGAATACCTTGTTATGCCATTTGGATTGTCAAATGCTCCTGCCACCTGCCAAGATTTTATCAATGATGTGCTCCGAGAATTCCTGGGAAAATTTGTTGTGGTCTACTTGGATGACATCCTGATATATTCACGGTCACTGGAGCAGCATCGAGTCCATGTCCAGATGGTGTTGCAAAAGCTCCGGGAGCACCATCTATACGCCAAGTTAGAAAAATGTGAATTCGAAGTGAAGGAAGTCGCTTTCTTAGGATACATCATCTCTCCCAAGGGGTTCTCCATGGATCCCAGTAAGCTTCAAGCAATTCAAGATTGGGCACAACCTACTAACCTTAAAGCTATACAACGCTTTCTTGGGTTCGCTAATTATTACAGGAGATTTATTCGTTCATTTTCAGACATTGTTGCACCTATTGTTGCTTTGACCAAGAAAGGTGCGGATCCGTCACATTGGTCACCTTCAGCCCTACAAGCTTTTCTCAAGTTAAAAAAAGCCTTTATATCTGCACCTGTTCTTAGTCATCCAAATCCTGACCTGCCTTTTGTTATGGAAGTGGATGCTTCTGAAGTGGGAGTGGGAGCAGTCCTATCACAGAAAGATCCAGTGGATTCTAAACTTCACCCGTGCTCTTTTCTGTCCAGAAAGTTCTCTCCTGCCGAAGCCAACTATGATGTTGGAAATCGTGAACTGCTTGCTATCAAGTGGGCTCTAGAAGAATGGAGGCACTGGTTGGAAGGGGCGAGACACGTGATTACAATCCTCACTGACCATAAAAACTTATCCTATATTGAGTCAGCCAAGAGACTAAATCCAAGACAGGCACGATGGGCATTATTCTTCACTAGATTCAACTATGTGATCTCCTATCGTCCAGGATCGAAGAATCTTAAAGCAGATGCCTTGTCACGAAGCTTCCTTCCAATTCAAAATTCATCCTGCTCTTCTGAACCAATTATTCCTGTTTCCAATATCCATGCTGGTCTTGCTCAAGATTTAGTCTCCCAGATTCAAGCCAAACAGTCTCTTGCACCCATGTGGACTCCCTCAGGACTCCTCTTTGTCCCTAAAGAGTACAGGAAAGCAGTTTTATCTGAATTTCATGTAAAAAGAATCTCTGGGCATCCAGGGATTTCTAAGACTCTGGATTTATTGTCTCGCTCAGTTTGGTGGCCTTCTATGTATCAAGATGTTAGAGAGTTCATTCTTGCTTGTGAGATCTGTGCTCAACATAAAACTCCTCGTAAAGCTCCCATGGGACATCTTACGCCTCTTACGGTTCCCTCAAGACCTTGGTCCCATATTTCTATGGACTTTGTGGTTGATCTTCCCAAGTCATCGGGGTACAATAGCATTTGGGTTGTGGTAGACCGGTTCAGTAAGATGGCTCACTTTGTTCCTCTTCGCAAGCTCCCCAGTGCCAGGGAATTAGCAACCTTGTTTATCCAACATATCTTTAAATTACATGGATTACCACAGGACATCGTCTCCGACAGAGGAACTCAGTTTATTGCTCAATTCTGGCGAGCTTTCTGTTCAGCCTTGGATATTAATCTTAGTCTGTCCTCTCGTTATCATCCGCAATCCAATGGACAGACTGAGCGAGTGAACCAGTCTCTTGAACAGTATCTCCGTTGTTATGTTTCCAAGTACCATATTGATTGGGTGGACCATCTGGCATTTGCTGAATTTGCATATAATAATTCCAGTCACTCTTCTTCATCCATGTCACCCTTCTTTTGTCTCTCTGGGTTCCATCCTAGGTCTAACGCTTTTGACATCCTGCAGCAACAGACTTCTTCCCTTGATCCTGTAGCTCGTCTGAGGAAAATTTGGAGGAGAGTACGTCTGGCACTCAACAAAGTCTCTGTTCGTTCCAAACAATTTGCTGACAGACGACGAAGACCTTGTACTTTTAAAGTGGGTGACATGGTGTGGCTGTCCACTCGAAATATCAAGTTACGCCAGCCCTCTCAAAAATTTGGGCCTAGGTTCATTGGTCCATTCCGGATTATTAGACAGATTAATCCAGTAGCCTTTCGACTCCTTTTACCAAAATCACTTAAGATCAATAACACTTTCCACTGTTCCTTGTTAAAACCAGCATTTGTGTCCCAGAGATTTAGAAGATCTCCTTCCAGAAGGCCTGCCACTGTGTTAGTCCAAGGTCACAAGGAGTTTGTTGTGGAAAAGATTCTGAATTCCAAGTTCAGGAGGGGTCAAGTTCATTTCCTCGTGCATTGGAAGGGTTACGGTCCGGAACAGAGAACCTGGGTACCAGAGAGGTTTCTTCATGCACCCAGACTTAAGAGATCTTCTGTGAATTTCCGGATAAGCCTGGTTCTAGGGGTTCTTAACCCCTCTTCAAGGGGGGGGTACTGTTACAATCCTGAGCACTCATGTTTGTTATTGTTATAATTACCTTTGCTTCAGTTTGTGGAACTACAGGTCACAGCTAGCTCCTGCATAGTTGTCTCCCAGTGCCTTTGCTCCTGCACTCAGCAACTGACTTCACAGGTGTCTGGATTCTGTAATTACAGCTCGTTACCTGAAAACTACTATTCAGCTTGTCAGCCTGCTCAGTCTGCACTGCAGCTGCATGTTATATCAATTACTGGGTGCCTGTCTGGTGCTCACAACTGTTTGGTCCAGCCTGTTCTTTTAAGCCTCTCAATCCCAAGAAGCTTTGCCAGTTATAGCTACTCCATGTGGTGTTCTGCTCTCTGGTTCCTCTCTGGTTTCAGTTCATCTGTCCAGTGGGTATTGCCTTGTTCCAGTATTGAATTCCAGCTTCAACATCTTGCTGACAACTTTAGTCTGCCGACTGCCGTTACCCTGTCTCCAAGTGTCTGCACCCCAGTCCGTCCGTGTGCCGCTACCTCCTGTGTCACCCCTGGAGTGCCTGCTGCTGTTCCATCTCCACAGCCCCAGCGTACCATCTGGCCGTGTGCACCCTGACACCTTCTCCAGTTCCTGTTTGTTCCTGTGTATCCCTGCGGCTGATCATATACAACACCTCTACCATAACTCTAGTCCAGTTCAGGTATCAAGTGACCCAGACAGGGGGCCGCGACCTGCACGTCGGAAGCCGCGAAGCCCATATCCCCTTGCGGGGTTCCCTGGTGAAAACCTTCCGGCGTGTTAGACTCCGCGCCTCTGTTCTGGGTAACGTCAACCACTTGGTACCTGATCCCGAATTCCGGATTCTGCACCAGTTCCTGACAGAGGGCAGATGACTAAGCCTGGCAGAGAGATAAATTGGAGAGCGATAAAGGGCCAGATGTACTAAAGGTGCCCATACACCTAAAGATTTATCTTCCAATCTTGCTGGTTGGAACGAAAATCTGGTAATGGATGGGAGCAAATGAAAGTTGACCATGGAATGAAAATCTGGTAATGGATGGGAGCAAATGACAGGTGCCCAGCCCTGAGTAAGCACTCAGGAAAGTCTCACGTACAAACACAAAATATAGACTCAAAACTGTGGGCCTGATTCAGAGATGGGTGCAAAGCCGATGTTCCACGGAACTGAGCGATTATCATCAGACTGCGCATGTGCTGCGTTCTCATTGTGCATGTGTCAAGGTGCCGTTATGAATCGGCACACAATGCAGATTCCTTCGCAAAGTGATTGACAGGAAGTTACTGTTGTGGGGTGTTAGCATGGTGTTAGCGGGAAGTGGTTGTTAAAATGCAGGAGTGTCATGGCCGTTTTTGGGGTGTCAGTTGCGCACCCTAACTTAAAAAAAAATGGCACCTGCGTGACTACTGCTGGGTCCAGTCTGCGTCGCCATAGGTCTACCCTTCAGCCTGATGTTCCTTGTTCTTGCGTATAGGTTACGTATGTGGATGCAATTGCGAACGAGTTGCCGTAGCTGTGGTGGGCATCTCTTTACATTTCTGGACAGCAGCTTCACTTGCTGATGTCAGCAGTTCCATTGCGCCAAAAATCACACTTGCAGCTGCATTAGCACACTTCTATGAACCAGGCCCTACGTCTTAATGTCTTAAACATCTGTATATTGGCCCTCATTCCGAGTTCATCGCTCGCTAGCTGTTTTTAGCAGCTGTGCAAACGCATAGTCACCGCCCACGGGGGAGTGTATTTTCGCTTTGCAAGTGTGCGAACGCATGTGCAGCCGAGCTCTGCAAAAATATTTTGTGCAGTTTCAGAGTAGATCTGGACTTACTCAGCCCTTGCGATCACTTCAGTCTTTTTGGTGCCGGAATTGACGTCACACACCCACCCTCCAAACGCCAGGACACGCCTGCGTTTTCCCTACCACTCCCAGAAAACGGTCAGTTGACACCCATAAACCCCCTATTTATGTCAATCTTCTTGCGATCGGCTGTGCGTATGGATTCTTCGTTAAATCCAAAGCTCAGCAATGATCCGCATTGTACCCATATGACGCGCGAACGCATTGCGGTGCATACGCATGCGCAGTAGAGACCTGATCGTAGCGCAACGAAAATCGGCAGCGTGCAATCAACTCGGAATGACCCCCATTATCCATTATATATTGTATGAAATGTTTACTATTTTTAATAGATACATTTTGAACCAATAAAAGTAGGCTCCTATAGCTTGGTTTCCTGTTGGTCCATCCCAGTCACAACTGCCTGTATAATAATTTACAGTGTACAATGATTTGGGTACTGATTAAACCATACAGCGTTATAGAAATCTCTGGCAATTCTATCCTTAATGATAGAAATATGTAATATTGTTATACAGTAACAGTGTAACAAAACTAGATTTGCTGCTTGGCATGCCAGTTTGCTAGCTGTCTGGTAGAAGATTGTAAACAAGATGGACTGAAGAAAACGCTACTTTAGGTAATTACATTAGAAGAGTGAAGGATACTTACAGTTTCAGATGACTGTAGCGTACACTGTCAAGTTACATTTATGTATCAAGTGTTTTATACCCAGAGCACTCAATGTCTTGGTAACGCTAAGCACTATAACATGTATATATTTTAATTAGGCCAGCTTTGTATTTTGTAATCTTCTTTCAAGAGTAAATCGAAAATATATATTTGTATGTATAATTGCATGGGTTATTATTACCACTATTCAGCTTACCATCCACACTACCGCAGCTCCCTTGCAAATATTCTGCAGTGTCACTTGTTATCCTTTCTAGAATGCGAGGAAGGGATCTCTCCAAATTAACTTTTATTTTATAATTATTATTTCTGCAGCGGGGTACACTGGTATTTCACAGGGAATAACATCGGGGTGTAGAGTTGGATCTTGATCCGAGGCACCAACAGGCTAAAGCTTTGACTGTTCCCAGCATGCACTGCACCGCCTCCTCTATATCCCCGCCTCCAGGCACTGGAGCTCAGTTTGTAAGTTAGTGCCTGCAGTGCACGCAGCTAACAGGGAGGGTTGCGCTAGGCAGCCCTGAAAAGAGCTTTTTTGACAAGAAAGAAGACTTCAAGGGCCGCAGCACAGGCACTTGATGCTATATATCAGTCTGACATATCGTGCTGCGGCTCCCTCACCTCCCCTAGCGGCGCTGTATACTCCCGCGCCCTGGTTGCCGGGTACTTACAGTGGAGGTGTTCCGGTCTCATCAGGCACACATACTGCCGCTGCTCTCCTGGTTCGCGTGGCCGCACGATAGGGAGGAGGTAAGAGGGTCCCTCAGGCGGGACCCGCCGATATTGCGATCCGGTTGCGGTCTCCGGAGAAGGACCGCGCCACTAGCGTGGACACTGTGGCCGTGCAGGGACCCCACTATATCCACCAGGGCAAAGAGCACAGGTCGGATTTACTAAGATCTGTTTAGTACAGGCTCCATAGTACCCGGTGGTGAAGTCCAGCAGAGGGGATAAGGCTCTGACCTGTAGCCCCAGCCCCAGGCGCCATCTACAGCAGATGTTCCCCGCCCTGGAGCTGCATCTCTCTTACTCCCTGTCAGCGTTTGGGCGCCATTTCACAGAGCTGCGCTGATCCTGGGACTGCTGGGCACTGTCTCCTCTGTAAAGCCGCCTGTATCATCAGCGCTGTGCATTAACAGGACACTCAAGTATTCTACATGTCGTTTAGACAGTGTTAGTTAAGAACAAGTGCATAACTACAGGGATATTTATACAAGTATCCTGGGATATACATCCAGTATTTACTGTGCATTGTTATATCTGTATACATACATACCTTTACGTAGTATTGCTAGACCAATGCAGTTTTGTTGTTGTTTGTAATACTTCATGCATTGTACATGTGACTGTGTGTGCCAATAGCTGCTGTGGGGTTCCTATTCCGTGTATCTCACACATATTGCTATCCCTATATTCTGTACCCTGACGGGGGATAAGTGCATCAGGGTCATACATATATATATATAGACTCGGTGTCAGACGGCACTCACGGACTTGAAGGTAAAAAGAATGGAGATCACTCCACACTTAGCTTAACGTTTCGGTTTATTCAAACCTTTTTTAAAAGCAGCTTTTGAAAAAGGTTTGAATAAACCGAAACGTTAAGCTAAGTGTGGAGTTATCTCCATTCTTTTTACCTACAAGTCTGTGAGTGCCGCCTGACACAGAGTCTATATTGCTGCATTAAGCTGAGGAGGGCACCCGGCAGGTTGTATGTTATGCTGTTGTTGGAGTGCTGAATACTTCAATTGTGCATATATATATATATATATATATATATAGAGAGAGAGAGAGAGAGACTGTGTTTCACAGGATATTCTGTTTGGTATTTTTCTCTATGTATTTCAGTCACCTTCTACCACTTAAATCCCCTGTTTGTGATCTGCATTGCAATCACACTCCACAGGTTTTTTTTGTCATGTACCCTGTCTGGCTATATTGTACTGTTACGCCCTAGAGTTTACATTCTCCAATAATGTCTGCGTCACAGGGCGGGACAGCTGTGGCTGAACCTGCGTCATGCAGCGCTGACGCCGCAGATTTATCTGAGAAAAATATTCCAGCTGAGGGTTCAGGTATTGGGGGTTCTGTACCCCTGGGTCAGCCTGCAGCACCGGTGGCACACCAAGACCCACCTTGGGCTGCTTTTTCTAATTTACTGACTACGCTTGTAATGAGACTTGTGCACCCTGTGCGACATCCTGCGTCTGTACAATCACATATTGTCCCTGTAGTAAATCCACCATGGGTGGATTCTCTTTCAACTCAGTCACAGCAGTTAAATCAGTCTTTGGTTAAACAAAAGCCTGACTCTCGCCCCCCTAGGACCAAGGGGTCATGTAAGCGGGCCATTTCTTCCTCACAATCCACGCATGTTTCGGATACATCATCCGATGAAGATGGGGTATATACTGACCCATCAGACACTGAGGCAGATGCTTCTGATGGGGAATCTACAACACAGGTGGATGTTCCTGACCTCTCGGAGGCTATCAAACTGATTCTTCAGATAGATAAAACTGAACCTCCAGATGCGACTAAGAAACCTAATAAGTTCAAACGTCAGAAGGTTACTAAATTAGTTTTGCCACATTCTGACCATCTAGTTGACATACGTCAGGAATCCTGGGAGTCTCCAGGAGAGTAATTCCCCCTGTCTAAAAAGATGCTAGCTCGTTATCCCCTCGCTGCAGGGTTAAGTAAAAACTGGGAATCTTCAGGACAGGATACGATGCTTCCTCTCTCGCCCACGTGTGTCGATACACTCGGCGATGCAAGTACTAGGCCTCATGGTGTCGGCTTTGACATGGTAGAGTACGCTCAGTTTTATTCTTGCCCTCTGCAGCGGTTAATCCTTTCCAGGTGGGATGGCCTGCCTCACCGGATCAGGTCTCACATAATTTCCTTGACTTGGAAGTTCGTCTGTCTCTGAGCTGGTGGCTCCAGGACCAACGATTGAGCAGGGTTCGTCCCTTCTGGATCTCCAACTGGGTCCTTCTAACAACAGATGCCAGTCTGCTGGTTGGGGCACGGTGTTGGAGCAACACTCTTTTCAGGGTCGGTGGACCAGGGAGGAATCTCTCCTTCCGATAAACATTCTGGAGTTGCGGGCAGTGTTCAATGCTCTGAAACTGGCCCTGCCTCTAGTACAGAACAGGCCTTTTCAAGTACAGTCGGACAACGCCACCACGGTGGCGTACATAAATCATCAAGGTGCTACTCGAAGCCGCATGGCAATGATGGAAGTGTCAAAGATTCTTCTGTGGGCGGAACGCCATCTGCCAACCTTATCGACAGTGTTCATTCCGGGGGTCCTCAACTGGAAAGTGGACTTCCTCAGTCGGCAGGACGTACACGCCGGAGAGTGGAGCCTTCATCCGAAAGTCTTTCAACTCCCAGTGGACAAGTGGGGCCTACCAGATGTAGACCTGATGGTGTCTCGACACAATCACAAGGTTCCGGTCTTCGAAGCAAGGACCAGGGATCCTCAAGTAGCGTTCGTGGACGCACTGACAATTCCATGGAACTTTTGGCTGCCATACGTGTTCCCTCCAGTGTCACTACTGCCCAGGGTAATAAGGAAGTTCAAGCAAGAAGGAGGATTACTAATTATAATCGCTCCAGCGTGGCCCAGATGGCATTGGTTCTCAGACCTGCAGGGTCTCTCGATAGACCGTCCTCTTCTACTTCCGCAATGCCCAGACCACCTCGTTCAGGGCCCTTGTGTTTACCAGGATCTGGCCCGACTGGCTTTGACGGCGTGGCTCTTGAAGCTTCAGTTCTGATGGCCAAAGGATTTTCTGAGGCGGTCATCCAAACTATGTTGAAGGCCCGTAAACCAGCTTCGGCTCAGATTTATTATAGGGTCTGGAATTATTCATCTGGTGTGCGGCTAAGAATTATGATGCATACAAGTTCAGTACTGCCAAACTATTGGCTTTTCTGCAACAGGGCCTTCCTCAAAGTTCATAGTTCAGCCTTGTCGGTATGGTTTCAGAGAAAGATTGCGACTCTGCCTGATGTTCTTACTTTCACTCAGGGTGTTTTACGGATTCAACCTCCCTATGTTCCTCCTGTGGCTCCTTGGGATTTGTTGGTTGTTCTGGATGCCCTACAAGAGTCTCCGTTTGAACCTCTTGAGTCTGTGGACCTTAAATGGCTTACACTTAAGGTCTTATTTTTGCTATTGTCTCTGCTAGAAGGGTCTCAGTCTTGGGTGCCTTATCATGTCGGTCACCCTTTCTGATTTTTCACCGTGACCGTGCGGTTCTTAGAACTCGCCCTGGTTATCTGCCTAAGGTGATGTCGCCTTTCGACCTTAACCAAGAGATTGTGGTTCCGGCCTTTTTCTCTCCTGGTTTGTCGTCCAAAGAACAGTCTTTGGATGTGGTACGGGCTCTCCATATATATGTGGAGAGAACTGCCTCTCTTGATTTGATTCTCTCTTTGTCCTTTTTGGTTTTCACAAACATGGCTGGCCTGCGAATAAGCAGACCTTGGCCAGATGGATTAGAATGCTGATTGCACAAGGTTATGAACAGGCTGGACTAGCAGCTCCTGCTACTATCAATGCCCATTTTATTTGGTCTGTTGGACCTTTTTGGGCGGCCCGCCGTGGCGCGTCCCTAGAACAATTGTGCAAGGCGGCTACGTGATCCTCAGTGAACACGTTCATCAGGTTCTATGCCTTTGATACTTCCACCCAGGATGCTTCCTTTGGATACCAGGTTCTTGTGCCCGCTACAGTACGTCTCTTCCCATGAGGATCTGCTTTAGGACATCCCTGATGTTATTCCCTGTGGAATACCAGTGTACCCCGCTGCAGAAAAGGAGATTTATGGTAAGACTTACCATTGTTATTTCTCTTTCTGCGAGGTACACTGGATTCCACAGGACGCCCACCCTGACGCACTTAGCTTCTTTGGGTTTGTATGACATTAGCCGCTGGTACATTCTCCTGTCGTGAGAATGTGGTGTACGTGGCTACTAACTACTATCGTCTCTTTTACCTGCTACTGCATTGGACTGGTTAACAAAACTGAGCTCCAGTGCCTGGAGTCGGGGATATAGAGGAGGCGGTGCAGTGCATCCTGGGAACAGTCAAAGCTTTAGCCTGTTGGTGCCTCGGATCAAGATCCACACCCCGATGTTATTCCCTTTGGAATCCAGTGTACCTCGTAGAAAGAGATTCAACAATGGTAAGTCTTACCATAAATCTCCTTTTTTTTTTTGTACATTTTCATTATCTTTTTCTCTATAATGCATTGGGCATTCCTCTTTTTATTTAGGATCTGATTCAGAGGTGAATGGAAAAGTTGCACCATCACGCAATTATCGGCTACACTGTTGGGCATTATAGCAACCCTGTGGTTGCTCAGGATGTCCAAGGGTACATGGCTGCTGGTGCCAGTAGAACTGTGTATTTCAACATGCCTGAGACACTCCTGCTGACGAATGGCACCCTTCCCTCCACTCACTGCCCAGGAATGCCCATCAATTGCATGGATCCATGTAATTTCTATATGTATTCTTTGGCTGTAACCCTCATGACACATGCTCAGTGCATCTTGGACGCCCAATGTTCTAAATCCATCCACCTCTCAGTCAGGCCCTTAGTTGTCATTTCATTATGTTCAGTAGCAGTGCTTTTCACAGTGACTACAGAATGCATGACTTGCTCATTATTCTGTATAGCAACTCCTCACAGTTGGGCAGAGAGGCTGATTCAGTTAGCTGTGAGTTGCCTTGTTCATCGTTTTATCATGACTACATTTCCAAGATCAATTACATTGTTAGTCCAGTATGAAGTGAATCAACTCACACTTAGCTGAATCTCCCACTTACATACATGTTATAGTCTGCGACTTACAGGCATCGATGTGTTCGCGGTGAGTCTACCCAAGATTTTAATGGGGAAATCATGTAATAGGCAATACCAGCCTCTCGCAGGATATTACATTTACCCCTTAGTTTATGAGGAAACAGTGGGGGTGTAGCATTGATCACAGTTATCTTGCGATCATCTGCACCTGTCACCGGCATTAGTGTCCGACGACAGGTATAATCCTCTTCTTGTTGGAACATCCCTTCCCATATACAGCTCTCACTCTCACGGTGATGCAGTTAATTCAGGGTTTGTGACCGGTGTTATGCACACCAGTGCCAGCAGGAATGTACTGGCGTCTGAACGGTGATGGATGCAAAACAAATGAACTCACAGACAGACTGGGGAATATGACATTACATACACAGAAGGTGATAGGGTAACACAATAAACACAAAGTGAACAGAGAAGCCCAAAGGCTAAGAAACTGGGTGTCTCCCTAGTATTAGGAATGCTCAGATGGAAAGAAGCGAGATGTAGTGATTTAATACGTAGAGAACCCGAAATGCTGTTGCTAAGGGCAACAGCAAAACCCTAAAGTGTTACCAACGGGTGTGGCAGTAAACTCCTTGGTCAGAGATGGAATAATAGACACAAGGAGAGTCTCCACAATCCTAGTCCTCACTTGCAGTGCACTGGTTCAGCTTACTGCCACTAAACTGACACCTGAACACCTTGCACAGTGAGAAAGGATTTTGGCAGGCAAGTCTGAGAATACAGCCGCAAACTTGCTAGGTTCACAGAGTAGCAAAAGAACCCCAGCTGGTTAAACGACTGACTTCAGTCTTACTGCTAGGTCTGGATTGGCAGAGTGTAATACCAAATCCCAAGGCCTATTTGCAGTAAGCAACAAACAAATACAAAGTTTACACAGTACTAGCTAGCTTTCAGGAACTGACTAACCAACAAAGATTCAGCAGCATCTGCCTAACCTGAGAAGAGGGTTTATATAGCAGGTGCTGTCCACGCCCCACTCAGACCTCACAGACTGTGAGCACAAAAACCAGCACCGGATCCCCTGCCGTGCACAGAGCCTGTAACCACTGCACAGCAAAAGACCCGAACCGGAGTATCAGCTACGCTCAGGTTACTCCGCTAGCACTTGTCTCCCGGTTGCCATGACGACGTGGCAGCACAGAGCAGGAGACCCTAACAGTACCCCCCCTCTGACGAGGGGTCAAAGAACCCCTACCACCTGGTTTATCGGGGAACTGCGAGAAGAAAGAGCGTAACAGTCTGGGGGCATGAAGATCACAACTGCGCACCCACGACCGCTCCTCCGGGCCATACCCCTTCCAGTGCACCAAAAATGACAGCCGACCCCGAACCATCTTGGAGTCAAGAATCCTTTCAACAACAAACTCCCTCTGGCCACGTATCAGAAGAGGGGAAGGTCTTCCACTGGAAGAAGGATTACTAATCGCCCGTTTTAAAAGGGAACAATGAAATGTTTTATTGATACCCAAAGAACGGGGTAGATCTAACTGAAATGCCACCGGATTGATAACCCTAGTGATCTTATAAGGACCGATGAACCGGGGGCCTAACTTATGAGATGGCTGTCTCAACTTCAAATTCTTGGTAGACAACCAGACGAAGTCTCCTAATTTGAAGCTGCAGGGTCTTTTCCGCTTATCAAAAACCCTTTTGGTCACTAATGACAGACACAAGGGCTTTCTTCACTTTCCTCCAAATACCTCTAAGGACCGATGCGCACAACATGCAGCATAAATAATTCAGACAGGCGTCTGGCCGATGGCAGCCCAACCAATGGAACGAAGTGCGCCATCTTCAAAAACCTGTCAACGACAACCCAGATGGCTGTCATCCCCGAGGATTTGGGCAAGTCCACCACAAAATCCATTGAAATGTGGGTCCATGGCTTAGATGGAATAGAGAGTGGATGTAATGGGCCAACAGGAACCCTTCTAGGAGTCTTATTTCGGGCACAGATGTCACATGCCCGTATACACTGATCCACATCCCTAGCCACCGAGGGCCACCACACCGCCCTAGATAGCAACTCCCGAGTTCTGGCAATACCCGGGTGACCTGCCGACTTCTTGGCATGGAATTCCAGGAACACTCGCTGTCTTAACCTAGGAGGCACAAACAAAAGACCTACCGGAAGGTCTGGAGGAGCCTGCTCCTGTGCTCTAAGGACTAATGACAAGAGGTCCTGGGTAATGCCCACTTTAATACATGATGGGGACACAATGGGCAATGGCTCCTCGGTGGTCTCCTGGATTGGAGCAAAACTCAGTGAGAGCGCATCAGCCTTGATGTTTTTTGACCCAGGGCGATATGTTATCAAAAAATTAAAGCGAGCAAAAAACAAAGCCAATCGTGCCTGCCTGGCATTGAGGCGCTTCGCTGACTCTAAATATGCCAAATTCTTATGGTCGGTGAGAATTGAGACCACAAACTTAGCCCCCTCAAGCCAGTGTCTCCACTCCTCGAGTGCATCCTTAATAGCCAACAATTCCCGGTTACCCACGTCATAATTCATCTCGGCAGGCGAAAATTTACGGGAAAAGTAAGCACAGGGATGAAGGCGATTATCAGACACCCCCATCTGAGAGAGCACTGCCCCAATACCCATCTCAGAGGCATCCACCTCCACCACAAAAGGACGCTCTGGATCTGGGTGTCGCAGCACCTTGGCCGAGACAAATGCCCTTTTGAGACGGGCAAAAGCCGCTTTGGCCTCACAAGACCAGTGAGCAACATCCGCCCCTTTCTTAGTGAGTGCCACCAAGGGCGCCACTATAGACGAAAATCCAGCGATAAATCGTCTATAAAAATTCGCAAAGCCCAGAAAACGCTGAAGCGCCTTCAAACTACTGGGCTGCACCCAATCCAGGACTGCCTGTACCTTGGAACCCTCCATTTGGAAACCTTCTGGGGAGATAATATATCCTAGAAATGCGATTTGCTGAACTTCAAATTCGCACTTCTCCAGCTTCGCCCCAAGCCGGTGGTCTCTGAGTTTCTGGAGGACTAAGCGTACATGCTTCCGATGTTCCTCCAGGGAATGGGAGAAGATTAGGATGTCATCTAAGTATACAACTAAGAATCTATCCAAATATTCCCTGAGCACATCGTTCATGAAGTCCTGGAAGACTGCCGGGGCATTACAGAGCCCAAAAGGCATCACCAAATATTCATAATGCCCTGAGTGGGTATTAAAGGCAGTCTTCCATTCATCCCCCTCTCTTATTCGGATTAGATTGTATGCACCGCGTAGGTCAATCTTAGAAAAAATGGTGGCAGTACGAAGCTGGTCAAACAAGACCGAAATGAGAGGCAGTGGGTATGAGTTTTTAATCGTGATACGGTTCAATTCCCTGAAGTCGATGCAGGGTCGCAACGAACCGTCCTTTTTACCCACGAAGAAGAACCCCGACCCAACTGGAGACTGTGAAGGTCTGATAAATCCCTTAGCCAAGTTCTCCTGAATGTACTCTGCAATAGCCTGAGTCTCAGGACGTGACAGGGAGTACAACCTGCTCTTGGGAAGCTTAGCATTTGGCAACAAATCAATGGCACAGTCATAGGGGCGATGGGGAGGTAGTACCTCTGCAACTCTTTTGGAGAACACGTCCGCAAAATCTGCATAACATCCTGGCAATCCTGGCAAACTTAGCTGCGAAAGCCTGACTGGAAGGCTCAAGCAACTCCTGAAACAATCAGTACCCCAACTAAGAATCTCCCCAGAGACCCAGTCAAATTGAGGATTGTGGGCCCTTAACCAGGGTCACCCCAATACCAATGGGGCAAAAGTACAGACAGTCACATAAAAGGACAATTTTTCAGAGTGTGTGGCTCCAATAAACAAAGAAATCTGGCTAGTGCAAGAGGTAATTTTACCCTGGGATAATGGTTCCCTGTTTAACCCACAAATCTCAATTTCCGATGCCAAGGGTACTAAGGAAACAGAGTGTTTCAGGGCGAATTGGCGGTCCATAAAAACCCCGTCGGCCCCACTGTCCACAAAGGCCTCAGTCTTGACAGTTTGACCGAGGATCTTCAAGGTCACCGGAATGATAAAAGTCTTCTTGGGAAATTCCGACTTCTGACCTGACAGGATATTTCCCATCACCCTCAGGCCCTGAAGTTTTCCGTCTTTTCTGGGCATGATACTACCACATGACCTTTATTCCCACAGTACAAACATAACCCCTGCTGTCTCCTCTGCGTCTTCTCACGCGAGGAGAGGCGGGTAGCCCCAATCTGCATAGGCTCCTCGGAAAATTCCTCAGAGTCTGAGGTTCCCTTGGGAAAGAAGGAAACCTCGGTCTCCCTTTCAAGCCTGCGCTCTCTCAGCCGTCTATCCACCCGAATGGATAACTGCATGAGCTGATCCAAGCTATCAGGCAAGGGATATTGTACCAGTTGGTCTTTTAACTGGTTAGAAAGACCTCTTCGGTACTGGTGTCTCAGGGCTGGGTCATTCCACTGGGTATCATGGGCCAACCTCCGAAACTCCGTACAATAAACCTCAACTGGCCTTCGCCCCTGCTTAAGGATCGAAATATGAGCCTCGGCTGAGGCCGTCTTGTCAGGGTCATCATACAACATGCCCAGTGCCGTAAAAAAAGCATCAACACTTTTAAGCGACGGACAGTCAGGCTGCAACCCATATGCCCAGACCTGTGGGTCTCCTTGTAGCAAGGAAATCACTATGCCCACCCGCTGAATCTCCGACCCAGAAGACTGAGGCCTAAGCTGGAAATATAGCTTGCAGCTCTCCTTGAAACAAAAGAACTGCGAGCGATCTCCAGAAAAACGATCCGGGAGATTTACTTTCGGCTCCTTAACCCCTGAAGGTACTGCTGCTGCGGGAGCTCCGCCAGCGGCCTGCGAGGTGTGCATTTTAATGGACAAATCATTAAATTGTCATGTCAGGACCTGCACCTGATCGACCACCTGTTGCAAAGTATTTTGAGGGGTATGCTCCATATTCCCACAAAATTTCAACATGAGTATTTGGCTGCTGAATATGTTATGCACACCAGTGCCAGCAGGAATGTACTGGTGTCTGAACGGTGAGGGATGCAAAACAAATGAACTCACAGACAGATTGGGGAATATGACATTACATACACAGAAGGTGATAGGGTAACAAAATAAACACAAAGTGAACAGAGAAGCCCAAAGGCTAAGAAACTGGGTGTCTCCCTAGTATTAGGAATGCTCAGATGGAAAGAAGCGAGATGTAGTGATTTAATACGTAGAGAACCCGAAATGCTGTTGCTAAGGGCAACAGCAAAACCCTAAAGGGTTACCAACGGGTGTGGCAGTAAACTCCTTGGTCAGAGATGGAATAATAGACACAAGGAGAGTCTCCACAATCCTAGTCCTCACTTGCAGTGCACTGGTTCAGCTTACTGCCACTAAACTGACACCTGAACACCTTGCACAGTGAGAAAGGATTTTGGCAGGCAAGTCTGAGAATACAGCCGCAAACTTGCTAGGTTCACAGAGTAGCAAAAGAACCCCAGCAGGTTAAACGACTGACTCCAGTCTTACTGCTAGGTCTGGATTGGCAGAGTGTAATACCAAATCCCAAGGCCTATTTGCAGTAAGCAACAAACAAATACAAAGTTTACACAGTACTAGCTAGCTTTCAGGAACTGACTAACCAACAAAGATTCAGCAGCATCTGCCTAACCTGAGAAGAGGGTTTATATAGCAGGTGCTGTCCACGCCCCACTCAGACCTCACAGACTGTGAGCACAAAAACCAGCACCGGATCCCCTGCCGTGCACAGAGCCTGTAACCACTGCACAGCAAAAGACCCGAACCGGAGTATCAGCTACGCTCAGGTTACTCCGCTAGCACTTGTCTCCCGGTTGCCATGACGACGTGGCAGCACAGAGCAGGAGACCCTAACAACCGGTTAGTTGACCAGCACATGTTACATGCCCCTGAGACCTCCCCATGTTCATACTAGACCTCCCCACATGCCCTAACATAAAAATATATCAAATCCAGTAAAGATTAAAAGTGCTTTATTCAAGTAAACATTTTTAAATGACTTTTAAAGTATTTAACAAGTGCTGCAGTTAAACTTGTTAAATACTGTGGGCTTCCCCATGCAAAACCAGTCATACTACCGACGGTAACTGAGGAAAAAAGTGTGGCTCAGGAGGAAAGTGGAAGGGGCAGATGGGAGGATGGGACTGAAATGACTATGGGCCTAATTCAGACCTGATCGGTGCTGTTCATTTTTGCACAGCAGCCGATAAGGTCTGAACTGCGCTTGCGCCGGCGTATGCCAGACAGCCGAAGGCTGTCTCAGCTCTGCGATCGCCTCTGCCTGATTGACAGGCAGAAGCGGTTGCTGGGAGGGAAGGAGAGGGCGTGCCCGGACCGTTGGGGGGGGCGGGCTGCGGCGGCTGCATGATGTCACACACAGCTGCTGCGACCCTCACAGAACAGCGATGAGTAGCTCCTGCCAGCACGCAGGAGCTGCGCTGGCAGGGAGCTACTCCTACAGTACAAAAGCATAGCCGCTGTGCGATGCTCTTGTACCTGTGCCGGGGGGGTGGGGGGGGTCGGGCCTTACATGCGGGGCGAATTAACCCTGTGCTGGGCGTCCCCCCGCATGTCTGTGTGACTGATCGTAGATGTGCTAAATTTAGCACATCTACGATCAGGTCTGAATTAGGCCCCATATTAGGATGTGGCTTGCCTATGATAGCTGTGCAAAGGGGGTGGTAAGTATAGTGTGTCCGGAAAGATTGATCGATGATCGAATGCAGACCCCCGAGACAGGTAGATAGAATGTATTTATTAATGCAACTTTAAAGTGTTCAAGAAAGAAAGCACTATATAGATAAAAATGTAAGAGTTTGAAAATTTTACCTAAAGTCATAGAACTTTTTCACGTTGCAGTTAAGACGGCCCATTTAGGGAATACTAAGTGTTCTTGTGCTCAGCATTATTTAGTTATTAGGGTCAATAAATATATGTTACTCTTTAAATTAATTCTAAATGCTAAGCAGCCATTACAGTGATATATATACTTTACATTAATATCCATTTATATTAGGTGGCTATGTCACCCCAACCACTAGAGGCACTAACTTGCACTGTGGCTGCATTTGCTGGTTCGCGGCACTTCAGTTGGTGATGCTCTATAAAATATCTTAGTGATGGTTAATCTATCATTTATTTATTATCCTGACATATCCTCAATACAGAATAACAGGGAAACTGTATTAAATATAACAGGTCTGTTTGTCATGTGTAGTGCATGATAAATGCTTTCTATCTTTCTGGTTCATTGCATTAGAAGTAAGTTAATAAATGGTGCATGAACTTGCAGTGCCTCACACAATGGGGATAGATCTAGAACAGCAGGAAGTCAAGGTTAAGTTCATAAATACAATTTCCTTTTGAAGTGATCTCTTTTATATGATTATACTTGCAAACTCGCTCAATCAGTTTTATCTCCCTCTATCTGACATTCTTTCTCCAGCCATTGTCCGAGGCCTAACCACAGCCAGTATGAATTAAGTGAACACAAGCTTATATTGCAAGTATTCTACTGCATGAAAAGCAATGATCCTGTTACAGCTTCCCTGTTCAGTTGTATTCTAGATTTAAGCTTGCACTCATGAGACATGCTTTTATAATGCTCACGTTTTTACAAGCAATGCCTTTTTCAAACCTACAGGAATTTATTATGTAAAAGGTGGGGTATATGCGGTATATGCATTTATGTCTTATCTGTTGAGGTCACCTATTTTTTAGTGCCTTAAAGCTTTGCACAATACAAGTGTACAGCTCTACATATAAAAAGGTTATTTGAAGTGTATTCCTTGCCTAACCTGCACAGTCATTCTGCAGGCAAAGCAAATATTCTTGAGACTATGGGGTACATTTACTTAGATGGGAGTTCTATTTAAGATGGGATGTTGCCCATAGCAACCGATCATATTCTACTTCTCATTTATCTAGCACCTTCTAGAAGATAATACCTGTAATCTGATTGTTTGCTATGGGCAACATCCCATCCTAAATAGAACTCCCATCTTAGTAAATGTACCCCTATATCCTTAATTATTTTTCTTTATTTCCATAGCACCACCATACTAGACAGTGCTGTACAGAGGAAATGAGGTTAATGATACATTTCTATAATGATACAAATTGCATATCAGATATTTCTTGGAACAATCTAGTCATAATTACATACTCTCTGGTGCGGTCTGGGAGGTTCATAATTTTTACATAGTCCCCTGGATCCCCAAAAACTAGGCAATAAGTACGGGTGTGAAGCAGGTGTCGCCGCACAGAGGGCAAGGATTCCGTGGGTGGATCCGTTGCTGCCCCACAGCCCTTGCTTCTGGCTAGCAGTCACAGACGCTGCTGCAGCTCCGCCGGAGTATCCGTAGATGCTCCTGATGGTCACTCTGCAGTCTGTGCAGCCGATCAAAGCATACTTCGGTATTCTTACGAGTGCTCCAGGACAGGGCCCCCTCTGTGCGGCATAATGACATCATGAGTGCAGCATCATGATGCACACTCAGGGGGTGGGGACGGCACGGGGCGCATTTGTGCCCTGTTACAGGCTCTGCCCAGAAGAGTGGGTGGATCTCTCACATCTCTTCACTTCCTTGTGTAGTGGGCAGGATGGGGGTGTAATGACAGACACTGGGAATATGACATGATACAGTGAGAATCACATTATTTTGGCCCTGCCTCCTCTTGTTAGACCCCCTATTCATGAAATTATGGCATGAACTGGGCTTAATGACATGAAGCGCCCAATCCCACCCCCCCCTGTGACCACCTGCAAATCCTGTCTGGGTTCCTTTCAGGGAGGAGGTTTAAAATCTTGGCAACTATGAATCTAGTGATGGATATGCTAACTAAAGTAAAGAATAAACTACTGAAAATGTTTGCTTACTTCTTATCCTTTCCCTTGTGAGATCCTTGAGGTCAGGCCCAAGTGAAAAGTATAGGGGCGGCGACAGAGCGATTTGCGCCAATCACAGTCCTGACCTCTGCAGCCGCAATTCATACTGTTGGCAGCAGGGAGAGAGCCATAATGACGTGATTCGCAACACAAAGCAACAGCCTCTGGAACACCATTTTCACTGGAGAAGTAGGTGGGATCCAGTAGCTCTTCTCTCTTAGGAGAATGTATTCACTTAAACTGCATTGAAATACACTAGTATTTGTAGTTTCTACACCATGCCTTTCTACGAGGCAGCCATATCACAGTTGTGAGTGAAGAGAGGAGAGCAGCTCCCTTTAAGCAGTGTCCCATCAAACACATTCTGGGCAATATGGCAAGAATGTGCTAAACTTGTATTAAGAACAGGATATTTAGGAAAAGTATTTGTAGCGTAGATATGCAGTTTGCACTATAATCGCTTATATTTCTCTTACGTCCTAGAGGATACTGGGGTTCCATTTAGTACCATGGGGTATAGACGGGTCCACTAGGAGCCCTGGGCACTTTAAGAATTTGATAGAGTGGGCTGGCTCCTTCAACTATGCCCCTCCTACCAGACTCCGTTTAGTAAATGTGCCCAGAGGAGCCGGTCACGCTTATGGAAGCTCCTGAAGAGTTTTCTGCATTTATTTTATATGTTTGTTATTGTCAGGCTGGGCTGGTTGGCACCAGCCTGCCTGCTTCGTGGGACTTAGGGGGGACGGACGGCCCAACCTCTTGAAGGGTTAAAGGTCCTGTTCCCCCCTGACAGGACACTGAGCTCCTGAGGGAACTATTCCCAAGCCCCACCACGGCGAGCGTACATTCCCGCAGCACGCCGACACCCCTAACAGAGCCAGAAGAATGAAGAGTGGTGAGTACTAAGCCGGTGTCCCGGATATCGGGTCGCCGGCCATTATGGCGGCATGAGGGTACGGAGGCGCACGGCTTCTAACTGAGGCGGAATGCGTCTCCAGACACAGTACACAGCTGCGTCTCAATACACTGTACACAGTACCCACACTGGCAAAAACAGCCTTAAAACGTTTTTCTCTCCATTTTAAGCACCAGATTACCTCAGCCAGTATAAAAAAAGCGAGAAGACCGCGCACCATTGAAGGGGAGAGGCCTTCACTATGAGCAGATCCAGCAGCTCACCAGCGCCATTTTCACTCTGCAGTGGACACAGACGCTGACTGACAGGGACGCGCAGCTCCCCCGGAGAGACTCCAGAGTACCTCAGTGGTACCAGGGGGTCATAGCAGGGTGGGAGCGATTATTAGTGTACTAAGTCCCCTATCAGGGTACTTACTCTGTGACCCGGCTAAGCTTGGTATTAGTAATAAGGGCGCGGTGTGGGCTGGCTCCAAATAACTCTGTGTCTCCCTGAAGGGCTCTTTGTGGGTTAATTGTGCTTAACCTTTTCCTGTGTGTGTGTGCTGTCACATTTACATTATGTCAGGCAAAGAGTGTGTTTCTTGTACAGCGGAGTGTTCCGCTTCACCAAGGGGCTCAATACTGGGTACTCAGGGCAGTGCACCTTCCCAAAATAGCGGGGCTGAACCGTAGTGGGTTAATTCCATTAAGGGAATGATCGCAAATATTTCTACAAAGCTATCCCGCAATGAGAAAGAGACGCAATACTTAAGACAGACTGTGGATGAGTTTATGAATAGAGACTCAGGCCCTCATTCCGAGTTGATCGCTCGCTAGCTGCTTTTAGCAGCAGTGCAAACGCTAAGCCGCCGCCCTCTGGGAGTGTATCTTAGTTTAACAAAAGTGCGACCAAAAGGATCGCAGGACGGCGGCAAATTTTTTTCATGCTGTTTCTGAGTAGCTGCAGACCTACTCCTACCTTGCGATCACTTCAGTCTGTTTAGTTCCTGTTTTGACGTCACAAACACGCCCTGCGTTCGGCCAGCCACTCCCCCGTTTCCCCAGGCACGCCTGCGTTTTTATCTGACACGCCTGCGTTTTTCAGCACACTCCCGGAAAATGGTCAGTTACCTCCCAGAAACGCCCCATTCCTGTCAATCACTCACCGATCAGCAGTGCGACTAAAAAGCGTCACTAGACCTTGTGTGAAACTGCATCGGCTTTTGTGAAGGTACTTCGCACCATACGCATGCACAGAAGTGCAGATTTTTTGCCTGATCGCTGCGCTGCGAACAACGGCAGCTAACGATCAACTCGGAATGACCCCCCTCAGTCCCCAGACCAGCGTCTCAATCCCCTCCCATTTGTCCGCGAAAACGATCAATGGCCCATATCCTGCAGTCTGACTCTGGCGCTGACGGGTCAGACATGGAGAAGGGTGAGGTGGATTTGGAGGGTGGGTTGCTACTCTGTCACAGGGAATTGAAGCTCTTATAGAGGCTATCAGAGAGGTTCTGCAAATTCCTGATAAGGTGTCAGAGGAGTGTGAGGAATCTTATTTTAATGTAAAAAAGAAGTCACCAGTTACTTTTCCTGCGTCAAACGAATTGAATACCTTGTTTGAAGAACAGTGGGTTAATCCTGATAAGAAATTTCAAATCCCTAAAAGGTTGCTCTCATCTTTTCCTTTTCCTCTGGAGGATAAGGAAAAACTGGAAAATCCATCGATAGTGGGCGCATCAGTCTCTAGGCTGTCAAGAAAAATTGTATTGCCTGTCCCTGGTGCAGCCTCCCTAAAAGACACGAATGATCGTAAAATTAAGACTACACTCAAATCATTGTACACAGCTGCTGGGGTGGCCCAGAGACCCACTATTGCATGTGTGTGGATCACAAAAGCCATTGCTAATTGGCAGGTAACCAAATTGATGGCTTAGATTCCTTGTCTAGGGGTGAATGTTGTTTTACTCCTGCAGCATATGGTGGAAGCCATAAAAGAGATTGGTTTGCTTAATGCATGCACCACCGCTATGGCAGTGTCAGCATGCAGGGGCTTGTGGCTACGCCAGTAGACCACTGATGCGGACTCCAGGAAAGGTGTGGAAGGCCTACCATTCACAGGAGTGGCCTTATTTGGAGTTAAACTAGACAAATGGATCTCCAAAGATACTGCGGGTAAGTCTACGTATCATCCTTCCGCTGCTCCCCCAGACAGAAAAGCTTATTCAGCTTCAAATTTACAGTCCTTTCGGAACAGCCAAGTTTAAGGGAAAATCCATAGGTGTTTCCATGGCCTCCAGAGACGCAAGAGGTAAACCACGCAAACCAGCAACTGCAGGTGCTCAGGAACAGAGCTCAGGCTCTGCTTCCTCAAAGCCTTCAGCATGACGTTGGACCTCAATGCCTGCAGGACTGTCAGGTGGGAGCCTGACTAAAATTCTTCAGTCACATCTGGTCAAGTTCGTGCCGGGATCCCCTGGTCATAGATCTTATTTCCCAGGGCTACAGACTGGAGTTCCAAGAGCTCCCACCTCACAGATTCTTCAAATCAGGCTTAACAGCTTCACAAGAGGCAAGTATAACTTTACAGCTGGCCATCCAAAAACTGGTACAGACTCAAGTCATTGTTCCAGTTCCACCTCATCTACACAACAAGGGGTACTATTCCAACTTGTTTGTAGTACCAAAACCGGGCGGGTCGGTACGACTAATTCTGATCCTCAAGTCCTTGAACCCGAGTGTTCAAGTTCAAGATGGAGTCTCTGAGAGCAGTGATCTCAGGTCTGGGGGAAGGGTAATTCCTAGTGTCTCTGGATAGCAAGGATGCTTACCTTCACATTCCGATCTGGCCGCCTCACCAGGCTTTTCTACGGTTTGCACTGCTGGACTGTCACTACCAGTTCCAGACCCTGTCATTTGGTCTCTCCACGGCACAGAGAGTGTTCACCAAAGTGATGGCAGAGATGATGTTTATACTCCGCAAGCAGGGAGTGAGCATAATTTTGTACCTGGATGATCTTCAGATAAAGGCGCCATCCAGGGAGAGGTTGCTGGACTGCATTGGTCTCTCAACCAAACTTCTCCAGGATCACGGGTGGATTCTGAACTTTCCGAAATCTCACCTAGAACCAACACGGAGGTTCCCATTCCTAGGAATGATACTGGACAAGTTGCAGAAAGTGTTCCTTCCGTTGGAAAAGGCATTAGTAATCCAGTCGATGGTTCGGGATGTCCTGAAGCCAACCCAGATATCGGTGCATCTGTGCATTTGCCTTGTAGGGAAAATGGTGGCCTCTTACGAGGCGCTTCAATACTTAAGGTTTCACACAAGACCCTTCCAGCTCGATCTGTTGGACAAATGGTCCGGATCATATCTTCACATGCACCAGAGGATCCGTCTGTCACCAAATGCCAGGATCTCCCTTCTGTGGTGGCTACAGATTTCTCACCTTGTCGAGGGTCGGAGGTTCGGAATTCAACATTGGATCCTGTTAACCACGGACGCAAGCCTCGGGGTTGGGGAGCAGTCACTCAGGGGGTGCAGTTTCAAGGAAGATGGTCAATTCAGGAAGTCATCCTTCCAATCAACATTCTGGAACTCAGGGCCATATACAACGCCCTTCTGCAGGACTCTTAATCTTCTTCACGATCAGTCCATTCAGGTCCAGTCGGACAATGTGACGGTAGTGACGTACATAAACCGACAGGGCAGAACGAAAAGCAGAGCAGCAATGTCAGAGGTGTCAAGAATTCTCCTCTGGGCAGAAAAAAACGTTGTGGTGTTGTCAGCGGTCTTCATTCCGGGAGTAGACAACTGGGAAGCAGACTTCCTCAGCAGACACGACCTGCACCCTGGGGAGTGGGGCCTTCACCCGGAGGTGTTCAAGTGCTTGACACGTCAGTGGGGATATCCACAAATCGACATGATGGCCTCTCGTCTCAACTAGAAGCTCAGGTGGTATTGTTCCAGGTCGAGAGACCCACAGGCAGTGGCGGTAGATGCTCTGGCGATTCCATGGGTCTATCAGATGGTGTACGTGTTTCCTCCACTTCCTCTGATCCCAAGAATTCTCAAAAGAATAAAAAAGGAAAAGGTTCAAGCAATACTCATTGCTTCGGACTGGCCAAGAAGGACCTTCTGGAGATGCTCCTCGAAGACCCGTGGCCTTTACCTACCAGGATTTACCGCGGCTATGTTTGACGGAATGGAAGTTGAACGGCTGATTCTATTCAGAAGAGTGATCCCTAACAAAGTTATTCTGACTATGATCCAAGCCAGGAAGGGGGTGACGTCTAAACATTACCACCGTATTTGGAAGAAATACGTCTCTTCGTGTGAGAGCAGAACTTATTCTGTGGTGCAATTTCACCTGGGATGTTTCCTGCTTTTTCTGTAGGCAGGTGTGGATGGGGGCCTACGTCTGGGCTCCATAAAAGTCCAGATTTTGGCCTTGTCCATTTTCTTTCAAAATCAATTGGCGTCTCTCCCTGAGGTCCAGACGTTTCTGAAAGGTGGTCTGCGCATCCAACCTCCCTTTGTGCCTCCCACGGCACCTTGGGATCTCAATTTGGTGCTGCTGTTCCTCCAATTGGAATGGTTTGAACCATTACAGGAGGTGGACGTGTGACCGTTACACTATTGTCCTTGGCTTTAGCAGGACGTGTGTCGGAGCTAGGGGCTTTGTGTAACAAGAGCCCCTATTTAATTTTCCATGAGGACAGAATTGAACTCAGAACTCGTCAGTAATTTCTTCCGAAAGTGGTGTCTGCGTTTCACACCAACCAACCTATTGTTGTTCCGGTTATCACCGACACTTCCGCTACTTCAAAGTCTTTGGATGTTGTGAGGGCTTTGAAGGTATATGTAAAGAGGACAGCTCGTCACAGGAAATCCGACTCGCTGTTCGTTCTATATGATCCCAATAAAATTGGGTGTCCTGCTTCAAAGCAGACAGTTGCACGCTGGATCAGGTTCACTATCCAGCATGCTTATTCCACGGCAGGTTTGCCGGTTCCAAAACCTGTACAGGCCCACTCTACTAGGTCAGTGGGTTCTTCCTGGGCGGCTGCCCGGGGTGTCTCGGCTTTACAGCTCTGCCGAGCGGCTACTTGCTCTGGTTCGAACATGTTTGCTAAGTTCTACAAGTTTGATACTTTGGCCTCTGAGGACCTTCAGTTTGGTCAATCAGTTCTGCAGGAACCTCAGGACTCTCCCACCCGGTTTGGGAGCTTTGGTACATCCTCATGGTACTAAATGGAGCCCCAGTATCCTTTAGGATGTAATTGAAAATAGGATTTTAATTACCTACCAGTAAATCCCTTTCTCGTAGTCCGTAGAGGATACTGGGTGCCCGCCCGGTGCTTCGTTCTTCCTGCACTGTTACTTGGTTAAGTATTGTTGGTTCAGCTGTTGCTGTTCCTGTTTCAAGTTGGGTTAGCATAGCTTTCCTCTGTTTTGTGTGTGCTGGTTCGGAATCTCACCACTATCTTTAACTATCCTTCTCTCAAAGTATGTCCGTCTCCTCGGGCACAGTTTCCTAGACTGAGTCTGGTAGGAGGGGCATAGAGGGAGGAGCCAGCCCACACTATCAAATTCTTAAAGTGCCCATGGCTCCTAGTGGACCTGTCTATACCCCATGTTACTAAATTGAACCCCAGTATCCTATACTCACTACGAGAAAAGGATTTACCGGTAGGTAATTAAAATCCTATTTCTCTATCGTCCTAGTGGATGCTGGGGTTCCTGAAAGGACCATGGGGAATAGCGGCTCCGCAGGAGACAGGGCACAAAAAGTAAAGCTTTACGATCAGGTGGTGTGTACTGGCTCCTCCCCCTATGACCCTCCTCCAAGCCTCAGTTAGATTTTTGTGCCCGGCCGAGAAGGGTGCAATCTAGGTGGCTCTCCTAAAGAGCTGCTTAGAAAAGTTTAGCTTAGGTTTTTTATTTTACAGTGAGTCCTGCTGGCAACAGGATCACTGCAACGAGGGACTTAGGGGAGAAGAAGTGAACTCACCTGCGTGCAGGATGGATTGGCTTCTTGGCTACTGGACATCAGCTCCAGAGGGACGATCACAGGTACAGCCTGGATGGTCACCGGAGCCTTGCCGCCGGCCCCCTTGCAGATGCTGAAGTAAGAAGAGGTCCAGAATCGGCGGCAGAAGACTCCTCAGTCTTCTAAAGGTAGCGCACAGCACTGCAGCTGTGCGCCATTTTCCTCTCAGCACACTTCACACGGCAGTCACTGAGGGTGCAGGGCGCTGGGAGGGGGGCGCCCTGGGAGGCAAATGAAAACCTATTCTGGCTAAAAATACCTCACATATAGCCTCCGGAGGCTATATGGAGATATTTAACCCCTGCCAGAATCCGTTAAGAGCGGGAGACGAGGCCGCCGAAAAAGGGGCGGGGCCTATCTCCTCAGCACACAGCGCCATTTTCCCTCACAGAAAGGCTGGAGGGAAGGCTCCCAGGCTCTCCCCTGCACTGCACTACAGAAACAGGGTTAAAACAGAGAGGGGGGGGCACTAATTTGGCGTTAGAAATATATAATAAAGATGCTATAAGGGAAAACACTTATATAAGGTTGTCCCTATATAATTATAGCGTTTTTGGTGTGTGCTGGCAAACTCTCCCTCTGTCTCTCCAAAGGGCTAGTGGGTCCTGTCCTCTATCAGAGCATTCCCTGTGTGTGTGCTGTGTGTCGGTACGTGTGTGTCGACATGTATGAGGACGATGTTGGTGAGGAGGCGGAGCAATTGCCTGTAATGGTGATGTCACTCTCTAGGGAGTCGACACCGGAATGGATGGCTTATTTAGGGAATTACGTGATAATGTCAACACGCTGCAAGGTCGGTTGACGACATGAGACGGCCGACAAACAATTAGTACCGGTCCAGACGTCTCAAAAACACCGTCAGGGGTTTTAAAACGCCCGTTTACTTTAGTCGGTCGACACAGACACAGACAGGGACACTGAATCCAGTGTCGACGGTGAATAAACAAACGTATTCCTTATTAGGGCCACACGTTAAAGGCAATGAAGGAGGTGTTACATATTTCTGATACTACAAGTACCACAAAAGAGGGTATTATGTGGGATGTGAAAAAACTACCGTAGTTTTTCCTGAATCAGATAAATTAAATAAAGTGTGTGATGATGCGTGGGTTCCCCCCGATAGAAAATTAGGGGCGGTATACCCTTTCCCGCCAGAAGTTAGGGCGCGTTGGGAAACACCCCTTAGGGTGGCTAAGGCGCTCACACGCTTATCAAAACAAGTGGCGGTACCGTCTATAGATAGGGCCGTCCTCAAGGACCAGCTGACAGGAGGCTGGAAAATATCATAAAAAGTATATACACACATACTGGTGTTATACTGCGACCAGCGATCGCCTCAGCCTGGATGTGCAGAGCTGGGGTGGCTTGGTCGGATTCCCTGACTAAAAATATTGATACCCTTGACAGGGACAGTATTTTATTGACTATAGAGCATTTGAAGGATGCATTTCTATATATGCGAGATGCACAGAGGGATATTTGCACTCTGGCATCAAGAGTAAATGCGATGTCCATATCTGCCAGAAGATGTTATGGACACGACAGGGGTCAGGTGATGCAGATTCCAAACGGCACAAAGGTGTATTGCCGTATAAAGGAAGAGGAGTTATTTGGGGTCGGTCCATCGGACCTGGTGGCCACGGCAACTGCTGGAAAATCCACCGTTTTTACCCTAAGTCACATCTCTGCAGAAAAAGACACCGTCTTTTCAGCCTCAGTCCTTTCGTCCCTATAAGATCATATCTGCCCAGGGATAGAGGAAAGGGAAGAAGACTGCAGCAGGCAGCCCATTCCCAGGAACAGAAGCGTTCCACCGCTTCTGACAAGTTCTCAGCATGGCGCTGAGACCGTACAGGACCCCTGGATCCTACAAGTAGTATCCCAGGGGTACAGATTGGAATGTCGAGACGTTTCCCCTTCGCAGGCTCCTGAAGTCTGCTTTACCAAGGTCTCCCTCCGACAAGGAGGCAGTATGGGAAAAAATTCACAAGCTGTATTCCCAGCAGGTGATAATTAAATTACCTCTCCTACTACAAGAAAAGGGGTATTATTCCACACTATATTGTGGTACTGAAGCCAGAAGGCTAGGTGAGACTTATTCAAAAAAATTTTTGAACACTTACAAAGGTTCAAATCAAGATGGAGTCACTCAGAGCAGTGATAACGAACCAGGAAGAAGGGGACTATATAGTGTCCCGGGACATCAGGGATGCTTACCTCTATGTCCCAAATTTGCCCTTCTCACTAAGGGTACCTCAGGTTCGTGGTGCAGAACTGTCACTATCAGTTTCAGACGCTGCCGTTTGGATTGTCCACGGCACCCCGGGTCTTTACCAAGGTAATGGCCGAAATGATGATTCTTCTTCGAAGAAAAGGCGTCTTAATTATCCCTTACTTGGACGATCTCCTGATAAGGGCATAGTCCAGGGAACAGTTGGAGGTCGGAGTAGCACTATCTCGGATACTGCTACAACAGCACGGGTGGATTCTAAATATTCCAAAATCACAGCTGATCCCGTCTGCTGTGCCTAGGGATGATTCTGGACACAGTCCAAAAAAAAAAAAAAAAAAAAAAGGTGTTTCTCCCGGAAGAGAAAGCCAGGGAGTTATCCGAGCTAGTCAGGAACCTCCTAAAAACAGTGCATCATTGCACAAGGGTCCTGGTAAAAATGGTGGCTTCCTACGAAGCAATTCCATTCGGCAGATTTCACGCAAGAACTTTTCAGTGGGATCTGCTGGACAAATGGTCCGGATCGCATCTTCAGATGCATCAGCGGATAACCCTATATCCAAGGACAAGGGTGTCTCTCCTGTGGTGGTTATAGAGTGCTCATCTTCTAGAGGGCCGCAGATTCGGCATTCAGGATTGGATGCTGGTGACCACGGAGCCCAGCCCGAGAGGCTGGGGAGCAGTCACACAAGGAAAAAATTTCCAGGGAGTGTGATCAAGTCTGGAGACTTTTCTCCACATAAATATACTGGAGCTAAGGGTAAATTTATAATGCTCTAAGCTTAGCAAGACCTCTGCTTCAAGGTCAGCCGGTATTGATCCAGTGGGAAAAACATCACGGCAGTCGCCCACGTAAACAGACAGGGCGACACAAGAAGCAGGAGGGCAATGGCAAAAACTGCAAGGACTTTTCGCTGGGCGGAAAATCATGTGATAGCACTGTCAGCAGTGTTTCATCCCGGGAATGGAAACTGGGAAGCAGACTTCCTCAGCAGGCACGACCTCCACCCGGGAGAGTGGAAACTTCATCGGGAAGTTTTTTCCACATGATTGTAAACCGTTGGGAAATACCAAAGGTGGACATGATGGCGTCCCGTCTGAACAAAAAACGGGACAGGTATTGCGCCAGGTCAAGAGACCCTCAGGCAATAGCTGTGGACGTTCTGGTAACACCGTGGGTGTACCAGTCGGTGTATGTGTTCCCTCCTCTGCTTCTCATACCTAAGGTGCTGAGAATTATAAGACGTAGAGGAGTAAGAACTATACTCATGGCTCCGGATTGGCCAAGAAGGACTTGGTACCCGGAACTTCAAGAGATGCTTACAGAGGTCTTATGGCCTCTGCTGCTAAGAAGGGATTTGCTTCAGCAAGTACCATGTCTGTTCCAAGACTTACCGCAGCTGCGTTTGTCGGCATGGCGGTGGAACGCCGGATCCTAAGGGAAAAAGGCATTCCGGAAGAGGTCATTCCTACCCTGGTCAAAGCCAGAAAGGAGGTGACCGCACAACATTATCACCACATGTGGCGAAAATATGTTGCGTGGTGTGAGGCCAGGATGGCCCCACAAAGAAATTTCAACTCGGTCGTTTCCTGCATTTCCTGCAAACAGGAGTGTCTATGGGCCGCAAATTGGGGTCCATTAAGGTTCAAATTTCGGCCCTGTCGATTTTCTTCCAGAAAGAATTGGCTTCAGTTCCTGAAGTCCAGAAGTTTGTCAAGGGAGTATTGCATATACAACCCCCTTTTGTGCCTCCAGTGGCACTGTGGGATCTCAACGTAGTTCTGGGATTCCTCAAATCACATTGGTTTAAAACCAGTCAAATCTGTGGATTTGAAGCATCTCACATGAAAAGTGACCATGCTCTTGGCCCTGGCCTGGACCAGGCGAGTGTCAAATTGGTGGTTTTTTCTCAAAAAAGCCCATATCTGTTTGTCCATTCGGACAGGGCAGAGCTGCGGACTCGTCCCCAGTTCTCTCCCTAAGGTGGTGTCAGTGTTTCACCTGAACCAGCTTATTGTGGTGCCTTGCACCTACTAGGGACTTGGAGGACTCCAAGTTGCTAGATGTTGTCAGGGCCCTGAAAATATGTTCCAGGACGGCTGGAGTCAGGAAAACTGACTTGCTGTTATCCTGTATGCACCCAACAAACTGGGTGCTCTTGCTTCTAAGCAGACTATTGCTAGTTGGATGTGTAATACAATTCAGCTTGCACATTCTGTGGCAGGCCTGCCACAGCCAAAATATGTAAATGCCCATTCCACAAGGAAGGTGGGCTCATCTTGGGCGGCTGCCCGAGGGGTCTCGGCTTTACAACTTTGCCGAGCGGTTATTTAGTCAGGGGCAAACACGTTTGTAAAATCCTACAAATTTGATACCCTGGCTAAGGAGGACCTGGAGTTCTCTCATTCGGTGCTGCAGAGTCATCCGCACTCTCCCGCCCGTTTGGGAGCTTTGGTATTATCCCCATGGTCCTTTCAGGAACCCCAGCATCCACTAGGACGATAGAGAAAATAAGAATTTACTTACCGATAATTCTATTTCTCGGAGTCCGTAGTGGATGCTGGGCGCCCATCCCAAGTGCGGATTGTCTGCAATACTTGTACATAGTTACAAAAATCGGGTTATTATTGTTGTGAGCCATCTTTTCAGAGGCTCCGCTGTTATCATACTGTTAACTGGGTTCAGATCACAGGTTGTACAGTGTGATTGGTGTGGCTGGTATGAGTCTTACCCGGGATTCAAAATCCTTCCTTATTGTGTACGCTCGTCCGGGCACAGTACCTAACTGAGGCTTGGAGGAGGGTCATAGGGGGAGGAGCCAGTACACACCACCTGATCGTAAAGCTTTACTTTTTGTGCCCTGTCTCCTGCGGAGCCGCTATTCCCCATGGTCCTTTCAGGAACCCCAGCATCCACTACGGACTCCGAGAAATAGAATTATCGGTAAGTAAATTCTTATTTTTGTTCTCATCTGTTTTGAGTGATGGCAGACTCGGTCAATAGTGATGGCAGACTCGGTCAATACTTTTAAGAATGGGCTAGATAAATTCCTAATGGATAATGATATACAGGGTTATGGAGGATAGATCACGTACTATAGTTATAATAAAATCAGGAAATGCAACACAACGGCAGACTTTATCAAACAGTTAAAACTAGTCATGAAAATAATACAGAGTAGGAAAATAATACTAATAGGTTGAACTCGATGGACTAATGGTCTTTTCTCTTACGTCCTAGAGGATGCTGTGGACTCCAAAAGGACCATGGGATATAGACGGGATCCGCAGGAGACATGGGCACACTATAAGACTTTGAATGGGTGTGAACTGGCTCCTCCCTCTATTCCCCTCCTCCAGACCTCAGTTAGATTCTGTGCCCAGAGAGACTGTCACACACTAGGGGAGCTCTCCTGAGTTTCTCTGAAAAGACTTTGTTAGGTTTTTTATTTCTCTGACGTCCTAGTGGATGCTGGGAACTCCGTAGGAGACTGGGCACAAAAGTAAAAGCTTTAGGACTACCTGGTGTGCACTGGCTCCTCCTCCTATGACCCTACTCCTACTTTTGTGCCCAGTCTCCTGCGGAGCCGCTATTCCCCATGGTCCTTACGGAGTTCCCAGCATCCACTACGGACTACGAGAAATAGAATTATCGGTAAGTAAATTCTTATTTTTCAGGGAGACCTGCTGGCTACAGGCTCCCTGCTTCGTGGGAGTGAGGGGAGAGAAGCAGACCTACTTCTTCTGAGTTCAAAGGCTCTGCTTCTTAGGCTACTGGACACCATTAGCTCCAGAGGGTTCGATCACTTGGTGCGCCTAGCTGCTTGTTCCCGGTGCCACGCCGTCAACCCCCTCACAGAGCCAGAAAAAAGAAGCCTGGTGAGTATAAAGAAGATCAGAAGACTTCAGTGACGGCAGAAGACTTCAGTAATGAGGTACCGCGCAGCGGTCGCGCTGCGCGCCATGCTCCCATACACACTTATGGCGGCACTTGCAGGGTGCAGGGCGCAGGGGGGGCACCCTGGGCAGCATGATTACTAGAGTTTAACAATAAATCTGGCCACAGTATATATGTCAGTAGTGCCTAGGCACTAGATATAGCCCCCGCCAGTATAAATATTTTAAGTTTGAGCGGGACTACAGCGCGCCGGTGAGGGGGCGTGGCTTAGCCCTCACAGCTTACCAACGCCATTTTCTCTTCACAGGATGCAGAGACGCCGGGCCGGATCTCCACTCTCCTGCACAAGTAGCAGGGGGCAAAACGGGGGGGGGGGGGGCACAGTAATTTGGTGCGATTACCCATTGATAACAGCGCAAACAGGTCTGAGGCAGTGTGTATTTGCTCTCAGTACCGGGATAGGCGCTGGGGTGTTTGCCGGTAAACTCCCTCTGTGTGTCTCTAACAGGCTTTCCGTGGGTCTGTCCCCTATAGCCAGTGTGTTGGTGCGTGTCGGTACGTGTGTGTCTACATGTCTGAGGCTGAGTGCTCCTCCCCGGAGGAGGTTGCTGTGGGGGCGGATAAGGCACTGGGAGTGACTCTGTCGGCACCGCCAAAGGCTGGATAAATCTGATTCTCAGACACAAACGTGGAGAAAATCCATGGAGGACGCCTTGTCTCAGGTCCAGACCCCCTCAGGGTCACAAAAGCGTTAATTTACCCAGATGGCGGATACTGATACCGACACGGACTCTGATTCCAGTGTCGACTATAGTGAGGCCAGTTTAAATCCGAAACTGGTTAAGAGTATTCAGTACATGATTGTGGCAATTAAAGACGTTCTACATATTTCAGAAGTACCTACTGTTCCTGATACAGGGGTTTGTTTGTATAGGGGAAAAAAGCCTGAGGTGACGTTTCCCCCCTCTCATGAGCTGAACACTCTTTGTGAAAAAGCTTGGGAATCTCCTGACCAAAGAGAATTCTAATGGCATATCCTTTCCCCTCTGACGACAGGGAAAAGTGGGAGTCATCTCCCAATGTGGACAAGGCTCTATCACAACTGTCCAAGAAGGTGGCGCTTCCGTCTCCTGACACTGATGCCCTAAAGGACCCTGCGGATCGTAAGCAGGAAACGAACTTAAAATCCTTTTATGTCACTACGGGTGCGCTGCTCAGACCTGCCGTGGCGTCGGCATGGGTGAGTAGTGCTATTGGTAAGTGGGCAGACAATTTGGCATCTGACATGGATACCCTGGATAAGGATAGCACTCTTTTGACTCTCGGTTATATCAGGGACGCTGCAGCTTACCTAAAGGATGCGGCAAGGGATATTGACCTCTTGGGATCAAGGGCCAATGCCATGGCAGTCTTGGCCAGCAGAGCGCTGTGGATTCATCAATGGAATGCTGATGCCGACTCTAAGAAAGCTATGGAAGCTCTCCCTTATAAAGGTAGTGTCTTGTTTGGTAACGACCTCGCTGATCTGGTGTCTACAGCTACAGCGGGTAAGTCATCCTTTCTTCCTTATGTTCCTGCACAACAGAAAAAGACGCCGCATTATCAGATGCAGTCCTTTCGGCCTAATAAATACAAAAAAGGAAGAGGGTCATCCTTCCTTGCCTCTAAAGGTAGAGGAAGGGGAAAAAGTTCGCCTGCTGTGCCAGGCTCCCAGGAGCAGAAGTCCTCCCTGGCTTCTGCCAAGTCCACCGCATGACGCTGGGGCTCCTCTACGGGAGTCCGTACCGGTGGGAGCACGTCTCCGACTCTTCAGTCAGGTCTGGTTTCACTTGGGCCTGATTCCTTGGGTGTTAGACATAGTGTCCCAAGGGTACAAACTGGAGTTTCAAGAAGTGCCCCCCCACCGATTTTTCAAATCAGCCTTGCCAGTTTCTATCCCAGAAAGGGAAGTAGTGCGTGCTGCAATACAAAAGCTGTGTCAACAGCATGTCCTTGTCACGGTACCCCCGTCTCAACGCGGGAGAAGAGTTTTATTCGAGCCTATTTGTCGTACCAAAGCCGGATGGCTCGGTCAGACCGATCCTGAACCTAAAATCCCTCAATCTGTATTTGAAAACTTTCAAGTTCAAGATGGAATCTCTTCGAGCAGTGATCTCCAGTCTGGAAGGGGGGGATTTTATGGCGTCAGTCGACATAAAACATGCCTACTTACATGTCCCAATATATCCTCCACATCAAGATTTCCTGAGGTTTGCGGTTCAGGATTGTCATTACCAATTTCAGACGTTGCCGTTTGGTCTTTCCACGGCCCTGAGGGTCTTCACCAAAGTCATGGCGGAAATGATGGTACTCCTACGCAAGCAGGGTGTCACAATTATCCCATACTTGGACGATCTCCTGATAAAGGCGAGATCAGGAGAGCAGTTGCTAAGAAACATGGCACTCTCCCTGACAGTTCTGCAACAACATCGTTGGATTCTAAATTTGCCAAAGTCACAGTTGATTCCGACTATCACTGACCTGGTTTGGAAGTGTTGTGGACTCGGGGTTTCTTCCGGTGACCGGGAAGAGGAACCACTACTGGGTCGCAGAAGAGAAGGCCGGATGTAGGTCTTCCTCATGCAGGATTCGGACGGAAGGCAGAAGGTACGGGTGGGCGCTTGAAGGACTCCTGAAAGACAAGACTTGTAAAGGTGCTGATGAATTTGTGGAGAGTACCAAAAGCTCGCTGTGAGCGGTGTTGTGGTGCTAGAGGCACTGAAATGCAAGAGGTACTGAGGTGTTTTGAAGGCGCTGAGGCGCTTAGAGACGCTGAGGTGCTGGGAGGCACAGAGGTGCTGAGGCACGGAAGTGCTGAGGCACGGAGGTGCTGGAGGTTCGGAGGTGCTGGAGGCACGGAGGTGCTGAGGCACGGAGATGCTGAGGCACGGAGGTGCTGGAGGTGCTGGAGGCACGGAGATACTGAGGCACGGAGGTGCTGAGGCACGGAGGTGCTGAAGGCACGGAGATGCTGAGGCACGGAAATGCTGAGGCACAGAGGTGCTGAGGCACGGAGGTCTGGAGATCACAGGTACAGCAGTAGTAGCGATGATACTCAGGCGCCGGAGCTCTGCCCGACGTCTGAATTTGTACTTCCCGCCAGCACCCGATTGGAGAGGCGCTGATGACGTCACCCGTCCCCAGTGAGCGTCGGGCGCACCCGCGACGTCCTCGCTACGGGCGCCGGACGGTGCGCCGGAAGGCAGAGGCCGCCAGCGAGGACGACCGCCCGGGCAGCCAGCAGCCTCGGAGGGACAAGCCCGGCGGCCGCGGCGGTGATATGACAGTACCCCCTCCTCTAGGAGTGGCCCCTGGACACTTTCCTAGTTTCGTAGGATGTCTACAATGGAAAATCCGGATTAGTCGAGGAGCCGAAACCTCAGAAGCCTTTATCCAACTTCTCTCCTCAGGACCGTACCCTTTCCATTCCAGCAGATATTGCAGATTCTTGTGAAGGTAACGAGAGTCTAGAATTGTTTTGATCTTGAAGTCTGTTCCTGTTTCAGCTTCCACTGAGGTGGGGCTAGAGGACTTTGAATGAAAACGATTAAGGACGAGAGGACGAAGAAGAGAAACATGGAAGGCATTTGGAATACGTAGGTGAGAAGGTAAACCCAACTTACAGACCACAGGATTCAGGACTTGTAGCACAGGGTAAGGACCGATGAATCTTGGAGCAAACTTCATAGTGGGTACCTTCAACCGGAGATTACGTGTGGACAGCCATACCCTATCACCAACCTTGTATTGAGGAGCGGCTCATCGTTTCTTATCAGCGAAGAACTTGTATCGGACAGAAACCTTTTTAAGACTAGCATGAATCCTACACCAAATTTGTCTGAAGTGTAGTAGAGTGGATGTTACAGCTGGAACCTCTTCTGTCGGAAGACTTGGTAACTCCGGAACTCGTGGATGGAACCCATAGTTGACGAAGAATGGAGACTCACCAGTGGAAGAATGAAATGAATGGTTATGGGCAAACTCCGCCCAAGGTCACAACTCCACCCAGTTGTCCTGTGAAGGGGAGAGATAAAGGCGAAGGAAAGTCTCTAGATCTTGATTGACTCGTTCCATTTGTCCATTCGTTTGGGGATGATAAGCGGATGAAAACTTAAGTTTAATCTGTAAGGCCGAGCAGAGGGCTTTCCAAAACCTTGCGGTGAACTGTACCCCTCGATCAGAGACTATTTCCTGAGGTAACCCATGTAACCGGAAATGTTCGCGGATGAATAGTAGAGCTAGTTTAGGAGCTGTCGGCAGACCAGTCAATGGAACGAAGTGCGCTATCTTCGAGAAACGGTCGACGATCACCCAGACGGTGTTGCAACCTTTGGAACAGGGCAAGTTAGTGATGAAGTCCATGGAAATGTGAGTCCAGGGTTTCATAGGAATGGGCAGAGGACGAAGCAACCCAGCTGGAGGCAGACGAGGAGATTTATGTTGTGTACACTGTGGACAAGAATTAACGTAATCCTGTACATCCTTCCTCATGGTGTCCCACCAGTAAGATCTTTGCAGAAACTTGTACATCTTCTGGGCGCCGGGATGACCGGAAAACTTGGAGATATGGGCCCACTGTAGTATTCTCGACCGGAATCTAGATGGTACGGACATTCTTCCAGGAGAAGGAGCTGGAATAGTTGAAGCAGCAGAGACAGAAATTGGATTTAGAATTAAACTCCACTCGAAGGAATCATCCTCGTCTGTGGAAATTTGTGAACGGGACAGCGCATCCGCTTTAATATTGAGAGTCCCGGCCCAGTACTTGATAACAAAAGAAAATCGAGTAAAGAAAAGTGCCCATCTCGCTTGGCGAGGATTCAAGCATTGTGCGGATTTGATATACAACAAATTTTTGTGATCCGTGTAAATGGTAATCACATGTTTGGCCCCTTCCAAGAGATATCTCCACTCTTCCAAGGCAGATTTAATTGCCAATAGTTCCTGGTCTCCAATAGTGTAATTTCGTTCGGCCGGAGAGAATTCACGAGAGTGGAAGCCACACGGATGTAATTTCTTATCTGAGGAGTACTGAGAGAGAACGGCCCCAACTCCCACCGAAGATGCGTCAACTTCTAGGAAGAAAGGTTCATCGAAATTTGGTTGTTGGAGAACTGGAGCGGACATGAAAGCTGACTTCAAGTGGGAAAAAGCCTCAATGGCTTCGGAAGGCCACAAACTTGGATTAGAGCTCTTTCTCGTCAAGGCACTAATGGGCGCAACAATGGTGGAGAAACCCCTAACGAATTTCCTGTAGTAATTCGCAAAGCCAAGGAATCTTTGTATTGCTTTTAAAGAGAGAGGCTGAGTCCAGTCACGAATGGCAGAGAGCTTCTCCGGATCCATGCGAAGCTCCGTCCCCGAGATGATATAACCGAGGAACGGAATTGATGTTACTTCAAAGGTACATTTGGAGAACTTAGCATAGAGATGATTCTCTCGTAAACGGTGGAGCACTTCTTTGACTTGAGTCCTGTGTTCAACAAGATCTTTGGAAAAAATCAGTATGTCGTCTAAATATACCACAACACTTTGATATAACATGTCTCGGAAGATTTCGTTGACGAATCCCTGGAAGACAGCAGGAGCATTACTAAGGCCAAACGGCATCACCAGGTATTCGTAATGCCCATCCCGGGTATTGAAGGCGGTCTTCCATTCATCCCCTTCTCAGATGCGTATAAGATTATAAGCTCCCCTCAAGTCGAGTTTGGAGAAAACGCGGGTGCCACGAACCCTATCAAATAATTCTGTGATTAGTGGCAAGGGATATTTATTCTTGATGGTGATATTGTTTAAACCGCGGTAGTCGATACATGGTCTCAACCCCCCGTCCTTTTTCTTCACGAAAAAGAAGCCCGCTCCAGCAGGGGAGGAAGAGGGGTGAATGAATCCCTTGAGCAGATTGGACTTAATATAGTCCGACATAGCTTGAGTCTCGGGAAGTGACAGAGGATATGTGCGGCCATGGGGTGGCATCTTCCCTGGGATAAGGTCAATAGGGCAGTCCCAAGGCCTATGAGGTGGTAACTGATCAGCCGCCTGTTCCGAAAACACATCCTTGAACCCTTGATACGCCTTCGGAATATGCTCTTCATCCGACTTAGAAGGGACACGGAGCGGACAATCGGGAGTGAGACAGTTAGCATGACAAAAAGGACTCCAAGACAGAATTTGAGAAGACTTCCAGTCAATGTGGGTATTATGAATTTTGAGCCAAGGCATTCCAAGGACCAGATCGTGATGCATTTCCGGAATCACCAAGAGTTCCAGACATTCTTGATGTAGAGCCCCGACCTGCAGTTTAACTGGCTCAGTGCGCCACGTTATGAGACTCTTGGAAATTCTAGTACCGTTGATAGCCGTCAACGAAATAGGCCGCTCGATAGGCCGTACCTTTAAATCCATGCTTTGGACACAGGAGGAAGAAACGAAATTCCCAGCAGCTCCGGAATCCAACAGGGCCTCGCAAGACTTGGAAACTGAATTGGTGATTAAAGACACAGGAAGCAAACAATCCAAAATAGGAGAAGATTTAGTCGTAACCCCCAACTTGACTCCTCCGGAACAAGCTAGGCCTGCCCGTTTCCCGGACGGGATTTACAAAACTTGAGGAAATGATCTGCGGCTCCACAGTAAAGGCAGAGTTTACCCTCACGACGACGCCGTCGTTCCTCCGGAGACAGTCGGGATCGGTTAACTTGCATGGGTTCGTCCGAGCTGGGTACAGCCGCCGGTCTAGGAGTAGAATGCCGGAACCTGGGACGATCTGAACGGCTACGTTCTCTTCCACGCTCCTGCATCCGAAGATCCACCTTGACGCAAAGGGAGATCAACTCTTCTAACGGATCAGGCAGATCCCTAGTAACCAACTCATCTTTCAGACGGTCGGAAAGACCGTTCCAGAAGGCAGCCCTCAGAGCATCATTATTCCAGCGAAGTTCAGAGGCAATGGTCTGGAAATGAACCACGTACTGACCCACGGGGCGGGAGCCCTGACGAACACGGAGCAAGTCGGAAGAAGCAGTAGTCATCCTGCCGGGCTCGTCGAAGATTCTTCGAAAGGACGTGATAAAGTTGGTGTAGTTGGAAACCACGGGATCAGATCGTTCCCATAACGGAGACACCCAATCCAACGCTGACCCTTCAAGCAGGGAAATGATATACGCTACTTTAGAGCGATCCATAGGGAAATTGTGAGAGAGAAGCTCGAAGTGCACCTCGCACTGATTTAGAAAACCACGGCAATTCTTTGGGTTTCCATTATAGCGGGAAGGAGTAGGCAGCTGAAGACGAGACCTGGTACCAGCCGGAGGTTGAGCATTACTGGAAACAGCAACTGGAGCAGTTACGGGAACTGGAACCGGAATTACGGAAGCTAGGGATGCTTGAATTAGATCGAATCGGCCTGACAATTCCTGGAGATATTGCATCACCTGGCCCTGTGTCGCCTCTTGAGTCTGAACTCGGGAAGCCAAACTTTGGATGGCGCTCGACTCTGTGTTCCGATCCCCCGGGTCCATGGGGCCTGAGTATACTATCACTGACCTGGTTTGGAAGTGTTGTGGACTCCGGGTTTCTTCCGGTGACCGGGAAGAGGAACCACTACTGGGTCGCAGAAGAGAAGGCCGGATGTAGGTCTTCCTCATGCAGGATTCGGACGGAAGGCAGAAGGTACGGGTGGGCGCTTGAATGACTCCTGAAAGACAAGACTTGTAAAGGTGCTGATGAATTTGTGGAGAGTACCAAAAGCTCGCTGTGAGCGGTGTTGTGGTGCTAGAGGCACTGAGGTGCTAGAGGCACTGAAATGCAAGAGGTACTGAGGTGTTTTGAAGGCGCTGAGGCGCTTAGAGACGCTGAGGTGCTGGGAGGCACAGAGGTGCTGAGGCACGGAAGTGCTGAGGCACGGAGGTGCTGGAGGCACTGAGGTGCTGGAGGCACGGAGGTGCTGAGGCACGGAGGTGCTGGAGGCACGGAGATGCTGAGGCACGGAGATGCTGAGGCACGGAGGTGCTGGAGGCACAGAGATACTGAGGCACGGAGGTGCTGAGGCACGGAGGTGCTGAGGCACGGAAATGCTGAGGCACGGAGGTGCTGAGGCATGGAGGTGCTGAGGCACAGAGGTTTGGAGATCACAGGTACAGCGTCTGAATTTGTACTTCCCACCAGCACCCGATTGGAGAGGCGCTGATGACGTCACCCGTCCCCAGTGAGCGTCGGGCGCACCCGCGATGTCCTCGCTACAGGCGCCAGACGGAGCGCCGGAAGGCAGAGGCCGCCAGCGAGGACGACCGCCCGGGCAGCCAGCAGCCTCGGAGGGACAAGCCCGGCGGCCGCGGCGGTGATATGACACCGATAACTTGGCTGTCTTTCTTGGGCATGATCCTGGGCACGGTACTGCAGAGAGTGTTTCTCCCAGCGGAAAAAGCTCTGGAAATCCAGACCATGGTCAAGGAGATTCTGAGACCGGCAAGAGTGTTGATTCATCAATGCACTCGGGTGCTGGGGAAGATGGTTGCAGCTTACGAAGCCATTCCGTTTGGCAGGTTTCATGCCCGGTTATTTCAGTGGGACCTGTTGGACAAGTGGTCCGGGTCTCACCTGCACATGCACCGGAAAATAAGTCTATCTTCCAGGACCAGAATATCTCTCCTGTGGTGGCTTCAAAGTTCTCACCTCCTAGAGGGACGCAGGTTCGGGATCCAGGATTGGGTCCTGGTGACCACGGATGCAAGTCTCCGAGGCTGGGGAGCAGTCACACAGGGAAAAAATTTCCAGGGAAAATGGTCAAGCCAGGAAGCTTGTCTACACATAAACGTTCTGGAATTAAGAGCCATCTACAACGGCCTTCTGCAAGCGGAACACTTTCTTCGAGGTCTACCTTTCCTGATTCAGTCGTACAACGTAACAGCGGTGGCGTACAAAAACCGACAGGGCGGAACAAAGAGCAGAGCGGCGATGGCGGAGGCCACAAAGGTTCTCTGCTGGGCGGAAAAACATGTCAGCGCTCTGTCAGCGGTCTTCCTTCCAGGCGTGGACAACTGGAAGCAGATTTCCTCAGCAGACACGATCTCCATCCAGGAGAGTGGGGTCTTCATCAAGAGGTTTTTGCAGAAGTGACAAGTCGTTGGGGAATTCCTCAAATAGACATGATGGCGTCTCACCTCAACAAGAAGCTTCAGAAATATTGTTCCAGGTCGAGGGACCCTCAAGCCAGTGCAGTGGATGCCCTGGTAACTCCGTGGGTGTTTCAGTCGGTATATGTGTTCCCTCCACTTCCACTCATTCCAAAGTGTTGCGGATCATAAGAAGAACAAGGGTTCAGGCGGTACTCATTGTTCCAGATTGGCCACGGAGGGCCTGGTGTCCGGATCTTCAGGAATTGCTCATAGAAGATCCCTGGCCTCTTCCTCTCAGAGAGGATCTGTTACTGCAGGGGCCGTGCGTCTACCAGGATTTACCGCGGTTGCGTTTGACGGCGTGGAGGTTGAACGCCAAATCCTAGCTCGAAAGGGTATTCCCGGGGAAGTCATCCCCACTCTCCTTAAGGCTAGAAAGGAGGTCACGGCAAAGCATTATCACCGTATTTGGAGAAGGTATGTGTCTTGGTGTGAAGCCAAGAAGGCTCCTACGGAGGAGTTTCAGCTGGGTCGTTTCCTCCATTTTTTGCAGGCAGGTGTGGATGCAGGCCTGAAATTAGGTTCCATTAAAGTGCAGATTTCAGCTTTATCTATTTTCTTTTAAAAAGAATTGGCCGCCCTTCCAGAGGTTCAGACTTTCATGAACGGAGTACTGCACATCCATCCTCCGTTTGTGCCACCCGTGGCACCGTGGGATCTTGACGTGGTGTTGCAATTTCTTATGTCTCACTGGTTTGAACCTTTGCGAAAGGTTGAGTTGAAATTTCTCACTTGGAAAGTGGTCATGCTTTTGGCCTTAGCGTCCGCAAGACGGGTGTCGGAATTGGCGGCTTTGTCTCACAAGAGCCCCTATTTGATTTTCCATGTGGATAGAGTGGAATTGAGAACTCGTCAACAATTTCTGCCGAAGGTGGTTTCTTTGTTTCACATAAACCAACCTATTGTGGTACCTGTGGCTACGGATGCCTTGGCTGTTTCAAAATCTCTCGATGTAGTCAGAGCTTTGAAAATTTATGTCGCCAGAACGGCTCAAATTAGGAAATCAGAGGCTCTGTTTGTCCTATATGCTCCCAACAAAATTGGGGCTCCTGCTTCCAAGCAGACTATTGCCCGCTGGATCTGTAATACGATTCGGCATGCTCATTCTACGGCTGGATTGCCGTTGCCAAAGTCAGTGAAAGCCCATTCTACCAGGAAGGTGGGCTCATCTTGGGCGGCTGCCCGAGGAGTCTCGGCGCTTTAACTTTGCCGAGCAGCTACGTGGTCGGGTTCAAACACTTTTGCTAAGTTCTACAAGTTTGATACCCTGGCTGATGAGGACCTCATGTTTGCTCAATCGGTGCTGCAGAGTTGTCCACACTCTCCCGCCCGGTCTGGTGCTTTGGTATAGACTCCATGGTCCTTTTGGAGTCCCCAGCATCCTCAAGGACGTAAGAGAAAATAGGATTTTAATACCTACCGGTAAATCCTTTTCTCCTAGTCCGTAGAGGATGCTCGGCGCCCGTCCCTGTGCGGACTGTTTTTACAGTATTATTGATAGTTATTGCTTCTGTTACACGGAGGTTGTGTATCGGTTATGTTCAGCTTGTTGCTGTTTTTAGTTCATGTTGTTAACTGGTATTGCTTAAAAGCCATGTTGTACGGTGTATTGTAGTGTGAGCTGGTGTGTTTCTCACTCTTGGTTAACATAAATCCTTTTCCTCGAAATGTCCGTCTCCCTGGGCACAGTTCCTATAACTGAGGTCTGGAGGAGGGGCATAGAGGGAGGAGCCAGTTCACACCCATTCAAAGTCTTATAGTGTGCCCATGTCTCCTGCGGATCCCGTCTATACCCCACGGTCCTTTTGGAGTCCCCAGCATCCTCTACGGACTAGGAGAAAAGGATTTACCGGTAGGTATTAAAATCCTATTTTTTCAACCTCATAAACTATATTACCATGTTACTATAGAGTATAATAAAATCTAATATTTGGTTGCTGTAATTTTCCCCAGACTGTTAATGGAGTCTTATTATGTATTATGATGTATTTAATGTTCATTAACAAACATCATTTAAGCTGTGTAAATTATTTTAAGCATTTAAGAAAGCCCAAAGTTTAGGCTTGGATGTTCCTATTTCCTTAGGCAATTTGACCCAACTAGCTGTATTTAAAAGAAAGAAGACAATAGTGTGTTATTTTACATTGGCAGCTTGTGCTGCGTCCTCTATTACACTTGTAAAATATACAAAGCTGGAAAGCCAAACTGCTGAAAAATACAGCCTAGACAAATGAGGAGCAGGCTGCATGTAACGTTCACACGTGACTTCCTTGTTTGTACATCGGTCAGATAGTATTACAGCAATTAAATCAATAATTAAAGATTCATTGACATATAGACAGGTAACCATATGGTCTTAAGCCACAAAGGATCGCTTGGTAGAAAGCTTAGTTGTAGGTACATCCCAATATGATCTGATGGCTTAGGATCTCTCCTGGATTCTTAAACTATGGTAACATTGCTTGACATTAATCGTATGCTTTCATTACAAGCTGATGATTTTGCAGAAACATTATATCATCAGGGTACGGAACTTCACAGGTAAGGAAAGGTTGTACACCTCAAGGTTAGGTGTTTAGTGAAACGTGTACTGTGTACTTATTACTGTGTTACCAAGCAGGGTACGTGTATTTGTGTAACCATTGCATAGGTAATGATGATTTATCTGTAAATTGTATTCTTTAAGACGTTGCGTATTTGTTTACAATAATTGATTTTGCTTAGTTGTAGCTTTTTAAAATACTTAGAATATTAGTCATTTCGTAGTAAAAGTTCCTATATAAATTGATTCTCATTCTGTTATAAATGCCACAGACCAAGGTTTTTATCATTTCCTGGAGGATGGGAATCTGTGTTTATATTCATTTTATTATGAATATAACTGTTTTATGGCTAAGGCAGTTCTTTTCTTTTTTTTTTTACACTAGTAATATATTTTAGTTTCCCTAATTTCCAAGATTATCCTGAGTTTTCAATTTGTCCCTTAAATGTTTGGTTTTTAGGAATGTCCCCACTTATATCGTGTATATACGAAACAATCTTTTATTGTACTATAGTCTTTATTTTATATGTTACTAATCATTAAATAGGTATTTACAGAGCTCCAAGGTCATCTGCAGATTCAGAGTACCATGAGTGAGAGGCCATTATATTCAATTGTTGGAAGCTGCAATCATTTTGTTGCAAGTTGGTGGTTTTATTTGCAATAATAGAAGTTACCTTTAAATTATAAGGTTATTAGAATCTCCAAAGAGTTATACAGGTATACATAGAAACAAGACTACAAGCCAAGTACAGAACATAAAATACAAATATGTTCTTATATTATTATAAATAGCATTATTTCTTATATGTTCTGAACAAAAACATTTCAGTTAGCTCAAAATTGTTAAATATATTTTATACACTTCTTTCATCAAATATTGCATATAGTAGTCAATGAAGAAAACACATGTAACAAAATCACATAAATGATACACATGGAACCCTCGGAGGGTAAGTTACATTATTCTGTGTAGTGGTTTGAACGGAAGTGTATAATGCATCGGTAGAGACTGTCATGAATAACTATATATACTGTGAGCACGTTACCAGTGCTAGGATCACAGCACAGGCCCTCATTCCGAGTTGTTCGCTCGTTATTTTTCTTCGCATCGGTGCAATTTTCCGCTAACTGCGCATGCGCAATGTTCGCACTGCGGCTGCGTCAAGTAAATTTGCTAAGAAGTTTGGTATTTTACTCACGGCATTACGAGGTTTTTTCTTTGTTCTGGTGATCGGAGTGTGATTGACAGGAAGTGGGTGTTTCTGGGCGGAAACTGACCGTTTTATGGGTGTGTGTGAAAAAACGCTGCAGTTTCTGGGAAAAACGCGGGAGTGGCTGGAGAAACGGGGGAGTGTCTGGGCGAACGCTGGGTGTGTTTGTGACGTCAAACCAGGAACGAAACTGACTGAACTGATCGCAGTGGCAGAGTAAGTGTCGAGCTACTCAGAAACTGCTAAGAAATTTCTATTCGCAATTTTGAGAATCTTTCGTTCGCAATTCTGCTAAGCTAAGATTCACTCCCAATAAGCGGCGGCTTAGCGTGTGCAATGCTGCTAAAAGCAGCTTGCGAGCGAACAACTCGGAATGAGGGCCACAGTGTAGTAACCAGTATGAAGCTCATCCATATTTTTTAATATAGCACTCTCGATGTTGAAAATTTATAATGTTAATTTGTTATTTCACTTGGATATGTTATTGCGGTTGTTACCAATAGTTATGATAATCATCATATATAATAATGGGACAAAATGAAATAGTAAATAATTATTTTAGAGCATTTTGCATGTTATAATTTAATGTGCTTTCTTGGAAATGAATATTGGATTATGTTACTAGCTTTTTGAATTCAGGACTTTGACATAAATATAATGAATAATATATTTATGCTAAGGTTTTAAAAGTGCGACGTGACTGTACTAAAGTTTTATGTCATATTTTGTCTCTTTGTGTATCTCTTTAAAGCAGCATGCATCTGAAATGTCTCATTTTTATTAGATATCCCATATATACTGTACCTCACAATATTTTGTATTAGAAAGATCTACTGCTCAAGTCCCTCCAAATTGAGACATATAGGTTATATGGCTATCTTCCCACAAATTATCTCCTTTCAATATCTCTCTGGAGGGAAACAAGTATGGTTCACACAACTCATATTGCGAGGGAGCAGGGTGTAACAGTACAGATAGAGCTCAGGCATCCCAAAGCCTCTCTGCTTACCACATAGTGTGCTATATGACTGTGGTTTCCATGGTAGCCCTTGACACTCTGTTAAATGATACATCATTACTAGCAGCATGATAAAAAGAAACCAAAGACAAATGATAAATCTGTATAGAAGTTTCTTCTTATAGTGTTCCATAGTGATTTGTGTTAAAAAAAAAGTTTTTAGAAAATTATTTATTTAAAGGACTTGTGCAGTATATGTAAAGTACAAGTAATCTATTGTCAAAGAGGTACCAGTACATTCACATACATAATACATTTAAAAAGCTTAGTAATAGTGAAAAAATTGTGACTGTTGGAAATATATTTTCCTTCTTTAGCAGACTATGCTTGTTGAAGAATACAGTCGCCAGTGTACAAGTACACGTTACATAGCACTTGAAATGATCATGATCCAAATAAATAACATACAATGACATGAAGCAAAAGGTAAAGCGATAAGCTTACATCCAGGATATGTGAGACACACATGATACATAAGGTAGCATGACATACAGTATGTGTGTTGGAGGTCTATTCATCATCCATTCATTTCTACAACAGTAGATAAAAATTAACAGGGTTAGTCTATGGGAGGGGTGGGTCAGGGATGGGGTTAGGGTTTGCCGTACAATAATTACCAAAGTTTGCCGGCATTTTCACCATTGGGATCCTGCTGCCGGCATTCTGACCATCGGGATTCCGTACTCGCATCAGTGATATTTCCTGGTTACTTTTTCCTCAAAACAATTTCCACAGTCCCATTCTTTAGTATAGGAATGTGGAAATTATGTAATTAAACAAGTTCTGAAAAAGCTTTTTCTTTGGAACTTGTGAGGTTTACTGTGGCGTACAGCTCCTGATAGACTGCACAAGCTGCTATTTACATGACAGCTTGTGCAGGAGGGAGATCTTTACAGATCCATCCTCGCTGTTTCAGGTCTCCATTCCCTCTTCTCTCCTCCTGTTCACATCCACCACTGAAGCTGAAAGCAGCTTGGTTGGGCGGTCCACGACTACAGCATCTTTTTTCCAGCAGTATAAACCCAGCCTGTGTATGTTAGGGGGGGTGTAGCATCTCAGTGTCAAATTCTGGGGCCGACATCTCTCTGTAGCCATAGCTCCTGCTGTCATGCCTTACCTCCTTCTATGGTCCCCACTCCACTGCCACCCACCTCCACTGGACCCACGGCCGCAGCAGCCTGCCGTTATAGTGTATAATGCAGGGGTATGACATATCTCTATAGTCACCGTCTCCGGTGATCTCACGTCTTACTGTCTGCAAGGCTATATCTATAGATATTAATGGAAAAGCCCTAACTCACTCACTGACTTATCACTAATTATCTTACTTCCCGATGTGTTTGGAAGCTGAAATATAACATACGTATTCTTCAAGTGGGAAATAGGAAAACTACATAATTAGAATTTTAAAAAACCTCCCCTAAGTGGATGAAAAAGGGGTTGACATACTTACGTCATTACGATGCATGACTTGCGTTGCGGGAAAGATAAAGCCCAAACAGACAATCGGATCAAAATGTGGATTGCACCCCCAGTGTGTAGAATTTAATTAGCTACAAAAATGGTCCTGTCACTTTTTACCGTATCTGCTACAGGTGCTCCCCATGTAACGCCAAGAACCATGGATTAATATTTACTTACATTAAGACGTCACAAATTTACATCTCTATAAATTTTTAACACTCATTTATATTTACAGATGTGAAAATCGGAAACTCCCGTGCGAAGAACGGGTAGAATAGCTAGTTATTAAATATATACCACACATTCATCATATTCAGGGAAAAGGTATCACACTTCTAAAAAGCTGACTCTGCAGAAAAAGCATCTTTTCATCTATTGGCTCTAGAGAGGGATTGATCAACCCACCTAACATAGTGCCCCCACACCACACACACCCCTCCCCAGCAAGGAATGGATTCAATACCCTAATGCTCAGCATGACGACTCTCAGGATACCAGCGCTCAAAATCCCAGTGGATACCGACAGTAAATATTTGGGTTAAGGTTAGGCAGCCGGGGGAGGGTTAGGCTTAGGCTGCCAGAGGGGATGGTTAAGATTTGGCTGCTGGAGAGGTGGATTAGGGTTATGGTTACAATACTTGCCAATATCCATTGGGTTTTTGCACATTGGGATTCCGCTGCTGTCATCCTGACTGCATGCTGAGCTCCAGGATTTCGCCCCCAACAATGCATCCACGTATTATGTAGATTTGCCTGTCAGCAAATTCACATTTATACCCCTTTTACACCGCCAGCATATAACACGGGTTATTGCACATAAAGGTGCATAACCCGTGTTGCTGCAACTGAACACGTGTTTAACCCGGCAAACCGTGCAATGTAAATGGGAGCCGTATCGCACGACCCGGCTTCCCGTTTTACAGTGTATGTGCGGGCGGCGCTTGGAGATCATGTGATCTCCGAGTGCCGCCCCCATGCGTCACCGGCAACGTCACCAACCCGACAATGGGGGTAATTCCAAGTTGATCGCAGCAGGAATTTTGTTAGCAGTTGGGCAAAACCATGTGCACTGCAGGGGAGGCAGATTTAACATGTGCAGAGAGAGTTAGATTTGGGTGTGGTGTGTTCAATCTGCAATCTAATTTGCAGTGTAAAAATAAAGCAGCCAGTATTTGCCCTGCACAGAAATAAAATAACCCACCCAAATCTAACTCTTTCTGCACATGTTATATCTGCCTCCCCTGCAGTGCACATGGTTTTGCCCAACTGCTAACAAAATTCCTGCTGCGATCAACTTGGAATTACCCCCAATATGCCGGGCTGATGACTCCGGTGGGAAAGGGGGCTGATGCGGGTCGCAGCCGGGTAGCACCCGTGTCAGGCTCCCGGCTGTGACCCGCGATTAAAGTCTTAAGTATACGTTATGGTAAGGACTTACCGTTGATAACGGTATTTCTCCTAAGTCCACAGGTTCCACAGGATAACAGTGGGATATGTTGGCGCGACAGCGGATTAGCACCAATCGATCAAAGCTTTCTGGCCTCCCAGGATGCAACAGGCCCGTCCATATATCCTCGCCCACTGGCTCAGGCAAATCAGTTGTATTCCAAAGCACAAGGCAGGAGCATCATGTAGAACCCTAATCAGGCGATAAGAACACACATGCACACCCTTCCATCCTAGAAGGAAGAGGTTAGTGAGTAGAAGGATCCTCAAATCAGGTGCGTCAGGGTGGGATCCCTGTGGAACCTGTGAACTTAGGAGAAATACCGTTATCAGTGTTAAGTTCTTACCATAACGTATATTTCTCAGGCAGGGTCCACAGGTTATCCACAGGATAACAATGGGATTTCCCAAAGCAATTTAGTGGTGGGGACGCTCCTGATTGGACAGGAGAACCTTACGCCCGAATTAAGCGTCATGAGAGGCAAAAGTATCCAAGGCATAATGTCTAATGAATGTGTTAATGGAAGACCATGTGGCTGCCTTACATATCTGTTCTGCTGAAGCACCATGTTGTGCTCCCCATGAAGGACCTACCTTACGAGTAGAGTGAACAGAGACATTAGCCGGAATTCTTCTAGCTGATGCCATAGTCAGTAGAAAGAGCACTTTAACTGTCAACCACTTAAGATCCACTTTATTAAGTGGTTCAAATGAGGCAACTTGAAGGGCTTTCAGGACTAAACATAAGTCCCACGGTACTATAGGCGGAACAAAAAGAGGTTGAATGCGCAGCATTCCCTGGAAAAAAAGAGGCCAGTTCCCTGACAGGACAGTCGTTTATCTGTGTTTCTATCTATAGGAAATTAAACCAGTGGGAATTCATTAGGCCACATTGAGACGCCCACACATTGGTAGCTACACCAGATTAAAGGATTAAATATGGGTTATGAAGTAAAATTTATATTTCCATAATCACAAAGAATGTTCAATGTTCCATAAAGAAATATCTGGTCTATTCGCAGGTGGGGTGCGATTTGCATATCTCTGAGAAGCATTGTTTCCAAGATATGAAGCATCTAGGCCAATCCCACCTCACAATTTATCATATTTAGTGTCAGTAGCTAAAATAGCAGAGATTAATATGGGTGCCCCATATTCTAGATCATCATTTCGCAGGGGAAGTTATGCCCAATTATGTGAATTTGAGTTATAAGTTATATATGAGCAAGTGACCTCACCCAAGGTGTGATACGCTGTTGATAAAAGGAATGACCACCTTTTTATTCTGGGTTCAGACTTTAGAGAATCTATAAAACCTGCAGTCTGTGCAATTTCCTTCCATTTCTTATCCTTTCCAGATTAGCTGCATGTTAACTGTAAAGGTCCATACACACTTAACGATAAAATGAGCGACGTCGCTCATTTTCCCCCTCCTTGAGCGACGTCGCTCATTTTATCGTCAAGTGTGTATGCCGCCAGCGACGACCGATGCGCGGCCTCGCGGGTCGGCAACGATCGTCGCTGTCGGTAGGGCATGCATGAAGGATGTGGACTGTTGTCCACGACCTTCATGCAGGGCTGGCGGGGGCGTGACGTCACTGAGCGATATGAGCGGTCATATCGCTCAGTGCGTACAGGCCGCCGACCGGCCGGCCCGGGAGGGGGAAACGTTAGACGATGTCGCTCACAGAGCGACATCGTCTAATGTGTATGGGCCTTAAGGTTTGTCATTTTTATTTTGATTGCTTGCCTCTGTACTTTGTATCCATTTCTTGTTTACATTCTTTTCTAAATAAGCATTGTACCGCTTTTGTAAATAAAGTTTTTCTTTGTTTAGTTATTTCATATATGCTCCCAGAACCCAATCCTTTGAAGAGATTGTGAGACCACTAGACTATGCTATAGACTGTTATTAATTGCTGAAGCATGTGGTAAAACACGTACTGTTGTGAGACTTTTTTCTTAATATTGTTATGGGTGGTGGCAGCCAAGTATGTTGAATTACTGTACTCTGACCAATAGTTATAGTGCAGGGTCCTTCCAAAAAGTCAGGGATAGAAGTGAGGTCCTTGACATACACACTTCTATATCATCTAACTAGCACACTGTAAAAAAAAGCCTGGGACTTGTCAGCCCCTGATGGGGTGTGAACATTACAAGGGGGCCCACCTCCGATGATCCCGTGTGGCTTCCAGTGAAGTCAGATGGAAGCAGCTGCTAGGAGGATGAGTGCCAGGAAGTGGGGTCAAGGAACGTTAGAATCGTGTCTTGACGTCAGGTGGTGTGTAATGGACTACACTGTTTATGAGGACTGGCAGGGTTATCGGCATGTGTACAGTCTGAGTGGCTGTACTCCCTGAAGTAAATGGATAGATATTCAGCTATGGTCCTGATTGGAAACCAGTATAACCAGTTGTGACCCAACTGCATGATGAAGTAATGCCTACCATAAAACGCGTATACAGTTTATGGGGTATATGCAATTGCGGTCGAATTGCCGCAAATGTCGAAAAACGGGGCATTTTCGACACAAAAAATAATAATTTGACAATGCAATACAGTACTTTTCGACAAAAAAACGGCTGTTTCAGACTCGACTTTTTGAAATTCGACAGTTGTCAAATTCGACATGTCTGCAATGGTAAAAATGTGGCTTTTCGACAAAAGTATATTCAGTTGAAGAAGGTCGAGTCGACAACAGTGCTTTTCGACAGTCACTTCGTCAATTTCAGTCCGGCTCATTTTGGTGGCGGAATCTAATAAAAATTTTTAAAAACATGTTGTTGTTTTTTGTTGTTGTTGCTAATAGCATATCTATTTATATTAGAAGGGATTATCTACTTGGTTTGTCTATTAGAAGCCACAAGTATTATTTATATATTTTTTAAAAGAATATTAATTTTTTTTTACTGACTAAAATAATATGGAGAGATCAGAGCATGTTTTTCAGTGGGAAGGGGTGGAAATGGGTTAAAAATCAAGAAAAAAAAATGTGTGGGGTCCCCCCTGCTAAACATAACCAGCCTCGGGCTCTTTGAGCCGGTCCTGGTTGTAAAAATACGGGGGAAAAATTGACAGGGGATCCCCCGTATTTTTACAACCAGCACCGGGCTCTGTGTCCGGTCCTGGTGCAAAAAATACGGGGGACCGTGAGTAACCTCACTGCTGACCGCAAAGTTCCCACCATTGAAGATAATAGAGCGGCATAGTGCTATGCGCCGTCTGAGTTCAGACGCGCACAGCCAATCAGGAGAGTGCCATGACGTGGCGTTCCCTGATTGGCTGAAGGGACCTACTGTGACAGGAGTCACGGGGGTCCCGGCATTCGGGGAAAGGGGTCCCATGTGTAAACATGGGACCCCTTTCAGTGCGTGGTCCGGGTAATGCGGTTTGTTTTTTTGCCAAGTACGTGGATTACAAAAAAGAAGAGGACAGATGCTACACAGGATTTTTGTGAGTAATTTTATTTTCAGGTACCCCATGGATTCTACATGGAGAAGTGGATCGAGCCTCGTGTGAACATAGGTAAGTATGTGTGTATGTAAGTGTGCATGTATGTGATAAAGTTTTACGTTCACGGTGTGCGTGTACTGTTTTTATTTGGGTATCTTTTTTGCACTAGAACTACAGGTACCAGCGGGCCCGTTTCCCCCCCGCATGCTGGTACTTGTGGTTCTCCAAGTACCAGCTTGCGGGGTAGGCTTGCTGGGACTTGTAGTTCTGCTACAAAAAACAATATTCTTTTATTTGACACAAGGCTATCAGCCCCCCATCCGCAGCCCTTGGATGGGGGGGACAGCCTCGGGCTTCACCCCTGGCCCTTGGGTGGCTGGAGGGGGGGGACCCCTTGATTTAAGGGGTCCCCACTTCTCCAGGGTACCCCGGCCAAGGGTGACTAGTTATTGATTTGATAACAGGGCCGCAGGGACCGATATAAAAGTATCCCCCGGCTGTGGCATTATCTCTCTGACTAGTGGAGCCCGGTGCTGGTGTTAAAAATACGTGGGACCCCTACGCTTTTTGTCCCCCGTATTTTTTGCAGCAGGACCGGACGCAGAGCCAGGTGCTGGTTGTAAAAATACGGGGGATCCCCTGTCAATTCCCCCCCCCCCCCGTATTTTTACAACCAGGACCGGCTCAAAGAGCCTGAGGCTGGTTATGCTTAGGAGGGGGGACCCCACGCAATTTTTTTCTGGGTTTTTTAAACACTTTTGTGCCGTCGAAAAAGTCTAATCCAGGGCGCACACTATCCGTCAATTGGTCCGTTTTTCGACAGCGGGACTGTCGAATCCGTTTTTTATTGAATATGTCGAATTCGGGTCCCGGCGGCAGGGTGTCTGACTGTCGAATTGTGTCGAATTAAAAAACGGTCGAATTCCAGCCGGAATTCGACCGCAATTGCACATACCCCTATATATGCCAGACGCTTGATCTTCTCCACTTGCACTGCACAGGCTCCCTGAGTTCGTGACGCGGTGTCCTGACAGGTATGGTCTGGAAAATATTCAGCCGGCGCGGTGTAAGGTCCCTGGTCAATGTGTCAGCGGTATGCAGTTTTGCCATTGTGGAATGTATTATACCGTCTGCTAACCTGCCCACGGTGTGGGTTGTTCAGGGTACGAGTCCTGTAGAATTACTTGATGTTTTTACCTAATTTGTGTTTTTAAATAAAAATTGATCTGCACTCTCTAGTCCAGGGGTCTTCAACCTTTAAGACAGTGTGGGCCACATAAAAAAATGAAACGAAGCCGAGGGCCACTAAGCTATACTGCGGTATTTAGAATCTAAATTTTAATTTATGATTGTAATGAGACCTTTTCTAGACTCATAAGACCATAAAAAAGACTTCAAAAGATAATTATTGTAATTTAATGAATGAAACATGGTCTACTTTACCTTTGTTATTATAATAAGTTCATATCAGTGGGAAACTTGGCATTGTTTTTGCTTGGCCAGCTTGTCGATGTTGGCATCAATGTTAGAAGTCGCTATGCGCAGAGTATTCTCAAGATGTTGGTCTGTAAGCTGAGTTCTTGTCTTGGACTTTGCGTTCTTCATCCTTGAGAAGAATTGCTCACATAAATATGTGCTTCCTAACAAAGCACACATCTTCAAAGCGTGCTGCCAGAGATAAGGGAATGTGTCCTGAGAAATGTAGTCTTTGTAAAACGTAAACAAGGGCACATTGAAGAATTTTTCTCGCAAAGATGAGTTGTTTTGGAGATCAAGCAGCTCCATTTGTACTGAGCCTGGCATATTGGCAGCATTGACAGTAAAAGGCATAGAAAATAAATCGAAAAAAGACTGTTGATTACGGAAATCACTAAATCTGTCTTCAAACTCACTTCGCATCATGCTTAATTTTGTAGCGTAATCACCAGGAGACAAACAGTTGGACTCACCGAGAAGCTTAAAATGTGTAAAGTCTTTTTTCGTGAGTTGTGCCTCCCAAAGTTTGAGCTTTTCTACAAAAGTTTTAATGTGATCAAACAGAGTGTGCACCAGCTGATCCTTGGATTGTAGCCGCGTATTTAGGTCATTCATATGCAAGGAGATGTCGGTCACAAAGGCAAAATCTGAAATCCACTTTGGATCATTAAATTCTGCAATCGGCTTCCCCTTGGTTTGCATGAACTCTTCTATTTCACTTCTTAAGTCAAAGACTCTCTTAAGTACCTTCCCTCTGCTCAACCAACGCACCTCACTATAATAAACCACGTCGCCGTGATCCGCTTGGCACTCTTGTGTCAAAAATTCTTGGAATTGACGATGATTCAATCCTCGTGCCCTAATAAAGTTGACTACAGACACAATAACTTTCATTACATTCTCAAATCCAATCGTTTTCGCACACAAATTCTCCTGGTGGATTAAACAGTGGTACTGGATGAGATCTTTTCCTTCTAGTTCCGGTTCTTTTTTTAAAAGTGCAACAAACCCTTCATTCCTTCCCACCATAGCAGGGGCACCATCAGTTACCACTCCCACAAGGTTGGATAAGCTGAAGTCGAAACGCTGGAGTGTTTTCTTGGTGGCTTCCAGAATATCAGTGCCTTTCGTCGTTCCCTTCATAGGTACAAGCGCTAGCAGTTCTTCTGTCACATTGAAGTGTTGATCAATGCCACGGACAAAGATAGCCAGTTGTGCTGTATCCTTCACATCTGTGCTCTCATCTAAAGCAAGTGAATATGACTTAAATGCGTACAGCCGTTTTTTTAAAGTTCCTTCAATGTCATTGGCAAGTTCTTCGACACGTCGTGCTACAGTTACACCAGACAAACTCAATTTTTTAAACAGTTCGTTATTCTTTGGATAGAGAATTTCCCCAGCAGCGATGAGACACTCTTTTACGAACTCACCGTCCAAGAAGGCTTTTGTTTTTTTAGCAATTTTTTCAGCTATTACATAACTTGCTTTGACGCACGCTTCACTCTCTTCCATATGCCTTTTAAAAGTACCCTGCTGGCGTTTTAGATCTTTTTGGAGATCGTTCACTTTATCCACACGAGGTTGCCCTTGAAGGTGATTGAACTTGGACGCATGTTTTGTCTCATAGTGTCGCTTTATATTGTATTCTTTTAATACTGACAATGACTCACGACAAACTAAACACACTGGCTTATCGTCAATCTCCACAAAAAAGTACAAATTGGTCCACCTTTGATTAAAAAGCCGGGAACATTCACTTGTTTTATGCTTTTTACTTGTAGACGCCATGGCAAAGCAGATGAACCTAAACAATGATCCCACTGTTCACGACTGAGTGACTGTAGAATAAAATCTGCTTCTATTTATAGCTGACTATAGAAAAAATAAGTAATAAAGACTCAATGAAGTATACACTCCAGCCCGTGTGTGCTTGTAGGACAGATTTGTATGAGAAGTACTCCTCAGATCCCTGTGAGCTTGCCTTTAAAATTCCCCTGTCACCAGCTCACAATGGAAGCTGCCATTTTGAAGCATGAAACAAAATCCAACTCAACACTAGTTCTTTGGTATGGAGGCTTCTGGCGTGTAGCTTTATGTCAAGCTAAAAACAATCAATAAAGAAATGTAAGCATATATAAAATAATCCTGATAGGTTACTGGGGCATATAGCATGGGTACAGCCACAGAATACATTCTATAGATGGGACAATATATATATATATATATATATATATATCCAAAATGAGGCACTCAAGGAGACATGCAGCAGATAAAAACGCTGTATTTCAAGATGTAGGTCTAACCTAACGTTTTCAGGGTCTCCCCCTTCCTCAGGACCTCAATACAGACCACAACAGACACACACACAAATCCAATTTAAATACCCCCCGCACACTGACTTACCCGCCACCTTGATTCCTGCTTGCGTCACCTGCCTGTACAGCTGGAAACATCACGTGTCTCTGTCATTACAGAGCTGGTAACCAGGGAAAACGCATAGCATGCGTTCCACCAGGGATCCAACTTCCGCGTTCGAGAGACCAGCCACGGAGTTCCGCTCTGACGGCTGACAATCGCTGGGGACAATATAGGTGGGGGCTATAATATAAACAAAACACCAATGAAAATAGTTACAGAAATAATAAAAAGAGCATAGATAGCAGTAGTTAATACAGAGAAATACCAACCGAGATTAACTGAATACTTTTTGCCAGACTGATAACATTGTCAATATTCACCAGACCCATCGATGGTGTTACTCCTACACCTTAGTCATGGGTGAGTGAGTAAGTAAGGTGTAGGAGTAACACCGAAACAGCTGTCGGGTGTGCTGTGAATCTGTTTGGCATTATGATCGGACCTTTCTTATGATGACACTTGTGGCTAAGTACCCCTTCTACATTTTGAATATTCTATCTACCGGTCTATGCCTGTTTTTATGCACATATAAATGTACTTTTGTGCTACTAAAATACTTTTGCATGATAAATGGATGTTTGCTGGCCTTTTTTTAAATATATATATACACACACACAATGTATCATAGGTGGTAGAAACACATCTCAGAAATCACAGCCCCCATTATTCCCATCCCCACCCCCATACACAGACATTACATCTGCCATTGTCATTCCCACCCCAGCACCCACCACATATACAGGAATCACAGCCCCCATTATTCCCAACCCCACCCCCATACAGACATTAAATCTGCCATTATCATTCTCTCCCCAGCTCCACCACCACATAGGGCCTATAATCCATATATAGTCCAGAATAGGACTGGACTTATATGGCTGTACCACTGGACTTATTCGGCTATATCACTGGACTGGACTTATACGGCAGTACCACTGGACTTATACGGCTGTACCACTGAACTTATACGGCTGTATCAATGGACTGGACTTATACGGCAGTACCACTGGACTTATATGGCACTACCACTGGACTTATACGGCTGTATCACTGAACTGGACTCATACGGCAGTATCACTGGACTGGTGGGTATAATGTGGGCATGCTTTCACAATATTGCTGCTGTCTGTCTGTGATGGGGGGAGGGAGGGTATGATAGCGCCTATGTCAAGACATAGGTGCTATCATACCCTCCCTCCTCCCCATCACAGACAGACAGCAGCATTGTCAAAGCATGCTCCCTGCCATCTCTGCTCTTAATACTTAATACACCCCCTGCTGGGTCCCCCGCCACGCCCCCTGCCCTCAATACTAATTTATTCACTGCCATGCTCAGGCTGCCGCACCCCCGTCCCCGCCGCTCCCGCACGCCGGGTTCCTGCACTGCCCCCTGCCCTCAACACTTATACACTTTTATTCTCCTGCCGCAGCCCCCCCCCCCCCCCCGCGCCGGGTCCCCGCCGCACACAGCCATGCTCAGGCTGCATACATGCTGCCGCACCCCCTCCGCTCCCGCCCGCCGGGTTCCCGCACTGCCCCCTGCTCTCAATGGTAACTTGCCGCACCCCCCCCAGCCGGGTCCCCGCCGCTCTCACCCACCTATTCAACACTGCAGGCGGAGGGAGACACAGGGAGGGAGACACAGTAAGGGTGACCAGACCACTGACCAGCCTAAGAGGAGCTACTCCCCTTCTTCACAGGCAACCAGTGACAGTGCGGGGGAGTCACATGACTCCGGGAAAGGGAAAAAAAAAAAATTTTTTTTTTTTTGTGTTCATATGTGCTGCTCCCCTGCAGCGGGCGGGCGCGTCGGCGGGCCATGGAAACCATAGCAGCGGGCCACCTGTGGCCCGCGGGCCACGGGTTTAAGACCCCTGCTCTAGTCTATCTATTTAATGCTCATAAGAGTCCTGAGCCTTCTAAGGAGAGTTGCTGCGGTGTTGATGTACACCTGTGCTACAGCCCAGAGTGGATTACCTGTGGACTGAGAACTATTACCTTTTAATTACCAGCGCACCTGTACACACTGCTTTTTGGATATAAATATATATATATATAAGAGATGCGTGGGTTTGGATTTAACGCCAGAATTAATGCCAGTTCGGATTTATCTTGATTTTTTTTATTGGGTATCCAAAACACGTGACATCCGTGAGCCAATAAGATGCCGTTTTGAGATCCAAGTAAAACCGAACCCGCTCATCTCTAATATATATATATATATATATATATATATATATATATATATTACAAAACAAAAAATCAACCCTAATATCTTGCGCTATACCTCTAGTCTCAAACCAACAAGAAATACCCTCTGTCAGATAAGGTATTAAAAGTAGATTACAAATAGAAATGGATTCTCGTGGGAGCCAATATGCCTTTTGTATGACAATAATTAAAAGTTTTTATTGTACAGAAACAAACGATATTTATCCTAAGCGTTCGTTATTGACACAACCTTCTAAAAATTCATATAAAACAATATTACAATCTTATACATAAATTACAGTTGGATGTGAGGATTTTACAGCCAGGAGATCACAGTCAGAACTCGAAATGGATGTATCTCCAACCAGATGTTTGTGATAAGGACTTTGTTAACCAGACGTTGCAAAACCCAACGCGTTTCGTCCGTTAGGACTTCATCAGGGGTTTGGAATCAGTTCTTATAGTAGGAGTGATTACCATTGATTAGAAAGGTTTAGAATATCCAATGATTACATCCAATCACATATTCAATTCGATAAATATAATATCTATTTTCAATCAAGAATGGTGGAACCTTATAGTCTACCTCTGTTTATACATGTCACCAAACAGAGAACTTAGGAAAATTTCAAATCCTGAACGAAACTATTCCTTTTTACAGGAACAAGTGCAACCTCACTGAATACCAACTACAGAACTGGCTGTAAAATCCTCACATCCAACTGTAATTTATGTATAAGATTGTAATATTGTTTTATATGAATTTTTAGAAGGTTGTGTCAATAACGAACGCTTAGGATAAATATCGTTTGTTTCTGTACAATAAAAACTTTTAATTATTGTCATACAAAAGGCATATTGGCTCCCACGAGAATCCATTTCTATATATATATATATATATATATATATATATTTCTCTAACGTCCTAAGTGGATGCTGGGAACTCCGTAAGGACCATGGGGAATAGCGGCTCCGCAGGAGACTGGGCACAACTAAAGAAAGCTTTAGAACTACCTGGTGTGCACTGGCTCCTCCCTCTATGACCCTCCTCCAGACCTCAGTTAGAATTTTGTGCCCGGCCGAGCTGGATGCACACTAGGGGCTCTCCTGAGCTCTTAGAAAGAAAGTAATATTTAGGTTTTTTTATTTTCAGTGAGATCTGCTGGCAACAGACTCACTGCTACAAGGGACCTAGGGGAGAGAAGCGAACCTACCTGCTTGTAGCTAGCTTGGGCTTCTAGGCTACTGGACACCATTAGCTCCAGAGGGATCGAACACAGGCCCAGCCTCGGTCGTCCGGTCCCAGAGCCGCGCCGCCGTCCCCCTAGCAGAGCCAGAAGCAAGAAGACGTTCCTGGAAATCAGCGGCAGAAGACTTCGGTCTTCATTAAGGTAGCGCACAGCACTGCAGCTGTGCGCCATTGCTCCCCAGGCACACCACATACTCCGGTCACTGATGGGTGCAGGGCGCTGGGTTGGGTGCCCTGGGCTGCAATATAAGTACCTTCCTTGGCAAATTAACACATAATATAGCCTTTAAGACTATATATGTGTAAAATCCCCTGCCATAACTGTATAAAAAAAGCGGGAGAAGGGGCGGGGCTATCTCCCTCAGCACACTGGCGCCATTTTCCCTCACAGCTCCGCTGGAAGGATCGCTCCCCAGGATCTCCCCTGCAGTTCCAGACTACATAGGGTAAAAAAGAGAGGGGGGGGGGGGGCACTAAATTTAGGCGCAATCTGTGATATATAAGCAGCTATAAGGGGTAAAATCACTGTGTAGTGTGTATCCCTGTTTTATATAGCGCTCTGGTGTGTGCTGGCATACTCTCTCTCTGTCTCCCCAAAGGGCTTTGTGGGGTCCTGTCCTCAGTCAGAGCATTCCCTGTGTGTGTGTGGTGTGTCGGTACGGCTGTGTCGACATGTTTGATGAGGAGGCTTATGTGGAGGCGGAGCAGGTGCCGATAAATGTGATGTCACCCCCTGCGGGGTCGACACCTGAGTGGATGGTTATGCGGAAGGAATTACGCGACAGTGTCAACTCCTTACATAAAAGGTTTGACGACATATCAGATGTGGGACAGCCGGCTTCTCAGCCCGTGCCTGCCCAGACCTCTCAAAAGCCATCAGGGGCTCTAAAGCGCCCGCTACCTCAGATGGCAGACACAGATGTCGACACAGATACTGACTCCAGTGTCGACGATGATGAGACTAGTGTACATTCCAATAGAGCCACACGTTACATGATTACGGCAATGAAAAATGTGTTGCACATTTCTGATATTACCCCAGGTACCACAAAAAAGGGTATTATGTTTGGGGAGAAAAAACTACCAGTGGTTTTTCCCCCTTCTGATGAATTAAATGAAGTGTGTGAAGAAGCGTGGGCTTCCCCCGATAAGAAACTAGTAATTTCTAAAAAGTTACTAATGGCGTACCCTTTCCCGCCAGAGGATAGGTCACGTTGGGAGACATCCCCTAGGGTAGATAAAGCGCTCACACGCCTGTGAAAGAAGGTGGCACTACCATCTCCGGACACGGCCGCCCTAAAGGAGCCTGCTGATAGGAAGCAGGAGGCTATCCTGAAGTCTGTTTATACACACTCAGGTATTATACTGAGACCAGCTATTGCTTCAGCATGGATGTGCAGTGCTGCAGCTGCGTGGTCAGATTCCCTGTCAGAAAATATTGATACCTAAGACAGGGACACTATATTGCTAACCATATAGCATATTAAAGACGCAGTCTTATACATTAGAGATGCACAGAGGGATATTTGCCGGCTGGCATCTAAAATAAGTGCAATGTCCATTTCTGCCAGGAGGGGTTTATGGACTCGGCAGTGGACAGGGGAGGCAGATTCTAAAAGGCACATGGAAGTTTTGCCTTACAAGGGTGAGGAGTTGTTTGGGGATGGTCTCTCGGACCTCGTTTCCACAGCGACAGCTGGGAAGTCAGCATTTTTACCCCATGTTCCCTCACAGCCAAAGAAAGCACCGTATTATCAGGTACAGTCCTTTCGGCCCCAGAAAGGCAAGCGGGTTAGAGGCGCGTCCTTTCTGCCCAAAGGCAGAGGTAGAGGAAAAAAGCTGCAGCATACGGCCAGTTCCCAGGAACAAAAGCCCTCCCCCGCTTCCTCTAAGTCCACCGCATGACGCTGGGGCTCCACAGGCGGAGCCAGGTACGGTGGGGGCCCGTCTCAAGAACTTCAGCGACCAGTGGGCTCGCTCACGGGTGGATCCCTGGATTCTACAAGTAGTATCTCAGGGGTACAAGCTGGAATTCGAGACGTCTCCCCCTCGCCGTTTCCTCAAATCTGCCTTGCCAACAGCTCCGCCGGACAGGGAGGCAGTGCTGGAGGCAATTCACAAGCTGTATTCGCAGCAGGTGATAGTCAAGGTACCCCTCCTTCAACAAGGAAGGGGTTACTATTCCACAATGTTTGTGGTACCGAAACCGGACGGTTCGGTGAGACCCATTTTAAATTGAAATCCTTGAACACCTATATAAAAAGGTTCAAGTTCAAGATGGAATCGCTCAGGGCGGTTATTTCAAGCCTGGAGGAAGGGGATTACATGGTATCACTGGACATCAAGGATGCTTACCTACATGTCCCCATGTACCTTCCTCACCAGGAGTACCTCAGATTTGTGGTACAGGACTGTCATTACCAATTCCAGACGTTGCCGTTTGGTCTGTCCACGGCACCGAGGGTATTTACCAAGGTAATGGCCGAAATGATGATACTCCTTCGAAAAAAGGGAGTTTTAATTATCCCATACTTGGACGATCTCCTTATAAAGGCGAGATCCAGGGAGCAGTGGTTGGTCGGGGTAGCACTATCTCGGGAGGTGCTACAACAGCACGGTTGGATTCTGAATATTCCAAAGTCACAGCTGGTTCCTACGACACGTCTACTGTTTCTGGGGATGGTTCTGGACACAGACCAGAAAAGGGTGTTTCTCCCGGAGGAGAAAGCCAAGGAGTTGTCGTCTCTAGTCAGAGATCTCCTGAAACCAAAACAGGTCTCGGTTCATCACTGCGCGCGAGTCCTGGGAAAAATGGTAGCTTCCTACGAAGCAATTCCATTCGGCAGGTTCCATGCAAGAATCTTTCAGTGGGATCTGTTGGACAAGTGGTCCGGATCCCATCTTCAGATGCATCGGCTGATAACCCTGTCTCCAAGGACCAGGGTGTCTCTGCTGTGGTGGCTGCAGAGTGCTCATCTTCTGGAGGGCCGCAGATTCGGCATACAGGACTGGGTCCTTGTGACCACGGATGCCAGCCTTCGAGGCTGGGGGGCAGTCACACAGGGAAGAAACTTCCAAGGGCTATGGTCAAGCCAGGAGATTTCCCTACACATAAATATTCTGGAACTAAGGGCCATCTACAATGCCCTAAGTCAGGCAAGACCCCTGCTTCAAAACCAGCCGGTACTGATCCAGTCAGACAACATCACGGCGGTCGCCCATGTAAACCGACAGGGCGGCACGAGAAGCAGGACGGCGATGGCAGAAGCCACAAGGATTCTCCGATGGGCGGAAAATCACGTGTTAGTACTGTCAGCAGTGTTCATTCCGGGAGTGGACAACTGGGAAGCAGACTTCCTCAGCAGGCACGACCTCCACCCGGGAGAGTGGGGACTTCATCCAGAAGTCTTTCAGCTGATTGTAAATCGCTGGGAACGGCCACAGGTGGACATGATGGCGTCCCGCCTCAACAAAAAGCTAGAAAGATATTGCGCCAGGTCGAGAGACCCTCAGGCAATAGCTGTGGACGCTCTAGTGACACCGTGGGTGTACCAGTCGGTTTATGTGTTCCCTCCTCTTCCTCTCATACCCAAGGTACTGAGGATAATAAGGCGAAGAGGAGTAAGAACTATACTCATTGTTCCGGATTGGCCAAGAAGAGCTTGGTACCCAGAACTTCAAGAAATGATCTCAGAGGACCCATGGCCTCTGCCGCTCAGACAGGACCTGCTGCAGCAGGGGCCCTGTCTGTTCCAAGACTTACCGCGGCTGCATTTGACGGCATGGCGGTTGAACGCCGGATCCTGAAGGAAAAGGGCATTCCGGATGAAGTCATCCCTACGCTGATTAAAGCTAGGAAAGAAGTGACCGCAAACCATTATCACCGCATATGGCGAAAATATGTTGCGTGGTGTGAGGCCAGGAAGGCCCCAACGGAGGAATTTCAGCTGGGCCATTTTCTGCACTTCCTACAGTCAGGGGTGACTATGGGCCTAAAATTGGGTTCCATTAAGGTCCAGATTTCGGCTCTATCGATTTTCTTCCAGAAAGAACTGGCTTCACTACCTGAAGTTCAGACATTTGTTAAGGGAGTGCTGCATATTCAGCCCCCTTTTGTGCCCCCTGTGGCACCTTGGGATCTCAACGTGGTGTTGAATTTCCTAAAGTCACATTGGTTTGAACCACTTAAAACCGTGGATTTAAAATATCTCACGTGGAAAGTGGTCATGCTGTTGGCCTTGGCTTCGGCCAGGCGTGTGTCAGAATTGGCGGCTTTATCATGTAAAAGCCCTTATCTGATTTTCCATATGGATAGGGCGGAATTGAGGACTCGTCCCCAATTTCTCCCAAAGGTGGTTTCAGCTTTTCATTTGAACCAGCCTATTGTGGTGCCTGCGGCTACTCGTGACTTGGAGGATTCCAAGTTGCTGGACGTAGTCCGGGCCCTAAAAATCTATGTTTCCAGGACAGCTGGAGTCAGAAAGACTGACTCGCTATTTATCCTGCATGCACCCAACAAGTTGGGTGCGCCTGCTTCAAAGCAAACTATTGCTCGCTGGATCTGTAGCACGATTCAACTTGCACATTCTGCGGCTTGACTGCCGCATCCTAAATCTGTAAAAGCCCATTCCACGAGGAAGGTGGGCTCTTCTTGGGCGGCTGCCCGAGGGGTCTCGGCTTTACAACTTTGCCGAGCAGCTACTTGGTCGGGGTCAAACACATTTGCTAAATTCTACAAGTTTGATACCCTGGCTGAGGAGGACCTAGAGTTCGCTCATTCGGTGCTGCAGAGTCATCCGCACTCTCCCGCCCGTTTGGGAGCTTTGGTATAATCCCCATGGTCCTTACGGAGTTCCCAGCATCCACTTAGGACGTTAGAGAAAATAAGATTTTACTCACCGGTAAATCTATTTCTCGTAGTCCGTAGTGGATGCTGGGCGCCCGTCCCAAGTGCGGATTGTCTGCAATACTTGCATATAGTTATTGGTTAACTAAAGAGTTATTGTTGAGCCATCTGTTGAGAGGCTCAGTTATATTTCATACTGTTAACTGGGTATAGTATCACGAGTTATACGGTGTGATTGGTGTGGCTGGTATGAGTCTTACCCGGGATTCCAAATCCTTTCCTTATTGTGTCAGCTCTTCCGGGCACAGTATCCTAACTGAGGTCTGGAGGAGGGTCATAGAGGGAGGAGCCAGTGCACACCAGGTAGTCCTAAAGCTTTCTTTAGTTGTGCCCAGTCTCCTGCGGAGCCGCTATTCCCCATGGTCCTTACGGAGTTCCCAGCATCCACTACGGACTACGAGAAATAGATTTACCGGTGAGTAAAATCTTATTTTTTTTTTTTTATTATTCTGTAAATGGTGTTGTAAAAACTTTTTTTTTCTGAAACTAAAGCCAATATGTGCATTTTAAAGATTTTTATTGTCTGTGAGGGTAATTCCAAGTTGATTGCAGCAGAAAACTTTTTAGCAGTTGGGTAAAACCATGTGCACTGCAGGGGGGACCAGATATAACATGTGCAGAGAGAGTTAGATTTGGGTGTGGTGTGTTCAATCTGCAATCTAATTTGCAGTGTAAAAATAAAGCAGCCAGTATTTACCCTGCACAGAAATAAAATAACACACCCAAATCTAACTCTCTCTGCACATGTTATATCTGCCTCCCCTGCAGTGCACATGGTTTTGCCCAATTGCTAACAAACTTTCTGCTGCGATCAACTCAGAATTATCCCCTGTATTAGGAATATTACAAGCACAATAATGACTGGATTATAAAGATTGTATAATAAGGAACTGAAGCATCAAATAAATATTCTATTTTCTCTATCGTCCTAGTGGATGCTGGGGTTCCTGAAAGGACCATGGGGAATAGCGGCTCCGCAGGAGACAGGGCACAAAAAGTAAAGCTTTAGGATCAGGTGGTGTGCACTGGCTCCTCCCCCTATGACCCTCCTCCAAGCCTCAGTTAGGTTTTTGTGCCCGGCCGAGAAGGGTGCAATCTAGGTGGCTCTCCTAAAGAGCTGCTTAGAAAAGTTTAGCTTAGGTTTTTTATTTTACAGTGAGTCCTGCTGGCAACAGGATCACTGCATCGAGGGACTTAGGGGAGAAGAAGTGAACTCACCTGCGTGCAGGATGGATTGGCTTCTTTGGCTACTGGACATTAGCTCCAGAGGGACGATCACAGGTACAGCCTGGATGGTCACCAGAGCCTCGCCGCCGGCCCCCTTGCAGATGCTGAAAAGAGAAGAAGGTCCAGAATCGGCGGCAGAAGACTCCTCAGTCTTCTTAAGGTAGCGCACAGCACTGCAGCTGTGCGCCATTGCTCTCAGCACACTTCACACGGCAGTCACTGAGGGTGCAGGGCGCTATGGGGGGGCGCCCTGGGCAACAATGAAAATCCTTTTTTTGGCAAAAAATACCTCACATATAGCCTCCGGGGTTATATGGAGATATTTAACCCCTGCCAGAATCCATTTTTAAGCGGGAGACGAGCCCGCCGAAAAGGGGGTGGGGCCTATCTCCTCAGCACACAGCGCCATTTCCTCACACAGTTCCGCTGGTCAGGAAGGCTCCCAGGCTCTCCCCTGCACTGCACTACAGAAACAGGGTTAAATCAAGAGAGGGGGGGCAAAATTTGGCGAAATTGTGATTTTATAAAAGCAGCTATAAGGGAGCACTTATTATAAGGCTATCCCTGTAAAATATAGCGCTTTGGTGTGTGCTGGCAAACTCTCCCTCTGTCTCCCCAAGGGGCTAGTGGGGTCCTGTCCTCTATCAGAGCATTCCCTGTGTGTGTGTGCTATATGTCGGTACGTGTGTGTCGACATGTATGAGGACGATGTTGGTGAGGAGGCGGAGCAAATTGCCTGTAATGGTGATGTCACTCTCTAGGGAGTCGACACCGGAATGGATGGCTTATTTATGGAATTACGTGATAATGTCAACACGCTGCAAGGTCGGTTGGCGACATGAGACGGCTGGCAAACAAATTAGTACCTGTCCAGGCGTCTCAAACACCGTCAGGGGCGTTAAAACGTCCTTTTACCTCAGTCGGTCGACAGACACAGACACGGACACTGATTTCAGTGTCGACGGTGAAGAAACAAACGTATTTCCCTTTAGGGCCACACGTTACATGTTAAGGGCAATGAAGGAGGTGTTACATATTTCTGATACTACAAGTACCACAAAAGAGGGTATTATGTGGGATGTGAAAAAACTACCTGTAGTTTTTCCTGAATCAGATAAATTAAAGGAAGTGTGTGATGATGCGTGGGTTCCCCCCGATAGAAAATTATTGGCGGTATACCCTTTCCCGCCAGAAGTTAGGGCGCGTTGGGAAACACCCCTTAGGGTGGATAAGGCGCTCACATGCTTATCAAAACAAGTGGCGGTACCGTCTATAGATAGGGCCGTCCTCAAGGAGCCAGCTGACAGGAGGCTGGAAAATATCATAAAAAGTATATACACACATACTGGTGTTATACTGCGACCAGCAATCGCCTCAGCCTGGATGTGCAGAGCTGGGGTGGCTTGGTCGGATTCCCTGACTAAAAATATTGATACCCTTGACAGGGACAGTATTTTATTGACTATAGAGCATTTAAAGGATGCATTTCTATATATACGAGATGCACAGAGGGACATTTGCACTCTGGCATCAAGAGTAAGTGCGATGTCCATATCTGCCACAAGATGTTTATGGACACGACAGTGGTCAGGTGATGCAGATTCCAAACGGCACAAAGGTGTATTGCCGTATAAAGGAAGAGGAGTTATTTGGGGTCGGTCCATCGGACCTGGTGGCCACGGCAACTGCTGGAAAATCCACCGTTTTTACCCTAAGTCACATCTCTGCAGAAAAAGACACCGTCTTTTCAGCCTCAGTCCTTTCGTCCCTATAAGAGTCATATCTGCCCAGGGATAGAGGAAAGGGAAGAAGACTGCAGCAGGCAGCCCATTCCCAGGAACAGAAGCCTTCCACCGCTTCTGCCAAGCTCTCAGCATGACGCTGGGACCGTACAGGACCCCTGGATCCTACAAGTAGTATCCCAGGGGTACAGATTGGAATGTCGAGACGTTTCCCCCTCGCAGGCTCCTGAAGTCTGCTTTACCAAGGTCTCCCTCCGACAAGGAGGCAGTATGGGAAACAATTCACAAGCTGTATTCCCAGCAGGTGATAATCAAATTACCCCTCCTACAACAAGGAAAGGGGTATTATTCCACACTATATTGTGGTACTGAAGCCAGAAGGCTAGGTGAGACCTATTCTAAATCTAAAAAAATTTGAACACTTACAAAGGTTCAAATCAAGATGGAGTCACTCAGAGCAGTGATAACGAACCAGGAAGAAGGGGACTATATAGTGTCCCGGGACATCAGGGATGCTTACCTCCATGTCCCAAATTTGCCCTTCTCACTAAGGGTACTTCAGGTTCGTGGTACAGAACTGTCACTATCAGTTTCAGACGCTGCCGTTTGGATTGTCCACGGCACCCCGGGTCTTTACCAAGGTAATGGCCGAAATGATGATTCTTCTTCAAAGAAAAGGCGTCTTAATTATCCCTTACTTGGACGATCTCCTGATAAGGGCAAAGTCCAGGGAACAGTTGGAGGTCGGAGTAGCACTATCTCGGATACTGCTACAACAGCACGGGTGGATTCTAAATATTCCAAAATCGCAGCTGTTCCCGACGACACGTCTGCTGTGCCTAGGGATGATTCTGGACACAGTCCAGAAAAAGGTGTTTCTCCCGGAAGAGAAAGCCAGGGAGTTATCCGAGCTAGTCAGGAACCTCCTAAAACCAGGAAAAGAGGCTTCCTACGAAGCAATTCCATTCGGCAGATTTCACGCAAGAACTTTTCAGTGGGATCTGCTGGACAAATAGTCCGGATCGCATCTTCAGATGCATCAGCGGATAACCCTATATCCAAGGACAAGGGTGTCTCTCCTGTGGTGGTTACAGAGTGCTCATCTTCTAGAGGGCCGCAGATTCGGCATTCAGGATTGGATGCTGGTGACCACGGAGGCCAGCCCGAGAGGCTGGGGAGCAGTCACACAAGGAAAAAATTTCCAGGGAGTGTGATCAAGTCTGGAGATTTTTCTCCACATAAATATACTGGAGCTAAGGGTAATTTTATAATGCTCTAAGCTTAGCAAGACCTCTGCTTCAAGGTCAGCCGGTATTGATCCAGTGGGAAAAACATCACGGCAGTCGCCCACGTAAACAGACAGGGCGGCACAAGAAGCAGGAGGGCAATGGCAAAAACTGCAAGGACTTTTCGCTGGGCGGAAAATCATGTGATAGCACTGTCAGCAGTGTTTCATTCCGGGAATGGAAACTGGGAAGCAGACTTCCTCAGCAGGCACGACCTCCACCCGGGAGAGTGGAAACTTCATCGGGAAGTTTTTCCACATGATTGTGAACCGTTGGGAAATACCAAAGGTGGACATGATGGCGTCCCGTCTGAACAAAAAACGGGACAGGTATTGCGCCAGGTCAAGAGACCCTCAGGCAATAGCTGTGGACGTTCTGGTAACACCGTGGGTGTACCAGTCGGTGTATGTGTTCCCTCCTCTGCTTCTCATACCTAAGGTACGTGAGAATTATAAGACGTAGAGGAGTAAGAACTATACTCATGGCTCCGGATTGGCCAAGAAGAACTTGGTACCCGGAACTTCAAGAGATGCTCACAGAGGACTTATGGCCTCTGCCGCTAAGAAGGGACTTGCTTCAGCAAGTACCATGTCTGTTCCAAGACTTACCGCAGCTGCGTTTGACGGCATGGCGGTGGAACGCCGGATCCTAAGGGAAAAAGGCATTCCGGAAGAGGTCATTCCTACCCTGGTCAAAGCCAGGAAGAAGGAGGTGACCGCACAACATTATCACCACATGGGGCGAAAATATGTTGCGTGGTGTGAGGCCAGGAAGGCCCCACGAAGAAATTTCAACTCGGTCGATTCCTACATTTCCTGCAAACAGGAGTGTCTATGGGCCTCAAATTGGGGTCCATTAAGGTTCAAATTTCGGCCCTGTCGATTTTCTTCCAGAAAGAATTGGCTTCAGTTCCTGAAGTCCAGAAGTTTGTCAAGGGAGTATTGCATATACAACCCCCTTTTGTGCCTCCAGTGGCACTGTGGGATCTCAACGTAGTTCTGGGATTCCTCAAATCACATTGGTTTAAAACCAGTCAAATCTGTGGATTTGAAGCATCTCACATGAAAAGTGACCATGCTCTTGGCCCTGGCCTGGGCCAGGCGAATGTCAAATTGGTGGTTTTTTTCTCAAAAAAGCCCATATCTGTTTGTCCATTCGGACAGGGCAGAGCTGCGGACTCGTCCCCAGTTCTCTCCCTAAGGTGGTGTCAGTGTTTCACCTGAACCAGCTTATTGTGGTGCCTTGCGCCTACTAAGGACTTGGAGGACTCCAAGTTGCTAGATGTTGTCAGGGCCCTGAAAATATAGGTTCCAGGACGGCTGGAGTCAGGAAAACTGACTTGCTGTTATCCTGTATGCACCCAACAAACTGGGTGCTCTTGCTTCTAAGCAGACTATTGCTAGTTGGATGTGTAATACAATTCAGCTTGCACATTCTGTGGCAGGCCTGCCACAGCCAAAATATGTAAATGCCCATTCCACAAGGAAGGTGGGCTCATCTTGGGCGGCTGCCCGAGGGGTCTCGGCTTTACAACTTTGCCGAGCGGCTACTTAGTCAGGGGCAAACACGTTTGTAAAATCCTACAAATTTGATACCCTGGCTAAGGAGGACCTGGAGTTCTCTCATTCGGTGCTGCAGAGTCATCCGCACTCTCCCGCCCGTTTGGGAGCTTTGGTATAATCCCCATGGTCCTTTCAGGAACCCCAGCATCCACTAGGACGATAGAGAAAATAAGAATTTACTTACCGATAATTCTATTTCTCGGAGTCCGTAGTGGATGCTGGGCGCCCATCCCAAGTGCGGATTATCTGCAATACTTGTACATAGTTACAAAAATCGGGTTATTATTGTTGTGAGCCATCTTTTCAGAGGCTCCGCTGTTATCATACTGTTAACTGGGTTCAGATCACAGGTTGTACAGTGTGATTGGTGTGGCTGGTATGAGTCTTACCCGGGATTCAAAATCCTTCCTTATTGTGTACGCTCGTCCGGGCACAGTATCCTAACTGAGGCTTGGAGGAGGGTCATAGGGGGAGGAGCCAGTGCACACCACCTGATCCTAAAGCTTTACTTTTTGTGCCCTGTCTCCTGCGGAGCCGCTATTCCCCATGGTCCTTTCAGGAACCCCAGCATCCACTACGGACTCCGAGAAATAGAATTATCGGTAAGTAAATTCTTATTTTTTTGAACCTGTAAAATTAACCGTTTGAACTAAAATTCATTTAAATAGCTCATATATATGTAAGAAGAATATTAATAGTATAGGGACACCATTAAGTTTGGGAATGTTATCCTTACATGCAGGTTGACATATACTGGTTTCAAATCAGTACCAGAGCTAAATTTTACCAACACATATGTACCTGCCTGGTCTCTTAACTCTCTCCCTTTTTAAAAACAATCCCTTTATTGTAGTGCAATGACTGCATTGTTTCAGTATACTTGTATTATTCATTATGGCCAGAGGTGGTGACCTGTGACCCTGAAGCTGCACTGTAGTAACTACAAGTCCTATTGCTGAAGAGCCACATGCTGACTAATTCAGGTTTAAATCATTTAAATGTTGGTAACTTGCTGGTGTTTTGGAATTATTGATTGTTGTGTTATATTCTGTGGTAGGTACATGTAATATGTAGACAATCCATAATTATGAGTTATTGCTACTAATTATGCACACTGGCAAGTCTTCAGTTTCCCACCGCAGAGTACAGTAGTTCTGTTGAGATTGTGATATGAGTATACTGTATGTAGAAGAATACAGATGTGTTCCAAATCTGGCAAGGTGTGAATTCAGCCTTTGGGAATATGAGTGCATTATATTAATAAGGCTGCCCTAATATCATAAAGCCGGCCTACGGCTGGAAAGAGGCAACCCAGGGTAAGGTCAGCACAATTTGTTTCTGAAGATGATTGATAAATGGAGATACTGTAGCTGTTTTGTCTTTAAGTGGAATAACATTGGAATCTCAGCTGGAGGCAGATGTGTTAAAAAACCATATAAAATTAATATCACAGTATCAAAATAACTAAAATGGAAGATCCATTCCACAACAGTCCATGGGGGTCATTCCGACCCATTCGCACGCAGCGTTTTTTCACTGCGGTACAGACGGGTGCGGAATGCGCATTCGCGCGGCGGGCGCAGTGCGCAACGTTGACCGGCGACAGGGGTAGCCGGGTTACGTCGCGGCTACGACGAGCGGGGTCGCAGCGGCGACCGCTAAGAAGATTGACAGCAAGGAGGCGTGGCAGGGCGGATCCGGACTGTTGGAGACCGTTTTCAGGGAGTGGTGAGTAAAACGCAGGCGTGTCCAGGACAACGGAAGGCGGAGGTGTGACGTCAAAGCCGGGCCCATCATTGCTGGATCCATCGCACAGGGTAAGTATGTTCAGGGCTGCTCTACTTCTGCTTGAATTTTTTTTTAGCTTAGCAGGGCTGCACAAGCGATCACAGCCCTGCTAAGCTAAAATACACTCCCCCATAGGCGTGGACTGTTGATCGCAGCAGCAGCTAAAAGTTGCTGGCTGCGATCATCTCGGAATGACCACCCATGGGCGGTATTCAAATGATATTTCACGCCCAATCTCCTTTCTAAAGTGATCCCCGTTATCACTCATATTGCGCCCACAGTAATCAGGTTTAGCTGCGTAAATGGTTAAGTGCCCTTGCTTTCCCGGGGGGTAGCGAGCTGAAATGATTATTCCACGCCTGTTAGCAGAAACAGAACGGTTGTGGAAGGAGGCGAAGAGAATTGAATACCGCCCCATGAGTGCAGGGCCGGCTCCAGGCCTACTAGCACCCTGAGTGAGAAAATTTCAAAGCGCCCCCCCCATCCTCTCCTGAAAAAGTGGGTGTGGTCTCCTGGGAAAGTGGGCATGGCCTCACAGCTTCATATTATCAAACTATAAATAAATATATTTCTCATACGTCCTAGAGGATGCTGGGGTCCATTTTAGTACCATGGGGTATAGACGGTTCCGCAGGAGCCTTCGGCACTTTAAGACTTTTCAACTAGTGTGAACTGGCTCCTCCCTCTATGCCCCTCCTCAAGACCTCAGTTTAGAAAATGTGCCCAGGAGACTGGACGCACTCTGGTGAAGCTCTACAGAGCTTTGCTGGAAAAGACTTTGTTAGGTTTTTTATTTTACAGGGAAGCTGCTGGCAACACCTTCCCTGCTTTGTGGGACTTAGGGGGGTAGATTAGAACCACCTTCTCAATTAGTTTAATGATTCTAGTCTCCGCTGACAGGACACCATTAGCTCCTGAGGGAACTGAACACAGCTCACCCATGGCTCGCAGTTCACTCCCACAGCACTGCCGCCACCCCCTAACAGAGCCAGAAGACGGGTGAGTATTCACCGGAGTCTGGCAGAGCGGTCCTCCGGTCATCGTGGCGTATAATTAAGGTACCAGCGCAGCGGGGAGGCCAATAAAATAATTCCCCTGCCTCAGGGGAAACGCGCCATTTTAGCAGCTGGAGCTTCTCCTCACGCTGTTCAGCTCACTCACTCAGCGCCATTTTCTCCCTGCAGACGCTGCTGAGGGGATCCACGCTGCGCTTCTCTGGAAATACAAGTACACTGTTCAGGGAAGGAGTTTATAATTATTAATAATAGAAATCAGCGTTGTGAGTGTGTTTCACACATTTCTAATTTACCGCTGAGTGTGAGCTGGCAAATTCCCTTGTGTTCCTCTACTGGGCCTTACTGTGGGTCTGTCCCCGTTAGCTCCTGTGTGTAAGGGGACTGTGTGTGTGTGACAGTACAAGCGTGTGTCATGTCTGACAGGGGGGGGGTCCTCTCCGGAGGAACCTATTATGGATGCACACGTGGGTACTGTAATGGCTCTTCCAGAAGGAGCCAGAGTGGGTGAAAAGATTGCAGAGTGATATATCTATGTTCTATGTTAGCACAAAAGTTTCTGACTCTGAACAGCAGACTATTTATTGGAGATAGTCTGTAGAGGATACCCTGTTTAATGATCCTTCAGGGTCATCTACAAAAGTCCCCTCAGGTTCCCAGAAATTGTCCCTTGCACAGATTATGAAGGGGGATACCGACACGGATTCCGACAAGGATGACACAGGGAATTTAAAGGGGGTAGACCCCAAGTTGGCTAAAAGCATTCAACGTATGATTGTTGCTATTAAAGAGGTGTTAGAGTTTCCTGATAGTACACCTACACCTGAGGAAAAGGACTATTTTAGACTAAATAAAAAACAAGAAATAACTTTTCCTCCGTCTAAACCTCTGAATGATTTCTTTGAGGGAGCCTGGTCTAACCCTGGGAAGAAATTTACTATTCCCAAACGCTTACGGGTTGCATATCCTTTCCCTGAGGAGGATAGGAAAAGGTGGGAGACGCCTGCAGTGGTAGACACCTCAGTCTCTAGACTTTCTAAGAAAATAACCTTGCCTGCCCCTGGGTCAGCGTCTCTTAAAGACCCGGCTGACCGTAAGTTGGAAACTATTTTTAAATCCTTATTTACTGTGAATGGTACCATTCTCAGGCCCGCCATTGCTAGTGCATGGGTTGGTAATTGTCAGGTCCGGGTGTTTTTGTGAATCCGTTAACCCGGGACCAACCACAGGTGTAGGTGCTGGGGTATGAAGAAAGCACGGAGGACGAAGAAAGTTCCGTTCTATATATTTATTGAAATTAACAATTCCAGTAAAGAGTTAAATGACAAGTTTGTTAATCATCATATCATACTGAAGTATTGCAGGAATGGCAGAAATAATATGCAGGATAAATCACAAAGACAAATAAAAGAAATGTTCATGGTACTGTATGCAAAAACAAGCTGATGAATAAATGTTGAATTGTCCAAATATAAACAAGCTTTGATGCTGAACTGCAGAATGTGATTAACTGGATAATGCAGACATGAAGAAATAACTGTAAGGATTTGCAATAGAGTTTAGAGAGTTAACTGAGAGACTGTGAAGAATTATCCTTGTTATAACAACATAGCAAATATAAAGTACTGAATTGGGTTACTTGCGGGTTCCGGAGATCACTGTGAAACTGTAGTAGATGACAAGGTGATGAATGGGTTAAATGCAGAGTTGAACAAACGAACAGCTGAGGGAAATGAAATCCTCCAAACTTTGTATGGTAGACAGACAAGGTAACCTCATGCAAGACTCTGGGAATTCAACTGTTTCCAGTAGGTGTGCAATTAACTGACAGCACAGCAGAGAGCCGGTGGATCTTTCAGCAGTGAAGGCTGCAGACGGACCTCTGGGAACGGAGGCGATATCTGGACCACGGGAATCACACAGGAATGCACGGAGAGAGCTCAGAGCTAGAGCACAGCGTTGATACAACAAAGCACTGGCCCAGAGTAACATGATCCCAGCCTACTTAAAGGCAGCACACGCACGGGATTGGTTTACACCTGCCCACAGGTGTTTTCACAAGTGCTCTGTATTACCTATTTGGTTTCCAACATGGCCACCTCCTATACAGCAGACACACCGCAGTGCCTTAGGCCATTTGGTCCCCGCACTCCCAGTTCCCAGACTCTGCATTACCTGTGCCACTGATCACGCCGCGTCCCCACACGGGCGCACAGCACCACGAGCAACCGCACTGGCAACGGATGAATCCCAGAACCCGCAGAGGTGAGAAACCGGTTCGTGACAGTACCCCCTCTTCTAAGGGTGGTCTCCGAACACCTTTGAACCTTATCAGGATTTTTGGAGAAGTATTTCTGTACCAGTCTTGGAGCATGAACATCTTCAGAGAAAACCCAGGATCTCTCCTCCGGACCGTAACCCTTCCAGTCGACCAGAAACTGTAAACGTCCATATCGGGAACGTGAGTCCACAATCTCTTTAACTTCAAATTCCTCATTCTGCAAAGAGTGAACTGACAATGCTAAATTCCTTTGTCGTATAACAACCCTTTTTGAAGCTAAGAACACTGTACGCTGTTTGCTTAAGAAGTACCGTAATGGCACGCTATTGGCGTAGCGATCGCTCAGCCGTAGGCGAGACGCTCAAGCGTCACGTTCGCTCACGGCCCAGTGATCACAGGACACGTTATTGGCTATGACTAGAGTAATGATTCGCTATGGCGTAGCGGACGCTCGAGACCACGAGGAGATCACCAGCGGCGCAGACGCTCACAACGCTATACCTTTATGATAAAACCTTATACCAATGAAATACACTGAATACCTTAATGTGAGTACAGGGTGTAAGTGCAACCTTGTGTAACCTGACTAACTACAAAGCTGCTTGAGCGTCACCGACGCTCAAGTGAACACTTAACACTATAGGAAATACACAGATACTGGTTTAGGTTCCAAGGCCTATTAACTGTATTATATCTAATATACTTGTAAAAGGGGATAACAGTACAAATGATACACTACAATATAACAGAGACTTCCTAACCACAGAACTAAACAATAAATACAAAAGGACAATACTACTCTGACCTAAAAGAAATACAATACAATACTATCTAATACAATACAATACTAGCCTAGTCTAGGGGAGATATGAGAGAACAGAACAGAGAGAGAGAGAGAGAGAGAGAGAGAGAGAGATGAGATGAGAGAAATTGGCTCACAGAAAGACAATGATTACGGAGAGAAACTTACGCACAAAGGGTATGATCGCCTGCGCCTCGATATCCAGCTCCCGGCTATCAGCAGATAACCGTTGATGAGAGAGTGAGAGCTGGATGTGGTCGGCCTGCCTATTTATGCCCCACACACAATGCAATCTCCTGGTCCTACAATCCCATTGTCCATTGGCCGAAGGAATTCGGCCCTGTATCATAACAAAAGGTCATAGGGTGATTCATACAGGTGGGCTGTGACGATTTCCAACAGCTCAGGTGGGTGGGAAACTGGGTTTCCCGCCGCATACCTGAGTATGTGTAAATAATAGAAATGGACATAAACTTCTTATGTCCATAACTATTCGCACGAGCGATTAATACGCTCCAAACCAACACCGGAATATTGCTAATTAAATACTCTTCCGATGGGTACCAAACACTGCTGTATGATTCCTGTTAGACCCTTTGTACGATATAAAGAGGGATTCCTCAGCTCTGGGACATTGTATTTTAACCAAACTTTCAGAATCTATCAAAGGGACCATGATCTATAAACTACATTAATTGTGAACATTTGTAACGAATGAGTCGCACGCTACGACTTCATAAACTCTACCGTAAATACGCATACCGCGCCTGCGAGTGCACGTTATTGCGGGTATGCGCATCCACGGGAGAGCGCATGCACGCGCAGCGCGGACCAGTGTGCGGTGCAAATATGGCAACGTGCATTGAGACATTTTTCTGACTTTGACAGTCCACCCTTTGGCAGTCAATAATAACTGCCACAAAACATTTAAGGAGAAAAATGTAAGTCAGGGGTTAATTGATTTCCATGGTTGGGTAGGGGAGGAGAGAGGAGAAGGTGTGAAGAGGGTATGACCTAGTGAGAAAGCAGAAGCATGTGTGTATGAATCCATGTTTGGGGGGTCATGTATCATCGTGCCGTACGTGTTGTAAATCAAGCTTCGAGGTATTGCGAAGTATACATTTGAATTCCTTCTTATCCTGTGGTACAGGTCTGTGGATGGGCTGTCAAACTCTACCGAGCTCATTTCGGCTGTGGTTGTAACAAAATGGGGATGCACATTTTAGTTGATGATGCATGAATGGGGGAGGTATGTGGTTGCTGATATCTGTGCCTGTATTCCCTATCGTCTATGTGTGTCGTTACCTGAGGGTTGTAGAGATGAAGATAAAGAACACTTACGAAAAATGCAATGATATTCTATGTCAGGGAAATGTACATCTGTCGTCGAAGTTGTTTTCGGTATCTGTTGAGAGTCGTCTTCTTTGCGCTGTATTGCTCCTTAGGCATGAGCAAATAGCTTTGTCTGAGCCATCAGATTTACAAAAATGTTGGGCTAGCGTGAGTTTAAAGATACTAGGGAAACTGGGGATCCATGGCAAAGTTCATCAAGTGTCCATATTTAAAGTTGTCAAATCTTCTTCTTTGGTCAATCCGTTGTCTGTATACATCTTGTCTCGTCAGCTTCCTCGTCCAAGGGGGTCTTTGTATCTTGGAGAAAAGCAGAAAAACAGGTGAAAGAAACGGACCGTATAATCGCATTTTCATCACATCCTGGTTTCTATCATTGGGTCATAAATCAAATCCAGGTTAATTACGGTTTCCTCACTCCTCAAGCTCATCACTTTTGTACTTTGTTTGCACCTCATTAAAGCCTGCCCGCATCTAAATATCAATCCAATCGATATAACGACACCTAAGATACATAGTAGAAATTTTCCAACATCCATTATGACTCCTTGAGCCCAGTCTCCTAAACCGGAGAACCAATTTCGCGGGTTCAACCATGACACCCAACCAGTCAGCTCATTACCTACAGCAGCAAGGGTGAGATTGTGTTTTCGACGAAATTCCCACTTCAATTGGAGAATATCGTCCATCTTTTGGTCTATGACCTCTACCGGATCCTCGGTGCTATTTGTGATATACGTGCAACACTTTATGCCGTACTGTGTTGCCAATGTAACACAATATCCGCCTGTTACTGCTGTAAGATAATTAAGAACCATCCTATGCTGAACTAGTTCTGTTTTGTAAGCTTGAAGTTCTCTTCCAGTGTATCTAAACGTGTCATCATACATTTCAGTGATATTATCTAACAAATTGGCGAGTGCGGAAATGTATCTATAATTCATCACTCCTCGAGCGGTACGAGTGAAATCTAACGCTACCAGAACCTGAATCCCGGTGGATTCATGGATAAGATCAGAGGCCGGATGCTCTAACCTTTCTGACAGTTGTCTTTTAACTCGGTGTTCGTAATGAGTGTGAGTATAAGGAGCTTGGGCACCACGGTGTATGTCCTTCATTTTGTCATGTGTAACAGTCATCACTTCGGGCAATACTTTTCCAATATAACACAATCCTTCAGAGTTTGGGGCAAGCCACTTGTACGCCTTTCTCCCGCATATGAAATATGCATCATCGGGGAGAACATATGGGACGGAGAAGGACATGACCATGTTACAAACCTTCCAGGTGAAATCTCCTGACCCTAATTCTTCCATCTGCCTAATGCACGTATCGGTTTGTACGATATGTGCACAGTATCCTGGTGATACCTCTCCAACTCTAGTAATCCTATTTCCTAAGGTATATCGATACCGAAAAGATTTTCCTCTACTGGCTATGTGGCGTACGAGCTCTGTATCTGTAGGCATTCTATCTGCTCTGTGTGAAAAGGTCATGGTAAGGTTGCTCCATGACACTTCCCAATTTCCCGGTTTTCTGGGATTGGAGATGTTAAAACATATGAGGGACCTATCCACATGGTATTGGTGGAGCTTCAAACTAGGAGGGCTGGAGATGTTAAACCTCCGGTCCACCGGTCTCCCACCACTTAGCTCAAGTACCTCCCCTAACGTTAAAGGAAATGGTACTAGCCCTGATTTACTGTGACCCTGAGGTACTTGAGAGCATACCCAACAATCTGTTTGGTTTAACACGTTACCCACTAAGGAGTGATAGTCACTCAATGGATGCCGGTCTATATGGATATTAAAACTAGATTGGCATTTCTTTATGCATCCATCTTCAACCAGATTATCACAGAGCCTACAGATACAATTTTCTTCAGCTAACAATCCATCACAATTTCTTCTATCGGATCGTTTTCTGATACTCGCCTTTGCTTGTTGGTTTGGTTGATCTTGGAAAACTACGCCTCCATCATCATAATCGGAACCCATTCCAGAACCTCTTTCGACCTCTATGGTACTCTCGCCGGAACAGACTGCTCTGGTCAACATCATGGTTAACATCAAAATCCGGATCACAGTCTCTTGGGGCAAGTCCATCTTTGAGGAGGAAATAGAGAAGAATGAGGAGGGGGAAAAAGAAATTTTAAGGGAGAGGGGCTGGGAAGTGGAGAAAAACAATAAAAGGGAGAAGGGAGTCGACAACTGCTTTCGGTCTTCAAGGCTCAGGTGCCGCCTCAATCCTCCTGGAACAGACACTCCAGTGATACAACCTCTACCGTCTGTTCCTTATCGCGGGACTTCTCTGGATCCGCAACCTTTTTGCAGTGGGATGAATGGACCCAAGTCTCTCTCTCAGCAACCTTCAATGCTGTGGTGCTAGTCAATAAGACCTGGTATGGTCCTTCCCATCTATCAATAAGACAACCTGAGCGTAGAAAATTTCGTATCATTACATAATCCCCAGGTTCAATGTCATGACAATTACTATCTGGTAAATCAGGAATCACCAACTTCAGATTATCATTTTGATTCCTCAACTGTTTACTCATGTTAATCAAGTACTTTACAGTTACTTCATTGTTACATTTCAAATCATCCTGAGGGTTAATCATGACATGCGGTTGTCGACCAAACAAGATTTCAAAAGGGGACAGATTAAGAGGGGACCTGGGAGTGGTTCTGATGCTATACAAAACAATGGGTAAAGCTTCTGGCCACGTCAATCCTGTCTCTGCCATTACTTTACTCAATTTATTTTTAATAGTGCTGTTCACTCTTTCGACCTTCGCACTCGCCTGTGGACGGTACGGAGTGTGCAGCTTGCTATCAATTCCCATCAACTTACACATTCCTTGAAAGACATCACCTGTAAAATGGGTACCCCTATCACTTTCAATGATTCTAGGGATACCATATCTACATACAAATTCCTGCACAATTTTCTTAGCTGTAAACATAGCGGTATTTGTAGCTGCTGGAAAAGCCTCGACCCAATTCGAGAAAACATCTATACAGACAAGTACATATTTCAAATTTCGACATGGGGGTAATTGAATGAAGTCAATTTGTATTACCTGGAAAGGGCCGCCGGCAGGTGGGATATGGGATGGTTCTGTAGGTATTGCTTTTCCAATATTCTTTCTCAGACAGGTAAGGCATGACATTGCTCTTTTACTCGCATGAGAGGAGAATCCTGGGGCGCACCAGTATGCTCTTACCAATTTGCACATCCCCTCCTTGCCTATATGAGTCAGCCCGTGAGCTGCTTCAGCCAGACATGGAAGGTATGCCCTGGGGGCCACTGGTTTACCATGTCCATCCGTCCAGAGCCCTGAGGACTCCTGGCCATATCCCTTTGCCCTCCAGACTGCTCTTTCCTGTGTGGAACACAGATTCTGCATCTCACACAACTTCTGTGTGTTGATGGTATTAAATACCATCAACTGTGTGGTGTCTGTCCGTGTGGGGGTAGCAGCTGCAAGCTTTGCGGCTTCGTCTGCTCGGCTGTTACCAAGGGATACTGGGTCTTGGCTATATGTATGTGCTTTACATTTGATAACAGCCACTCTGTCGGGTTCCTGTATCGCTGTTAGAAGCCTTTTTATGTGAGCTGCATGCGCTATCGGTGTACCAGCTGCCGTCATGAAATTTCTGAGACGCCATAGCGCTCCGAAATCATGTACTACCCCGAACGCGTATCTAGAATCGGTGTAGATATTGGCTGACTTACCCTTAGCCAATTCACATGCTCTGGTTAGGGCGACCAGTTCAGCAACCTGGGCTGAGTGAGGTGGGCCTAGCGGTTCCGCTTCTATGGTGTCTTGGTCATCTACGACTGCGTATCCAGTACACAAGTCTCCCGAGTCTGACTGTCTGTGACAACTACCATCCGTGTAGAACGTGAGTTCTGCATCTTCCAGTGGATTGTCACTGATGTCAGGCCTTGCGGTAAAATTTTGGGTCAAATATTCCATACAATCATGTGTATCTCCCTTTGCATTAAATCCTCCTTCCCCATCACTCTCACCTTCCACCCTTTGTGTCTGACCAGGCACACCTGGGAGAAATGTTGCAGGATTCAATGCGCTGCATCTCCTTATGGTGATGTTTACTGGGGCCATTAATGCCAATTCCCATCTTGTAAACCTTGCAGATGAGACGTGTCTGGTTTGGGCAGAATTCAATAAGGCAGATACCGCATGCGGTGTATGGATTGTGAGGTTGTGGCCTAGCACGACATCTTCGCTTTTCGTCACTAGCAATGCTATCGCCGCAACGCTACGCAAGCATGTGGGGAGGGATCGCGCTACCGTGTCTAGCTGGGCGCTGTAGTATGCAATTGGCCTGCTGGCGTCACCGTGTTTTTGTGTTAGTACACCTGCTGCGCACCCAGCACTTTCTGTTCCGTATAGTTCAAAGGGTTTCCCATAGTCTGGCATACCTAGTGCTGGTGCCTGCGTTAGGCACTGTTTGAGTCTCTCAAATGCTGTTTCAGATTCGTCTGTATGCGAAATCCGATCAGGTTTGTTTGAAGAGACCATTTCCTGCAAAGGTAGCGCCAATATGGAAAACCCTGGGATCCAATTACGGCAATACCCACACATTCCTAAAAACGTCCTGATCTGTTGCTGGGTTTGTGGCAGTGTCATGTCTCTAATGGCTTGGATTCTATCAGCGGTCAGGTGTCTCAGTCCTTGTGTTAGACAGTGTCCCAAATATTTTACCTTAGCTTGGCATAATTGCAACTTGTCTTTGGAAACCTTGTGACCTGTGTCTGAAAGATGAAACAGGAGCTGTTTCGTATCCTTCAGAGATGTTTCCAGTGAATCTGAACACAGTAATAAATCGTCCACATACTGTATCAATACTGATCCACTGTCTGGTTGGAAAGACTGTAAACAATCATGCAAAGCCTGAGAAAATATACTTGGACTATCTATGAAACCTTGGGGTAACCGAGTCCACGTGTATTGGACTCCTCTGTATGTGAATGCAAACAAATATTGGCTGTCAGGGTGCAGAGGTACCGAAAAGAAAGCGGAGCAGAGGTCAATAACAGTGAAAAATTTGGCAGTGGGAGGAATTTGCATTAGGATGACAGCTGGATTTGGCACTACGGGGAACTGACTCTCAACTATTTTGTTAATCCCCCTTAGATCCTGCACTAGCCTGTAACCCCTCCCCCCACTCTTTTTAACAGGGAAGATGGGACTATTTGCGGTGCTGGACGTTCTTACTAGAATGCCCTGTTGTAGCAAGCGCTCTATTACGGGAAAAACTCCTAGCTCCACCTCTGGCTTCAGAGGATACTGTGGGATTTTTTGGAGCTATCCTACCATCTTTTACTTGTACAACTACTGGAGCTACGTTTGCCATTAATCCAGTGTCCTGTCCATCTTTTGTCCAAAGTGACTCTGGTATCTGAGATATCATCTCTTCTACTTGGGATGGATTCCTATTTGTCATAATGGAATGTGACATTAATTTTGATGGGGAGTCTAACATGTCTCGTACTTCCTGAGCGTGGTTCTCAGGAATGTCCAAGAATACACCTTCAGGAGTACAATAAATGACGCAACCCATTTTACATAGTAAGTCTCTTCCCAGGAGATTAGTTGGTGCAGATGCAGCCAGCAAAAAGGAATGCTTGGTATGCAAAGGCCCTATTGTAATCTCGGCTGGTTTGCTAACAGGGTAGTGCTGGACTACTCCTGTTACTCCCATGGCTGGAATTGTCCTACCAGTGGTTCTCATGCCCACTGTCGAATTTATCACTGACTTGGCCGCCCCTGTGTCTACAAGAAAGTTTAAAGTTTTACCAGCTACATTGATTGCAATTTCTGGTTCGTTTCCAAGACTAGCAATCAACTTAACTGGCTGCAGATTACAGGTATGGCCACACCCCTATTGGGTATGCTGACCTCCCTGAATCCCGCTGGCAGCAACTACTTGTGAGGGAGTTAGCTGGGAACTACCAGAGGCATGCCAGTCTCTGTTTGGGGGATATCTTTTTGTTTCCCCTGTATGTGGCTCAAAACTCCGCCTCTGTGGACCCTGCTCCCAATGTCGTGTGTTGTGTTGTTGTCTAGGGGGTTGAAAAGACCTTTGTACATTCTTTGTTCTACATTCTCGTGCAAAGTGTCCCGGTCTGTTACAAGAAAAACATGTTATTACACTTGCCTTACCCACAGGATTCGGTGGTACATACGCAGGCTGCCTTGTGGTCAGCGCCTGTATACTTACGGACATCAACTTATCACTTTGCGATTCCCTGTGCCTAGTGATGTTTCTGTCGTGATCAATAGCAGCCTCTCTCAAGCCGGACACTGACAGACCTCGCCAGCATGGTTGCGTGGTCTGAACCCTAGTCTTTAATGTTTCCTTTAAACCATCCATCAGTACAGATACTGCTACTTCTCGATGGTTTGGGTTGGTCTTAATGTCTTCTATACCAGTGTACTTTGCCATTTCTAATAGTGCCCGGTGAAAATATTCTGTTGCCGTTTCGGACTCCTTTTGCTTAATGGAAAATATTTTATTCCATTTAACAACGGCTGGGAAATACTCCTTTAGCTGTAAATTTATCCTCTTTACATTATCCTTGTTGTACACGTCTGTAAGCGGTACATCTTTATCCAATGCACAATCAGCTAAAAATTGAGTTGCATCAACATTGGAAGGTAAACAAGCTCTTAGCAGTATCTGCCAATCCTTGTTGTTGGGTTCTACAGTGTTACCTAGATCCCTGATGTATTTTTGGCTAGCAACTAAATCCTTCCTGGGGTCAGGAAATTCGGACACTATTGTTCTTAATTCCATTCTGGAAAATGGAGTGTACATGGCAATGTTCCTTATGGGAGTGGCTCCAGACACATCTGTTTTTCCATTGGGAACTGCTATTACCCTTACAGGAGCAATTCTAACAGCCTCTTCCTGTGTAGATTCTACTGCTTGTTGTGGTACAATTGTTTCAGTGTAGTGCATGGTGCCGTACTTACCCGTTGACACGACCTCACCTATCCCTCCGCTAGGGGCTTTCACTAATCTTGTGGGTGTCGCTGTGCCTACTGTGGTCTCTGCTATGGTGGCTGCAAGAGAGAGAGCTGAAATTGTTGCTGAATCGTCTTCTTGATCACACTCCTGAGGAAGGTTCAAAACAGGGTACATCTTGCACGGGTTAATACTTGCATGAGTTATTTGGTTAACATCATTAACATTTACAGGGTTACTAAGAGTTTGTGTTTTACAACCCAGTGCGTTTCTCTCCGCAATCAACTTCTCTCCTGCAATGTATGGTGGAGGAGGAGCTGTGGCAATCAACTTCCTGACTGCCCCAGATCCTGCCGCCAGAGCCAAACCTCTCTGTATCTCACCTTCCTGGTGCCATAACTGTAAACAATCATGATGTTGAATTCGTCTCTTTGCTGATTTTACGAGACATATCCTCCTCCTTAAATTTTGTAACACTTCTGGACTAAAGCTACCTATTCTTGGGAATTTGTCCCTGTCTTGTACAGTCATTCTCTCCCATTCATCACATAAAGATTCGGTGTGAATTCCATATTTTTCACACATTACATATCGTGCCGACCCAACTGGTCGGTTCACAGAATCAACCTGAACCAGGGTTGATCGCCCCCTACCTGAGCAACTGGCCCCCATAGTCTGCAGGTGTTGCTTAGTCCTCCTTGGATCTCTGTATCAAGGTTTTCAGCAAGCCTTTTCAGACAACCAAATTACTCCACAGTAGGCCGGCGGTGGCGGTTTACCGAGTACCCCACTCACTCGCCCACCTCGACCAATACGACCTGATCACACCGACGTGGTGCTGGCGTACTCGATACAGGGCCCCTATGGAACCTTCAGTTTACTGGAACATATGAGGGTTACCCGCAGGACACTTACTCTTTCCAGTAAAGGTGGGGTTGTTAGATAGTTCCTGAGTGACCAGCGAACTTCCCTTCCAAAAATAAAAAATTACCCAAATCACGTCAGAATGTACAAATAGCGTTTGTGACCACTTTACTCTAATGGTATTAGGTCAGATCACTAACTACTGCACACAATTACGTGCGGTCCAATCGTTCAGTACACGAGCACTACTTGTCATGTACTGAAAGACCAATGGAATCGATGTTTCCGGCCGCGATTCCTTCAGCAAGAGCTTATGGCCTATATGGGTTCTGCACCAACACCCCAGGCGTTGTGCCACTGGACTTTTATAGCGGACCTTTTACCTTACGACCTCCTGGTCTTGTTACCTTATGACCTCCTGGTCTTGTTACCTTATGACCTCCTGGTCTTGTTACCTTATGGTCCGCTATACTCTAATGCTCAAATATTATTTAACCAGGGATGCCTCCCTGGCCACCGTATATGTCACTTACACGTATGTCCCTTGACGAGTACCCGGCTTTCCTTTTGGTTCCACCTTAAAGTTATATAAACTTTTGTATACAAAACACACTCACTCAACACATGTACACTTTGTTTCTATATCTATTTCTGCGCAGAAATTGTCTTTAGGCCAAAAGTGTTACCAATTAGGAGCAGGATCTGTTAAACTAAATTTCAGATTTTCCAAAAATAGATTTGCGTTATTTACCGCTTCGCGTTATCTACCGCTGTGCGTTAATTATCGCCTTGCGCTAATTATCGCTTTGCGCTAATTCAACTTTTTTCGTGACTTGAGCTACGTGAGCGTAACCGGACGCTACGTTGCGTAATGAACGCTGCGTGCGTCTGCCTTTTGGATTGCGTACGCTAGTCTTTGTTAGCGACACGTGTACGCAATGCAAAGGATCCACCGTAACACAATATTTCTCTATCGTCCTAGTGGATGCTGGGGTTCCTGAAAGGACCATGGGGAATAGCGGCTCCGCAGGAGACAGGGCACAAAAAGTAAAGCTTTTCCGATCAGGTGGTGTGCACTGGCTCCTCCCCCTATGACCCTCCTCCAGACTCCAGTTAGATTTTTGTGCCCGGCCGAGAAGGGTGCAATCTAGGTGGCTCTCCTAAAGAGCTGCTTAGAGAAAGTTTAGCTAGGTTTTTTATGTTACAGTGATTCCTGCTGGCAACAGGATCACTGCAGCGAGGGACTGAGGGGAGAAGGAGTCAACTCACCTGCGTGCAGGATGGATTGGCTTCTTGGCTACTGGACATCAAGCTCCAGAGGGACGATCACAGGTACAGCCTGGATGGTCACCGGAGCCGCGCCGCCGGCCCCCTTGCAGATGCTGAAGACAGAAGAGGTCCAGAATCGGCGGCTGAAGACTCCTGCAGTCTTCTAAAGGTAGCGCACAGCACTGCAGCTGTGCGCCATTTTCCTCTCAGCACACTTCACACGGCAGTCACTGAGGGTGCAGGGCGCTGGGAGGGGGGCGCCCTGGGAGGCAAAATAGTACCTATAAAGGCTAAAAATACCTCACATATAGCCCTAGAGGCTATATGGAGATATTTAACCCCTGCCTGATTTCTCAAAATAGCGGGAGACGAGCCCGCCGGAAAAGGGGCGGGGCCTATCTCCTCAGCACACGGCGCCATTTCCTCTCACAGCTCCGCTGGTCAGGACGGCTCCCAGGTCTCTCCCCTGCACTGCACTACAGAAACAGGGTAAAACAGAGAGGGGGGGCAAATTTATGGCGATATTTTTATATAACAAAGCAGCTATAGGGGAGCACTTATTATAAGGCTATCCCTGATATATATATAGCGCTTTTGGTGTGTGCTGGCAAACTCTCCCTCTGTCTCCCCAAAGGGCTAGTGGGTCCTGTCTTCATTAGGAGCATTCCCTGTGTGTCTGCTGTGTGTCGGTACGTGTGTGTCGACATGTATGAGGACGATATTGGTGTGGAGGCGGAGCAATTGCCAAATATGGGGATGTCACCTCCTAGGGGGTCGACACCAGAATGGATGCCTTTATTTATGGAACTACGGGATAGTGTCAACACGCTAAAGCAGTCGTTTGACGACATGAGACGGCCGGACAATCAATTAGTGCCTGTCCAGGCGACTCAAACACCGTCAGGGGCTGTGAAACGCCCTTTGCCTCAGTCGGTCGACACAGACCCAGACACAGGCGATGACTCCAGTGCTGACGGTGACGAATCAACCGTATTTTCCAGTAGGGCCACACGTTATATGATTTTGGCAATGAAGGAGGCGTTACATTTAGCTGATACTACAGGTACCACTAAACAGGGTATTATGTGGGGTATGAAAAAACTACCTATAGTTTTTCCTGAATCAGAAGAACTAAATGACGTGTGTAATGAAGCGTGGGTTGCCCCTGATAAAAAGCTGATAATTTCAAAGAAATTATTGGCATTATACCCTTTCCCGCCAGAGGTTAGGGAGCGCTGGGAAACACCTCCTAGGGTGGACAAGGCGCTAACACGCTTATCTAAACAAGTGGCGTTACCCTCTCCTGAGACGGCCGCACTTAAAGATCCATCAGATAGGAGGATGGAAAATATCCAAAAAAGTATATACACACATGCAGGTGTTATACTACGACCAGCTGTAGCAACTGCCTGGATGGGCAGTGCGGGGGTAGTTTGGTCAGAATCCCTGATTGAAAATATTGATACCCTGGACAGGGACAATATTTTACTGTCGTTAGAACAAATAAAGGATGCATTTCTTTATATGCGTGATGCACAGAGGGATATATGCACACTGGCATCACGGGTAAGTGCTATGTCCATTTCGGCCAGAAGAGCTTTATGGACGCGACAGTGGACAGGCGATGCGGATTCAAAACGGCATATGGAAGTTTTGCCGTATAAGGGGGAGGAGTTATTTGGAGTCGGTCTATCAGATTTGGTGGCCACGGCTACAGCCGGGAAATCCACCTTTCTACCTCAAGTCACTCCCCAACAGAAAAAGGCACCGACTTTTCAACCGCAGCCCTTTCGTTCCTTTAAAAATAAGAGAGCAAAGGGCTATTCATATTTGCCACGAGGCAAAGGTCGAGGGAAGAGACAGCAACACGCAGCTCCTTCCCAGGATCAGAAGCCCTCCCCGGCTTCTACAAAAGCCTCAGCATGACGCTGGGGCTTCTCAAGCGGACTCGGGGACGGTGGGCGGTCGTCTCAAAAATTACAGCGCGCAGTGGGCTCACTCGCAAGTAGATCCCTGGATCCTGCAGATAATATCTCAGGGATACAGGTTGGAATTAGAGACAGATCCACCTCGCCGTTTCCTGAGGTCTGCTTTACCAACGTCCCCCTCCGAAAGGGAGACGGTGTTGGAAGCCATTCACAAGCTGTACTCTCAGCAGGTGATAGTCAAGGTACCTCTTCTGCAACAAGGGAAGGGGTATTATTCCACTCTTTTTGTGGTACCGAAGCCGGATGGCTCGGTAAGGCCTATTCTAAATCTGAAGTCCTTGAACCTGTACATAAACAAGTTCAAGTTCAAAATGGAGTCACTCAGAGCAGTGATAGCGAACCTGGAAGAGGGGGACTTTATGGTATCCTTGGACATCAAGGATGCGTATCTCCACGTTCCAATTTACCCCTCACACCAGGGGTACCTCAGGTTCGTTGTACAAAACTGTCACTATCAGTTTCAGACGCTGCCGTTCGGATTGTCCACGGCACCTCGGATCTTTACAAAGGTAATGGCCGAGATGATGATTCTTCTTCGAAGAAAAGGCGTATTAATTATCCCATACTTGGACGATCTCCTAATAAGGGCGAGGTCCAGAGAACAGCTAGAGATGGGATTAGCACTGTCTCAAGAAGTGCTAAAACAGCACGGGTGGATTCTGAATATTCCAAAATCCCAGTTAATGCCGACAACTCGTCTGCTGTTCCTAGGGATGATTCTGGACACGGTTCAGAAAAAGGTTTTTCTCCCGGAGGAAAAAGCCAAGGAGTTATCCGAGCTTGTCAGGAACCTCCTAAAACCAGGAAAGGTGTCTGTACATCAATGCACAAGAGTCCTGGGAAAAATGGTGGCTTCTTACGAAGCGATTCCATTCGGCAGATTCCACGCAAGAATTTTCCAAAGGGATCTGTTGGACAAATGGTCAGGGTCGCATCTTCAGATGCACCTACGGATAACCCTGTCTCCAAGGACAAGGGTGTCTCTTCTGTGGTGGTTGCAGAGTGCTCATCTATTGGAGGGCCGCAGATTCGGAATACAGGATTGGATCCTGGTGACCACGGACGCCAGCCTGAGAGGCTGGGGAGCAGTCACACAAGGAAGAAACTTCCAGGGAGTATGGACGAGCCTGGAAACGTCTCTTCACATAAACATTCTGGAACTAAGAGCAATATACAATGCTCTAAACCAGGCAGAACCTCTGCTTCAGGGAAAACCGGTATTGATCCAGTCGGACAACATCACGGCAGTCGCCCATGTGAACAGACAGGGCGGCACAAGAAGCAGGAGGGCAATGGCAGAAGCTGCAAGGATTCTTCGCTGGGCAGAGAATCATGTGATAGCACTGTCAGCAGTGTTCATCCCGGGAGTGGACAACTGGGAAGCAGACTTCCTCAGCAGACACGATCTTCACCCGGGAGAGTGGGGACTTCATCCAGAAGTCTTCCACATGCTGGTAACCCGTTGGGAAAGACCAATGGTGGACATGATGGCGTCTCGCCTCAACAAAAAACTGGACAGGTATTGCGCCAGGTCAAGAGATCCGCAGGCAATAGCTGTGGACGCGCTGGTAACGCCTTGGGTGTACCAGTCGGTGTATGTGTTTCCTCCTCTGCCTCTCATACCAAAAGTATTGAGAATTATACGGCAAAGAGGCGTAAGAACGATACTAGTGGTTCCGGATTGGCCAAGGAGGACTTGGTACCCGGAACTTCAAGAGATGATCACGGAAGATCCGTGGCCTCTACCTCTAAGGAGGGACTTGCTTCAGCAGGGTCCCTGTCTGTTTCAAGACTTACCGCGGCTGCGTTTGACGGCATGGCGGTTGAACGCCGGATCCTAAAGGAAAGAGGCATGCCGGAAGAAGTCATTCCTACTTTGATTAAAGCAAGGAAGGAAGTAACCGTGCAACATTATCACCGAATTTGGCGAAAATATGTTGCGTGGTGCGAAGATCGGAGTGCTCCGACGGAGGAATTTCAACTGGGTCGATTCCTACATTTCCTGCAATCAGGATTGTCAATGGGTCTCAAATTGGGATCTATTAAGGTTCAAATTTCGGCCCTGTCGATTTTCTTTCAAAAAGAATTGGCTTCAGTCCCTGAAGTCCAGACCTTTGTTAAGGGAGTGCTGCATATTCAGCCTCCTGTGGTGCCTCCAGTGGCACCGTGGGATCTAAATGTGGTTTTGGACTTCCTAAAATCTCATTGGTTTGAACCACTAAAAAAGGTGGATTTGAAATATCTCACATGGAAAGTGACCATGCTTCTAGCCCTGGCTTCTGCCAGGAGAGTGTCAGAATTGGCAGCTTTATCTTACAAAAGCCCATATCTGATTTTCCATTCGGACAGGGCAGAACTGCGGACTCGTCCGCATTTTCTCCCTAAGGTGGTGTCAGCATTTCATCTGAACCAGCCTATTGTAGTGCCTGCGGCTACAAGTGACTTGGAGGACTCCAAGTTACTGGACGTTGTCAGAGCATTAAAAATATATATTGCAAGGACAGCTGGAGTCAGAAAATCTGACTCGTTGTTTATATTGTATGCACCCAACAAGATGGGTGCTCCTGCGTCTAAGCAGACGATTGCTCGTTGGATCTGTAGCACAATCCAACTTGCACATTCTGTGGCAGGCTTGCCACAGCCTAAATCTGTAAAGGCCCACTCCACAAGGAAGGTGCGCTCCTCTTGGGCGGCTGCCCGAGGGGTCTCGGCATTACAACTTTGCCGAGCAGCTACGTGGTCAGGGGAGAACACGTTTGTAAAATTTTACAAATTTGATACTCTGGCTAAGGAGGACCTGGAGTTCTCTCATTCGGTGCTGCAGAGTCATCCGCACTCTCCCGCCCGTTTGGGAGCTTTGGTATAATCCCCATGGTCCTTTCAGGAACCCCAGCATCCACTAAGACGATAGAGAAAATAAGATTTTACTTACCGATAAATCTATTTCTCGGAGTCCGTAGTGGATGCTGGGCGCCCATCCCAAGTGCGGATTATCTGCATAAGTTGTACATAGTTATTGTTAACTAATTCGGGTTATTGTTAAAGGAAGCCATCTTTCAGAGGCTCCGCTGTTATCATACTGTTAACTGGGTTTAGATCACAAGTTGTACGGTGTGATTGGTGTGGCTGGTATGAGTCTTACCCGGGATTCAAAATCCTCCCTTATTGTGTACGCTCGTCCGGGCACAGTACCTAACTGGAGTCTGGAGGAGGGTCATAGGGGGAGGAGCCAGTGCACACCACCTGATCGGAAAAGCTTTACTTTTTGTGCCCTGTCTCCTGCGGAGCCGCTATTCCCCATGGTCCTTTCAGGAACCCCAGCATCCACTACGGACTCCGAGAAATAGATTTATCGGTAAGTAAAATCTTATTATTTTTATCAATGTAAATGATCCCTGATCATCTACCGCAATCCACACTGACTGCCTTGTATCTCAGACAAACCGTGTGTTTGTTCTATACTTTAACTATCACCTCTACTATTAAATAACAGCAAATCTCTTTTTAGCACTTTCTATCAACTATAAAATTTGGCAAACAGGAATAGTGATATACGAAAAATGAAATACACAAGTGAAAAGAAATGCAGGTATGTATGCGTACGCAAGACAAAAGAAAAATAAACAGTTTTAAAAAGACACAAGCGTTTTGTTCTTACTTCCGGTTACCGGGTTCCTTCAGCACCCTTTATCTAAGCGAAGCAGACGCTTATCCCGTCAGCACTGTGAGACAACCTCCCACCCTTTGCTGGAGGGATAGTGTCTGCTGATCTACCTAGTGCAGATATGAGAAGGATAGGACGAGCCCGCAATTGACAATGCTAAATTCCTTTGTCGTATAACAACCCTTTTTGAAGCTAAGAACACTGTACGCTGTTTGCTTAAGAAGTACCGTAATGGCACGCTATTGGCGTAGCGATCGCTCAGCCGTAGGCGAGACGCTCAAGCGTCACGTTCGCTCACGGCCCAGTGATCACAGGACACGTTATTGGCTATGACTAGAGTAATGATTCGCTATGGCGTAGCGGACGCTCGAGACCACGAGGAGATCACCAGCGGCGCAGACGCTCACAACGCTATACCTTTATGATAAAACCTTATACCAATGAAATACACTGAATACCTTAATGTGAGTACAGGGTGTAAGTGCAACCTTGTGTAACCTGACTAACTACAAAGCTGCTTGAGCGTCACCGACGCTCAAGTGAACACTTAACACTATAGGAAATACACAGATACTGGTTTAGGTTCCAAGGCCTATTAACTGTATTATATCTAATATACTTGTAAAAGGGGATAACAGTACAAATGATACACTACAATATAACAGAGACTTCCTAACCACAGAACTAAACAATAAATACAAAAGGACAATACTACTCTGACCTAAAAGAAATACAATACAATACTATCTAATACAATACAATACTAGCCTAGTCTAGGGGAGATATGAGAGAACAGAACAGAGAGAGAGAGAGAGAGAGAGAGAGAGAGATGAGATGAGAGAAATTGGCTCACAGAAAGACAATGATTACGGAGAGAAACTTACGCACAAAGGGTATGATCGCCTGCGCCTCGATATCCAGCTCCCGGCTATCAGCAGATAACCGTTGATGAGAGAGTGAGAGCTGGATGTGGTCGGCCTGCCTATTTATGCCCCACACACAATGCAATCTCCTGGTCCTACAATCCCATTGTCCATTGGCCGAAGGAATTCGGCCCTGTATCATAACAAAAGGTCATAGGGTGATTCATACAGGTGGGCTGTGACGATTTCCAACAGCTCAGGTGGGTGGGAAACTGGGTTTCCCGCCGCATACCTGAGTATGTGTAAATAATAGAAATGGACATAAACTTCTTATGTCCATAACTATTCGCACGAGCGATTAATACGCTCCAAACCAACACCGGAATATTGCTAATTAAATACTCTTCCGATGGGTACCAAACACTGCTGTATGATTCCTGTTAGACCCTTTGTACGATATAAAGAGGGATTCCTCAGCTCTGGGACATTGTATTTTAACCAAACTTTCAGAATCTATCAAAGGGACCATGATCTATAAACTACATTAATTGTGAACATTTGTAACGAATGAGTCGCACGCTACGACTTCATAAACTCTACCGTAAATACGCATACCGCGCCTGCGAGTGCACGTTATTGCGGGTATGCGCATCCACGGGAGAGCGCATGCACGCGCAGCGCGGACCAGTGTGCGGTGCAAATATGGCAACGTGCATTGAGACATTTTTCTGACTTTGACAGAACTTTAGGAGATTTGGACTGGGTAGTACGGAACTTATTGAGAATCAAAGGCTTCAGTAAAGATGTATGAAAGGCGTTAGGAATTCTCAAAGACGGTGGCAACTTGACTTTGTATGACACAGGGTTGAGTACTTTTACAATGGGAAATGGACCAATAAACTTGGGAGCAAATTTCTTAGAAGGAACTTTGAACCTGAGATTGCGCGTAGAAATCCAAACTTGGTCTCCCACCTTGTAATTCGGTACAGCTTTACGTTTTCTATCTGCAAAAGATTTATAACGAGCGGAAGTTTTGACCAACGACTTACGCACACAACTCCAGATTCTGGATAGACGTTGAAGCTCTTGATCTGCTGCTGGAACCTCTAGGGCTGGCAATGGATGGAACTCCGGCACACGAGGATGAAAGCCGAAGTTAACATAAAAGGGCGTAGATTCTGAAGACAAATGGAAGAGATTATTATGAGCAAATTCTGCCAATGGAAGGTAGTCAACCCAGTCATCCTGTGAGGACGATATATATAGCCGGAGAAATGTTTCAAGGTCTTGGTTTACTCTCTCAGTTTGTCCATCTGTCTGAGGATGATATGCAGAAGAAAAGTTCAACTTGACATTTAAAGATGAACAAAGCGACCTCCAAAACTTGGCCACAAACTGTGTTCCCCGATCAGAGATGATCTCTCGAGGAAGGCCATGCAACTTGAAGATTTCAGAGATGAGCAATTTGGCTAGTAAAGGGGCTGATGGTAACCCAGTTAATGGAATGAAATGTGCCATTTTCGAAAATCGATCCACTATCACCCAAATGGTATTTCGCCCTTTTGATGGAGGTAGATCGGTCACGAAATCCATTGAGATATGAGTCCATGGTTGTTTGGGTATGGATAATGGATGTAATAAACCTGGTGGAGAACTTCTTGGACTCTTATGTTGGGCACATTTAGGACATGCTGCTATAAACTCTTGGACATCGGCTTTGAGACGTGGCCACCAATAAGACTGTTGAATAAATTTGAGAGTCTTTAGAACCCCAGGATGACCCATGAAGGAAGAGGAGTGAGCCCAGGTAAGCAGCCGTTTACGAAGATTTGTGGCGACAAAGGTCTTGCCAGGCGGAGGAACTGGAGAGGTTCGAGTCATTAAAAAGGACGTAGGATTCACAATGGCTTGATTCGTGGTAGCATCATTTGATTCAGAAGAAGCAAAGGACCGAGAAAGGGCATCTGCCTTTTTGTTCTGAGACCCTGGTCGATAGGTGAGCTTAAAATTAAATCGCGTGAAGAAAAGCGCCCATCGAGCTTGTTGTGGATTCAAGCACTGAGCTGACTGCAGATATAGAAGATTCTTATGATCAGTATAAACTGTAATGCGATGTTGTGCTCCTTCTAGAAGGTATCTCCACTCCTCAAATGCCAACTTGATGGCAAGTAATTCTTGCTCACCGATTGCATAATTACATTCGGCCGGGAGGAACTTACGGGAGAAATTTCCGCAGGGATGGACCTTTTTATCTTCAAAGACTTGTGACAACACAGCTCCTACTGCTTCTGTAGATGCATCCACCTCTAGTAGAAAGGGACGATTCAAATCAGGCTGTCGAAGAATGGGGGCCGACACAAAGGCTTGTTTTAAATCAGAGAAGGCTTTGATTGCTTCAGAAGACCAGTTCGTAGGATTTGCTCCCTTGCGAGTTAGGGCTGTGATGGGAGCAGCTAACGTAGAATAATTCTTAATGAATCTCCTATAGAAATTAGCAAAGCCAAGAAATCGCTGAATCCCCTTGAGAGTTGTAGGAGTGGACCAATCTCGGATAGCTTGCGTCTCTGGGATGGATAGCGGATAAATTCGTCCCCTAGGAGGGGTTTTGCCCGGAACCAGGACGATTGGGCAGTCCCATTCGCGATGAGGAGGTAGAGAGTCTGCTGCTTGTTTAATGGAAACATCCGCAAAGGATTGATACACCGGAGGTAGATCGAGAAGGCTAATTGACCGGAGAGGTACAATTGAAGCTACACAGTCCTTGGTACAAGATTTACCCCACGAAAGGACTTCCATGGTTTGCCAATTAAGTTGAGGATTATGTTTCTGCAGCCAAGGTAAACCAAGTATCACATCTTGAGAGGCTTTGGGAATCACGTAGAAGGAGAGGTATTCGGAATGGAGCACACCAACTTTCATCTTGAGACATACGGTTCGATGAGTAATTATACCATCTGGAATTCGACTTCCATCCACTGCTGTAACAGCAACTGCTGCTTCCAGAGGCATGGTTTGAACTTTAGACCGTATGACAAAGGCTGAGGAGATGAAGTTCTCAGCTGCCCCGGAATCTAGGAGAGCTGAAACTTTCACTGTAGAACTTGGAACTTCTAATTTAATGGACAAGGTTGGCTCTTTCCCAGAACGTGATTCTAAAGTAACTCCTAGCTTAACCTCTCTTGAATAAGCTAGGAGGCGAGAGTTTCCCGGTCGGAGTTTGCAGAATTTAACTAAATGTTCGGAGGACCCACAGTACATGCAGAGGTTACCCTGTCGACGACGAAGTCGTTCCTCCTCTGTGAGGCGAGAGCGCCCAATCTGCATAGGTTCTTCTGTCGTTACCGGAGACTGTGATGAAGAATCTTGTCGAGGCCAAGGATGATAACGTGGACTGGATCGCTCTGCCCTAGATTTCTCTAAACTTCGCTCCCTGTAACGTAGGTCAAGTTTGTTACAGAGAGAAATCAATTCATCCAGTTTAGTTGGCACATCCCGGATAGTTAAATCATCCTTGATTCTCTCTGAAAGTCCATTCCAAAATGCGGCGATCAGGGCCTCCTCATTCCAGTTTAACTCTGAAGACAACGTGCGAAACTGAATAATATATTGACTGACAGGACGTAAACTTTGACGTAGACGGAGAATCTCCAAAGATGCTGAGGTGGTCCTGCCTGGTTCGTCAAAGATTCTCCGGAAGGATGATACGAACTCCTTGTAATTAGAGAGGATAGGATCACCTCTTTCCCATAATGGTGATGCCCACTCCAGAGCCTGACCGGAGAGGAGGGCAATAATATATGCAACCTTAGAATGAGCTGATGGGAAACTAGCGGATAACAGTTCGAACTGGATCTCGCATTGATTCAGGAATCCTCTGCAAAGTTTTGGAGTTCCGTCAAACTTACTCGGAGAGGGTAACTGCAAGCGGGACGTAGGCAGCGTCACAGGAGAAGCTGTAGTAGTTACTGGGACAACCGGAGTTGGAATCTGGACTTGAGACGTTTTAATAGCCGTATGAAGAGTCTCTAAACGGTCTGCCAAAGTTTGCATAAACTGCACTATTTGTGTCTGTATAGACTCCTGGTTTTCCAGATGGGAAAGGATATCTGACGTAGCACCGCCTCCTGCGAATTGGTCACTTGACGGATCCATGTGGCCAGTGCTTACTGTCAGGTCCGGGTGTTTTTGTGAATCCGTTAACCCGGGACCAACTACAGGTGTAGGTGCTGGGGTATGAAGAAAGCAGGGAGGACGAAGAAAGTTCCGTTCTATATATTTATTGAAATTAACAATTCCAGTAAAGAGTTAAATGACAAGTTTGTTAATCATCATATCATACTGAAGTATTGCAGGAATGGCAGAAATAATATGCAGGATAAATCACAAAGACAAATAAAAGAAATGTTCATGGTACTGTATGCAAAAACAAGCTGATGAATAAATGTTGAATTGTCCAAATATAAACAAGCTTTGATGCTGAACTGCAGAATGTGATTAACTGGATAATGCAGACATGAAGAAATAACTGTAAGGATTTGCAATGGAGTTTAGAGAGTTAACTGAGAGACTGTGAAGAATTATCCTTGTTATAACAACATAGCAAATATAAAGTACTGAATTGGGTTACTTGCGGGTTCCGGAGATCACTGTGAAACTGTAGTAGATGACAAGGTGATGAATGGGTTAAATGCAGAGTTGAACAAACGAACAGCTGAGGGAAATGGAAACCTCCAAACTTTGTATGGTAGACAGACAAGGTAACCTCATGCAAGACTCTGGGAATTCAACTGTTTCCAGTAGGTGTGCAATTAACTGACAGCACAGCAGAGAGCCGGTGGATCTTTCAGCAGTGAAGGCTGCAGACGGACCTCTGGGAACGGAGGCGATATCTGGACCACGGGAATCACACAGGAATGCACGGAGAGAGCTCAGAGCTAGAGCACAGCGTTGATACAACAAAGCACTGGCCCAGAGTAACATGATCCCAGCCTACTTAAAGGCAGCACACGCACGGGATTGGCTTACACCTGCCCACAGGTGTTTTCACAAGTGCTCTGTATTACCTATTTGGTCTCCAACATGGCCACCTCCTATACAGCAGACACACCGCAGTGCCTTAGGCCATTTGGTCCCCGCACTCCCAGTTCCCAGACTCTGCATTACCTGTGCCACTGATCACGCCGCGTCCCCACACGGGCGCACAGCACCACGAGCAACCGCACTGGCAACGGATGAATCCCAGAACCCGCAGAGGTGAGAAACCGGTTCGTGACAGTAATGCGGTAGAGAAGTGGGCAGACAACTTAATGGTTAATATTGATACTGTGGATAGAGATGAAGTTCTCCTCACCCTTGGCCACATCAAGGATGCGGCGGGATATTTTGTCGAAGATATGAAGAATGTGGGTTTGCTCAGTTCCAGAGCCACCGCCATGGCGGTATCAGGGCGTAGAGTTTATGGGTTCGTCACTGGAATGCTGATGCTGAATCAAAAAGGAATATCGAGACGCTCCCTTATAATGGGGAGGCCCTTTTTGGTGACAAGTTGGATGCCCTGATATCCACAACTACTTCAGGAAAATCTGCATTTTTATCTTCTGCGTATGTTCCCCCTAAGAAAGGGTATCATTCTAACACCATGCAGTCCTTACGGCCCAACAGGTACAAAAAGGCGAAAGGCATCCCCTTGTTTGCAGGCAGAGGTCGCGGTAGAGGAAGAAAACCTACTACGCCCGCTACTTCACAAGAACAGAAACCAGCAGCTGTTGCTGCTGCAAAGTCCTCAGCATGACGCTGGGGCTCCCTTGCGGGAGGACGGTCGGGTGGGGGCTCGCTTACTGTTTTTCAGTCAACTTTGGAGTCGTTCCGATCTGGACCCTTGGGTGTTATAAATTGTTTCCCAGGGTTACAGGTTGGAATTCCAAGAACTTCCCCCATGCTGATTTTTCAAATCAACCTTGCCAGTTTCAGTACAAGACAGAACAAAGGTATTGGACGCAATACAAAAATTGTGTCAAGACAAGGTAATTTCCTTGGTTCCCAAATTACAACAGAAAAAAGGTTTTTATTCAAGCCTCTTTGTGGTCCCGAAGCCGGACGGCTTGGTCAGACCAATTCTGAACCTGAAGTCTCTAAATCTATTTCTAAAACAATTCAAGTTCAAGATGGAGTCCCTGAAAGCGGTGATCTCCAGCTTGGAGGAGAAGGAATTTATGGTGTCAGTGGACATCAAGGATGCTTATCTACATGTTCCCATCTACCCTCACATCAGGCATACCTGAGGTTTGCGGTACAGGACTGTCATTACCAATTCCAAACGTTACCTTTCGATCTCTCCACGGCCCCAAGGGTATTCACCAAGGTGATGGCGGAGATGATGGTACTTCTTCGCAAGAAAGGAGTCAACATAATTCCTTACCTGGACGATCTCCTCATAAAAGCGAGGTCAGGGAGAAGCTAGTAAAAGACATTATTCTATCTCTGTCGGTGCTTCAACAACACGGATGGATCCTGAATTTTCCAAAATCTCAGTTGGAACCAACAACTAAACTATCATTTCTGGGAATGATACTGGACACTGGGGTGCAGAAAGTTTTCCTTCCAATGGAGAAAGCTCTACAAATCCAGGAAATGGTAAAACAAATTCTGAAACCTGCACAAGTGTCTGTTCACCAATGCATTTGCTTACTGGGAAAGATGGTAGCGGCCTACGAGCCCTACAATTTGTCCGATTCCATGCCAGGATTTTCCAGTGGGATCTCTTAGACCAGTGGTGCGGATCACACCTTCAGATGCATCAGAAGATAATTCTGTTAACAAGAACCAGGATTTCACTCCTGTGGTGGCTGCAATCGTCTCACCTATTGGAGGGCCGCAGGTTCGGGATTCAAGATTGGGTCCTAGTGACCACGGATGCAAGCCTCTGCGGTCGGGGAGCAGTCATGAGAGGAGAAAGCTTCCAAGGAAGGTGGTCAAGTCAGGAGACGCTTCTTCATATAAACATTCTGGAGTTAAGAGCAGTGTACAACTGCCTTCAATAAGCAACGCATCTTCTCCACGATCTACCCATACAGATCCAGTCGGATAATGTGACAGCAGTGGCTCACATCAACCGTCAAGGAGGAACAAAAAGCAGAGCTGCGATGGCGGAGGCAACAAAGATACTCCTCTGGGCAGAAAGACGTGCAAGAGCTCTGTCAGCATTGGACAACTGGGAAGCAGACTTCCTCAGCAGACAAGATCTCCATCCAGGAGAATGGGGCCTGCACCAAGAGGTCTTTGCAGACCTATCAAGACGTTGGGGCGTCCCTCAAGTAGACATGATGACTCTTGTCTCAACGAGAAACTTCCGACATACTGTTCCAGGTCGAGAGTCCCACAGACAGTGGCGGTGGATGCTCTGGTAACCCAGTGGGTGTTCCGGTCAGTGTATCTGTTCCCTCCACTTCCTCTAATACCAAGGATTCTCAAGCTGATCAGACTGGCCAAGGAGGGCTTGGTATCCAGTTCTTCAGGAGTTGCTCTTGGAGGACCCTTGGGCCCTTCCTCTTCGCGAGGACCTACTTCAGCAAGGCCCGTTAGTTTATCAAGACTTACCGTGGCTACGTTTGACGGCATGGCTGTTGAACGCCAGATCCTAGCTCGTAAGGGTATTCCTAAGGCAGTCATCTCCCCCCCCCTTATTTTGGCTAGAAAGGGGGTAACGTCCAAACATTACCATCGAATATGAAGAAAATATATTTCCTGGTGTGAATCCAGGAAATCTCCTGCGGTGGATTTTAAATTGGGACGGCTTCTCCTTTTTCTGCAGGCAGGGGTGGATGCTGGTTTGCGACTAGGGTCCATCAAGGTACAAATTTCAGCTTTGTCCATTTTCTTCCAGAAACAATTGGCTTCTCTTCCTGAGGTTCAGACATTCGTTAAAGGTGTTTTGCGCATCCAACCTCCTTTTGTGCTGCCTGCGGCACCATGGGATCTAAATGTGGTGTTGCAGTTCCTAAAATCGGACTGGTTTGAACCCCTACAGGAGGTAGAGTTTCTCTCTTGGAAAGTGATCATGCTGTTGGCCTTGGCATCAGGCAGATGTGTGCCGGAATTAGGAGCTCTTTCTCATAAGAGTCCTTATTTGATTTTTCACGAAGATAGAGCTGAACTGCGGACGCGTCAGCATTTTCTTCCTAAGGTTGTTTCTTCATTCCATATTAACTAACCTGTGGTGGTGCCAGTGGCTTCTGACACCTCAGCTATTCCCAAATCTTTGGATGTCGTCAGGGCTCTGGAGATTTATGTGTCAAGAACGGCTAGATTATGGAAAACAGAGGCCTTGTTTGTCCTTTATGACCCCAAGAAAATTGGGTGTCCAGCTTCTAAGCAGACTATTGCTCGCTGAATCCGGGGTACGATTCAGTACGCTCAATCTAAGGCAGGATTGCCGATACCGACTTCGGTAAAGGCCCACTCCACGAGGAAAGTGGGTTCATCCTGGGCGGCTTCCCGGGGTGTCTCGGCATTACAAATTTGCCGAGCAGCTACTTGGTCAGGTGCAAACACGTTTGCTAAGTTCTACAAGTTTGACACCTAGGTGGCTGACGACCTTCAGTCTGGTCAGTCAGTGTTGCAGGAACATTAGCGCTTTCCCGCCCGTACTGGGAGCTTTGGTACATCCCCATGGTACTAAAATGGACCCCAGCATCCTCTAGGACGTATGAGAAAACAGGATTTTGATACCTACTGGTAAGTCCTTTTCTCCTAGTCCGTAGAGGATGCTGGGTGCCCGCCCAGTGCTCAATTTTCCTGCAGAATTTTGATAACAGTTCTTACACAAGTGTTGTGTTTGTTTTTTACAGAGGTTGTCTGTATTGTTGTACATGCACGTTAGCATGGGTTATGTTATGGCCATGTTAGGAGGCATGTCTATAGAGTGTGGGCTGGTGTGAATCTCGCCCTAGTTAATGTAAATCCTTCTCTCAAAGTTGTCCGTCTCCTCGGGCACAGTTCCTATACTGAGGTCTGGAGGTGGGGCATAGAGGGAGGAGCCAGTTCACACTAGTTGGAAAGTCTTAAAGTGCCGAAGGCTCCTGCGAAACCGTCTATACCCCATGGTACTAAAATGGACCCCAGCATCCTCTACGGACTAGGAGAAAAGGATTTATCGGTAGGTATCAAAATCCTGTTTTGTCACCCCCTCTACGCACACAATTAGCAGCCTTACACATAACAGCCACAGTAGTGTTCCTTACACACAATGTCTCCAGTATAGTGCCAGCTACACATAATGTCTACAGTATTGCAGTGCCAGATAGACATGATATACCCCCCAGCAGTGCCAGATAGACATGACATGCCCCGCAGCAGTGCCAGCTACACATGACATGTCCCCCAGCAGTGCCAGATAGACATGACATGCCCCGCAGCAGTGCCAGCTACACATGACATGCCCCCCAGCCCTGCCAGCTACACATGACATGCCCCCAGCAGTGCCAGCTACACATGACATGTCCCCCAGCAGATCTAACTGAGGAAGCCGCCGATTTCTACAGGCGGAGAAACGCGTCTTATTGATTCCTATCTACCCACAATTAACACACCACAAGGTTGCCTCGATACACTGGGGAAAATTCTAAGGACATCCGGATAAGGCTCGTGAAAAGGGATTTAAGCACCAGAGCCGGGAGTGGAAAAGAAATTGAACCCAGGAGGAAATGTGGTAACGATCTGCATATAACATGGCCATGTTTTAATTAACAGTTGAGTTGCATAAATATCCATTGTCGCTTCTGAGCGAAGTTATATATACCTGCATGTTTATTAACAAATAATCAACTGACTGCTGCTGTGTACTTAATTAGTGACACTCTTAAAACGGAAAGGAAAAATTACTGAGACTGTGTATTTTGTCTTAATCTATCTGGAAGCGCAGTGCTCTGTGCTCCATAGCAGTGTGGACTTGGAAATATTATTACACATCCTGAATAAGAGACTTTGTAACAACTATTGCTCTTCAGCTTGGGAATGAATCAATAAAGTTTCCGACTTAAAATAAGCAACTGAGTATCACTATAGAGAGGCTGAAGATCTCACAAGATTGAAAGGAAACAGTGTGAATTAATTGTATCCAGCTGTTTTTTTAAGTGTGTGTAGAAAATTATTGCACAGAGGAGAGCATCGAATTGTGCTAGTATATGAATTGTTATTGTTTTGCCATGTTTTTTAGAAACTAATCGGTTTTATGTGAAAGTAGTGCTAGCGGTAAGAAAGGAGCTTTTTATAAAAATTAAGGAATATAAGAGTAAAAATAAAAGTAAAAATAAAAAGTATTTTAATAAGAAATCTACTAGCGCTGTCTGTATTTCTTTTTTATGCCCCCCAGCAGTGCTAGTTACACATGATATGCCCCCCAGCAGTGCCAGCTACACATGATAGTGTTCACTCTAGGATTTTTTTAGGGCAGGGTGCTGATCACGGGGAGGGCACATTTTGCATTCGGGAGGGCACATTTTTGAGTTAGAAGGGCGAAATTATGTACATACCGTAATGCTTGGTGCTCCCCTGGCGAAATCTTGGACAGTGCGTCCCGAAGGCACACAACAAAAATTTAGGGGCGTTGCTTCGTGGGGAAGGGGCATGGCCACATAATAGTGGCAATTCGCATTACACCACACAGTAGTGCAGCTAATAAACATTGCACCAGGTAGAACCTCCTATACACACTGCGACAGGTAGAGCACATTATACACTTTGCGCCAGGCAGAGAACGTTATACACTTTGCGCCAGGCAGAGCACGTTATACACTTTGCGCCAGGCACAGCACGTTATGCACTTTGTGCCAGTCAGAGCACGTTATACACTTTGTGCCAGGTAGAGCACTGCGACACATTGCACCAGGTATTGCACTGAGACACGGGAACACTACATGATATGCCCACCAGCCGTGCCAGCTACACATGATATGCCCCCCAGAAGTGCCAGATAGACATATGTCCCCCAGCAGTGCCAGCTACACATAATATGCCCCACAGCAGTGACAGATGCACGACATGCCCCCTCAGCAGTGCCAGATGCACATGACATGCCTCCTCTGCAGTGCCAGATGCACATGTCATGCCCCCCCCAGCAGTTCCAGATGCACATGACATGCCCCCAGCAGTACCAGATGCACATGACATGCCCCCCAGCAGTGCCAGATGCACATGACATGCCCCCAGCAGTGCCAGATGCACATGACATGCCCCCCAGCAGTGCCAGATACATAAATGCCCCCACAGTGCCAGATACATAAATGTCCCCACAGTGCCAGATACATAAATGTCCCCACACTGCCAGATACATAAATGCCCACAGTGCCAGATATGCCCCCACAGTGCCAGATCCATTAATGCCCCCCACAGTGCCAGATACATTAATGCCCCCAGTGCCAGATATGCCCCCACAGTGCCAGATAGATCAATTACCCCACAGTGCCAGATATGCCCCCACAGTGCCAGATACATTAATGCCCCCCCCACAGTGCCAGATACATTAATGCCCCCAGTGCCAGATATGCCCCCACAGTGCCAGATACATTAATGCTCCCCACAGTGCCAGATATGCCCCCACAGTGCCAGATACATTAATGCTCCCCACAGTGCCAGATATGCCCCCACAGGGCCAGATACATTAATGCCCCCCACAGTGCCTGATACATTAATGCCCCCCGTGCCAGATATACCCCTGCACAGGCGCTCGAGTCGAAAATGCCTGGAGCTGGCCCTGCATGAGTGCACATCAGTGTCATACTCTTATTTATCCTTAAGGTGCATACACACTATGCAATATTGCATACGATCCGGCTGATACCGTCTTGTTCCTTAAGATATTGTATAGTGTGTACGCTCAATGGGGGTAATTCCAAGTTGATCGCAGCAGGAATTTTGTTAGCAGTTGGGCAAAACCATGTGCACTGCAGGGGAGGCAGATATAACATGTGCAGAGAGTTAGATTTGGGTGTGGTGTGTTCAATCTGCAATCTAATTTGCAGTGTAAAAATAAAGCAGCCAGTATTTACCCTGCACAGAAACAAAATAACCCACCCAAACCTAACTCTTTCTGCACGTTATATCTGCCTCCCCTGCAGTGCACATGGTTTTGCCCAACTGCTAACAAAATTCCTGCTGCGATCAACTTGGAATTACCCCCAATATTGGGTTTGATGCGCGCTTCCGCTGGTCGTATGTTACATCGCACCTCCGACCTACATGCAGGTCCGACGTGCAATGTTATTTACAAGGGCCATATTGCCGTATGCAGCATGGCCCTGCTCCTCCCCCAGCCGCCACTCGATGCAGCCAATATTGGCAAGTGTGTATGCTCTTGCCCATGTCGGGGTCCCGTTGCAAGCGATGCTGCATTGTGCGGACCTCGCTCTGAGCCTTGCTGTGGCTTATATGAGTACTAATATAAGAATTCAACTAACATTTTAAAGAAGAGTTTTCAAGTTACATTGGGCACCATCAAAACCTCTGTAGCAGAGATCAGCAAAGGGGGAACAGAGAATGTGACAGCAGTGACATCTTTGCCGTCTGAGTCCGGCAGCTCTTTGAAGCATGTCCTTGCTATAGTGAAACGCCTCGCACCACCTTGTAATTTCCCACTGTCTTCATAAATGTGTGACTGCTTTATTTTTGTGACAAGATGATTATATGGGAGCTGATATAATCTCTACCTGCTGCCAGCATGTCACAATATGGAATATAAAATGACTGATTACAGAGAGCAGCAGCTTGTACTTATCTGAAACTAATGTTTGTACAGTGTCATATATCTCAAGTTCTGTGAAGTTATAAAAACTTTTACAGACATCTGTGTCACGAGTGGTTCTGTTATGTAAGGCAGCTACTCCCATATTTTAGTCACTTCTTATCGCTACAGGTAAGGATTTTGTTTTATTTTCTTCAAAGCACATACAGTGGTATTGTGTATGAAGGTGGGCAATGTGTACTTAGTGTGAATTACACGTATTCAACTGAAGTGGACACATGAAGAGCACAAAAGTCTTATCGGGTGTGGTCCATTAGATCTACAGTAAAAAGATAGACCGTCAATAGGTCAACCCCAAGTAGTCAACATGGAAAAGGTAGACAGTAGAAAAGGTTGGCAGGTACAAAGGGTCGGCAAGGTCAAAAAGTCAACTTGAAAATGGTCAACATAAAAATGGCTGACAAGTTTTGTACGTTTCACCATATCTGAGCCAAATTAGTAAAATCTTGTACCTTCACGGCAAGCTTCGCTCACCACGATTCAGACAAGGTGGTTCTATTCGTATTCGTAGTCCACATGGATGGTAAATTACGGAGAAAAAAAAATCCAAACCTTCTATTGACCATATGTGTGTCAACCATTGTCTTGTTGACATTTTCAATTTGTCGACTTTTTAACCTGCCGACCTTAAGCACTGTCGATCTTTTACCTGTTGACCTTTTCACCCTGTCGACCATTTGGAGTCGACCTATTTTATTGTAGATCTATCAACTGGATACCGCCTTATCAGCCGTACTTACTAACCAGCTGCTACTTAGGAAAGAGAGCCCTAGGTCTTTATATGAGTGCCAGGAAAATTGGAGGAGTCATAGATACAACACTAGTAGCATACAGGAGCTTTGTGTAATAAATGTTTCAGTGCTAGGAACCTGGTGCTTACATGCTGTATTTGGACATAGAAGGCATGGTAAATGCAGAGCTCATGCCACACAAGTGGTGACTAGCAGTAGTGTCCATAACACAGGATGCATGTCTTTCCATGGGTGCAGAGGCCATGCGCTAGTTGCCTGACTTTATGCGTGTGCCACTAGTCCATACAAAATGTGCTCTGGTTTGTCACTAAAGGGAAATATATGGGAGGGTTATTGGCTATTGTTGGACCTAACGGGCACTTGTGACATTGAATGAAATGACCCTGGATTGTTTTATAATAGCCCCTTTTCAGTACTGTAAGTTTTAACAGCAAATGCTTTACTGTTATGACCCCTTATCTAATAAAATAGTTTTAAGTATAATGTTAATGCAGCATACTGTATAGTCAATTCTCTAAAAGCCAGTTATACACATTTATTGGCACTTACGCATAGCATATCACCCTGTGTAATTATCACAAATGGTGTTCTGGGACAGCCTTTATCTGACAAACTATCTTTTGAAATCCCAAGCACATAATTGCTTTTAATGGTAGAGTATGTCATAGAATACAGGTGATATAATGATAGCGTTTAAGAAATATGCCCTAATTGTCCTCTAATTTAAACGGCTTTTAACTGTTTTCCTTTTAAAGTTCCCGAAATCTGGGAAATACTTCAAGTCATTATCCAGGTCATGCAGCGACCTTCTGCTGTGGCCTTTTTATTCATGTACTTGTATCAATAAGTCCAAATATATATGTGTGTATTGTGGTATGTGTATGTATTTGAGTGTGTGTGTGTATGTGTGTGTGCGTGTGTATACACGGCCGAGTCACATTATTATGACCACCAGCTAATAGCCTCAGTAACTGCCATGTATAGCACGGACAGCAGCTAGACGGCCAGAACTGTCATTTTAGACACACGTCCGGTAGCCCCCAGGTTCATTTTGATGGTGGGCTGCTCCACTGTAGTGTGTCGGTCGGCCCTTACGCACCTTTGTAGCCGACGTTCACCTCTCACATCAGTGGCACATGGTGCTGTGCAGAACATCTATTTCTCTAACGTCCTAGTGGATGCTGGGGACTCCGAAAGGACCATGGGGAATAGCGGCTCCGCAGGAGACTGGGCACAAAAGTAAAAAGCTTTAGGACTACCTGGTGTGCACTGGCTCCTCCCCCTATGACCCTCCTCCAAGCCTCAGTTAAGATTTTGTGCCCGAACGAGAAGGGTGCAATCTAGGTGGCTCTCCTGAGCTGCTTAGAGTAAAAGTTTAAATAGGTTTTTTTATTTTCAGTGAGACCTGCTGGCAACAGGCTCACTGCATCGAGGGACTAAGGGGAGAAGAAGCGAACTCACCTGCGTGCAGAGTGGATTGGGCTTCTTAGGCTACTGGACATTAGCTCCAGAGGGACGATCACAGGCCCAGCCATGGATGGGTCCCAGAGCCGCGCCGCCGTCCCCCTTACAGAGCCAGAAGACTGAAGAGGTCCGGAAAATCGGCGGCAGAAGACGTCCTGTCTTCACTAAGGTAGCGCACAGCACCGCAGCTGTGCGCCATTGCTCTCAGCACACTTCACACTCCGGTCACTGAGGGTGCAGGGCGCTGGGGGGGGGCGCCCTGAGACGCAATAAAAACACCTTTTTTGGCAAAAAATACATCACATATAGCTCCTGGGCTATATGGATGTATTTAACCCCTGCCTATTTTTACATAAAAAAGCGGGAGAAAGGCCGCCGAAAAAGGGGCGGAGCCTATCTCCTCAGCACACTGGCGCCATTTTTTCCTCACAGCTCCGTTGGAGGAAGGCTCCCTGACTCTCCCCTGCAGTCCTGCACTACAGAAACAGGGTAAAACAAGAGAGGGGGGGGCACTAAATTGGCATATAAATATATACAGCAGCTATATTAGGGAAAAACACTTATATAAGGTTATCCCTGTATATATATAGCGCTCTGGTGTGTGCTGGCAAACTCTCCCTCTGTCTCCCCAAAGGGCTAGTGGGGTCCTGTCCTCTATCAGAGCATTCCCTGTGTGTGTGCTGTGTGTCGGTACGTTGTGTCGACATGTATGAGGAGGAAAATGGTGTGGAGGCGGAGCAATTGCCTCTGTTAGTGATGTCACCCCCTAGGGAGTCGACACCTGACTGGATGGTCTTATGGAAAGAATTACGTGATAGTGTCAGCACTTTACAAAAGACTGTTGACGACATGAGACAGCCGGCAAATCAGTTAATACCTGTACAGGCGTCTCAAACACCGTCAGGGGCTCTAAAGCGCCCGTTACCTCAGGTGGTCGACACAGACCCAGACACGGACACTGACTCCAGTGTCGACGGTGAGGAAACAAACGTATTTTCCAGTAGGGCCACACGTTACATGATCACGGCAATGAAGGAGGTTTTGAACATTTCTGATACTACAAGTACCACAAAAAAGGGTATTATGTGGGGTGTGAAAAAACTACCCGTAGTTTTTCCCGAATCAGATGAATTAAATGAGGTGTGTGATGAAGCGTGGGTTTCCCCCGATAAAAAACTGCTAATTTCTAAAAAGTTATTGGCATTATACCCTTTCCCGCCAGAGGTTAGGGCGCGTTGGGAAACACCCCCTAGCGTAGATAAGGCGCTCACACGCTTATCAAAACAAGTGGCGTTACCGTCCCCTGATACGGCCGCCCTCAAGGAACCAGCTGATAGGAAGCTGGAAAATATCCTTAAAAGTATATACACACATACTGGTATTATACTGCGACCAGCAATCGCCTCAGCCTGGATGTGCAGTGCTGGGGTGGCTTGGTCGGATTCCCTGACTGAAAATATTGATACCCTGGACAGGGACAATATATTATTGACTATAGAGCATTTAAAGGATGCATTTCTATATATGCGAGATGCACAGAGGGATATTTGCACTCTGGCATCAAGAGTAAGTGCGATGTCCATTTCTGCCAGAAGAGGATTATGGACGCGACAGTGGTAAGGGGATGCGGATTCCAAACGGCATATGGAAGTATTGCCGTATAAAGGGGAGGAGTTATTTGGGGTCGGTCTATCGGACCTGGTGGCCACGGCAACGGCTGGAAAATCCACCTTTTTACCCCAAGTCACCTCGCAGCAGAAAAAGATACCGTCTTTTCAGACTCAGTCCTTTCGTCCCCATAAGGGCAAGCGGGCAAAATGCCACTCATATCTGCCCCGGGGCAGATGAAGGGGAAAAAGACTGCAGCAGACAGCCTCTTCCCACGAACAGAAGCCCTCCCCCGCTTCTGCCAAGTCCTCAGCATGACGCTGGGGCCTTACAAGCGGACTCAGGCACGGTGGGGGCCCGTCTCAAGAATTTCAGCGCGCAGTGGGCTCACTCACAAGTGGACCCCTGGATCCTGCAGGTAGTATCTCAGGGGTACAAATTGGAATTCGAGACGTCTCCCCCTCGCCGGTTCCTGAAGTCTGCTTTACCAACGTCTCCCCCCGACAGGGAGGCGGTATTGGAAGCCATTCACAAGCTGTATTCCCAGCAGGTGATAATCAAGGTACCCCTCCTACAACAGGGAAAGGGGTATTATTCCACGCTGTTTGTGGTACCGAAGCCGGACGGCTCGGTGAGACCCATTTTAAATCTGAAATCCTTGAACACTTACATAAAAAGGTTCAAGTTCAAGATGGAGTCACTCAGAGCAGTGATAGCGAACCTGGAAGAAGGGGACTATATGGTGTCTCTGGACATCAAGGATGCTTACCTCCATGTCCCAATTTGCCCTTCTCACCAAGGGTACCTCAGGTTTGTGGTACAGAACTGTCATTATCAGTTTCAGACGCTGCCGTTTGGATTGTCCACGGCACCCCGGGTCTTTACCAAGGTAATGGCCGAAATTATGATTCTTCTTCGAAGAAAAGGCGTCTTAATTATCCCTTACTTGGACGATCTCCTGATAAGGGCAAGGTCCAGAGAACAGTTAGAGGTCGGAGTAGCACTATCTCAAGTAGTACTACGACAGCACGGATGGATTCTAAATATTCCAAAATCGCAGCTGATTCCGACGACACGTCTGCTGTTCCTAGGGATGATTCTGGACACAGTACAGAAAAAGGTGTTTCTCCCGGAGGAGAAGGCCAAGGAGTTATCCGACCTAGTCAGGAACCTCCTAAGACCAGGCCAAGTGTCAGTACATCAATGCACAAGGGTCCTGGGAAAGATGGTGGCTTCTTACGAAGCGATTCCATTCGGCAGATTCCACGCAAGAACTTTTCAGTGGGATCTGCTGGACAAATGGTCCGGATCGCATCTTCAAATGCATCAGCGGATAACCCTGTCTCCAAGGACAAGGGTGTCTCTCCTGTGGTGGTTACAGAGTGCTCATCTCCTAGAGGGCCGCAGATTCGGCATTCAGGATTGGGTCCTGGTGACCACGGATGCCAGCCTGAGAGGCTGGGGAGCAGTCACACAGGGAAGAAATTTCCAGGGCTTGTGGTCAAGCATGGAAACGTCACTTCACATAAATATCCTGGAACTAAGGGCCATTTACAAAGCCCTAAGTCAGGCAAGACCTCCTCTTCAGGGTCAGCCGGTGTTGATCCAGTGGGACAACATCACGGCAGTCGCCCACGTAAACAGACAGGGCGGCACAAGAAGCAGGAGGGCAATGATGGAAGTGGCAAGGATTCTTCGCTGGGCGGAGAATCATGTGATAGCACTGTCAGCAGTGTTCATTCCGGGAGTGGACAACTGGGAAGCAGACTTCCTCAGCAGACACGATCTTCACCCGGGGGAGTGGGGACTTCACCCAGAAGTCTTCCACATGATTGTGAACCGTTGGGAAAAACCAAAGGTGGACATGATGGCGTCCCGCCTCAACAAATAACTGGACAGATATTGCGCCAGGTCAAGGGACCCTCAGGCAATAGCTGTGGACGCTCTGGTAACACCGTGGGTGTACCAGTCAGTGTATGTGTTCCCTCCTCTTCCTCTCATACCAAAAGTACTGAGAATCATAAGAAGGAGAGGAGTAAAGACTATACTCGTGGCTCCGGATTGGCCAAGAAGGACTTGGTACCCGGAAATTCAAGAGATGCTCACGGAAGACCCGTGGCCTCTACCTCTAAGAAAGGACCTGCTCCAGCAGGGACCATGTCTGTTCCAAGACTTACCGCGGCTGCGTTTGACGGCATGGCGGTTGAACGCCGGATCCTGAAGGAAAAAGGCATTCCGGATGAAGTCATCCCTACCCTGATCAAAGCCAGGAAGGATGTAACCGTACAACATTATCACCGTATTTGGCGTAAATATGTTGCGTGGTGCGAGGCCAGGAAGGCCCCTACAGAGGAATTTCAACTGGGTCGTTTCCTGCATTTCCTGCAAACAGGACTGTCTATGGGCCTCAAATTAGGGTCCATTAAGGTTCAAATTTCGGCCCTGTCAATATTCTTCCAAAAAGAACTGGCTTCTGTTCCTGAAGTTCAGATGTTTGTCAAGGGAGTACTGCATATACAGCCTCCTTTTGTGCCTCCAGTGGCACCTTGGGATCTCAATGTAGTTTTGGGATTCCTAAAATCACATTGGTTTGAACCACTCACCACTGTGGACTTAAAATATCTCACATGGAAAGTGGTAATGCTGTTAGCCCTGGCTTCAGCCAGGCGTGTCTCAGAATTGGCGGCTTTATCCTATAAAAGCCCTTACCTAATTTTTCATACGGACAGGGCAGAATTGAGGACTCGTCCTCAATTTCTCCCTAAGGTGGTTTCAGCTTTTCACTTAAACCAGCCTATTGTGGTGCCTGCGGCTACTAGGGACTTGGAGGATTCCAAGTTGCTGGACGTAGTCAGGGCCCTGAAAATATATGTTTCCAGGACGGCTGGAGTCAGAAAATCTGATTCGCTGTTTATCCTGTATGCACCCAACAAGCTGGGTGCTCCTGCTTCTAAGCAGACGATTGCTCGTTGGATTTGTAGTACAATTCAGCTTGCACATTCTGTGGCAGGCCTGCCACAGCCAAAATCTGTAAAAGCCCATTCCACACGGAAAGTGGGCTCATCTTGGGCGGCTGCCCGAGGGGTCTCGGCTTTACAACTTTGCCGAGCAGCTACTTGGTCAGGGGCAAACACGTTTGCTAAATTCTACAAATTTGATACCCTGGCTGAGGAGGACCTGGAGTTCTCTCATTCGGTGCTGCAGAGTCATCCGCACTCTCCCGCCCGTTTGGGAGCTTTGGTATAATCCCCATGGTCCTTTCGGAGTCCCCAGCATCCACTAGGACGTTAGAGAAAATAAGAATTTACTTACCGATAATTCTATTTCTCATAGTCCGTAGTGGATGCTGGGCGCCCATCCCAAGTGCGGATTGTCTGCATTACTTGTACATAGTTATTGTTACAAAAATCGGGTTATTGTTATTGTGAGCCATCTTTTCGGAGGCTCCTTCTGTTATCATGCTGTTAACTGGGTTCAGATCACAAGTTGTACGGTGTGATTGGTGTGGCTGGTATGAGTCTTACCCGGGATTCAAAATCCTTCCTTATTGTGTACGCTCGTCCGGGCACAGTATCCTAACTGAGGCTTGGAGGAGGGTCATAGGGGGAGGAGCCAGTGCACACCAGGTAGTCCTAAAGCTTTTTACTTTTGTGCCCAGTCTCCTGCGGAGCTGCTATTCCCCATGGTCCTTTCGGAGTCCCCAGCATCCACTACGGACTATGAGAAATAGAATTATCGGTAAGTAAATTCTTATTTTTTACAACTCCGCTAAACTGCCCCTTTTACTCATAACACAACCAGTGATATGTGTGCAGATGGCCTATCGCATACCTTATATACACACCATGCCAGCACATGACATGTGACGTACTTCATGGTCTACGTGCTGCCGACGTCAAATGTAGGAGGGGGACATAATAATGTGGCTCGACCATGTGGCTCGACCGTGTGTGTATGTATATATATATATATATATATATATATATATATTTCTCTTACGTCCTAGAGGATGCTGGGGACTCCGTAAGGACCATGGGGTATAGACACGCTCCGCAGGAGACATGGGCACTATAAAGAACTTTAGATGTGTGTGCACTGGCTCCTCCCTCTATGCCCCTCCTCCAGACCTCAGTTAGATCCTGTGGCCAGAGGAGACTGGGTGCATTACAGGGGAGCTCTCCTGAGTTTCTCTGAAAAAGAATTTTGTTAGTTTTTTTATTTTCAGGGAGCACTGCTGGCAACAGGCTCCCTGCATCGTGGGATTGAGGAGAGAGAAGAAGACCTACTTAAATGATAGGCTCTGCTTCTTAGGCTACTGGACACCATTAGCTCCAGAGGGTCGGAACGCAGGTCTCACCCTCGCCGTTCATCCCAGAGCCGCGCCGCCATCCTCCTCACAGAGCCGGAAGATAGAAGCCGGGTGAGTATTAGAAGAAAGAAGACTTCAGAGGCGGCAGAAGACTTCAGTTCTTCTCTGAGGTAACGCGCAGCGGTAACGCTGCGCGCCATTGCTCACACACACAACACACACTGCAGGCACTGATGGGTGCAGGGCGCAGGGGGGGCGCCGTGGGCAGCAATAATAAACCTCTAGGACTGGCTAATATAGTTATATAGGCTGCGGAGGCAGTAGATTATACAATCCGCCGCCAGTGTTAAATATTTGAGCGGGACCGAAGCTCGCCGCTGAGGGGGCGGAGCTTGATCCCACAGCACTAACCAGCGCCATTTTCTCCATAGCACACTGCAGAGAAGCTGGCTCCCCGGACTCTCCCCTGCTGAACACGGTGACAGAGGGCAAAAAGAGGAGGGGGGGACACACTTATAATTGGCGCAGTGAGTGTATATTGATATATAAAAGCACTGTTTATCTGGGAATTTGATTTCCAGTGTCAGTTGGCGCTGGGTGTGTGCTGGCATACTCTCTCTCTGTCTCTCCAAAGGGCCTTACTGGGGAACTGTCTCCATATAAATATATGCACAGGACAGGGTATGGTGGGAATCCTCGCCCAGGGTGGACAAAGCTTTAACGCGCTTATCTAAGAAGGTGGCGCTACCGTCTCCAGACACGGCAGCCCTCAAGGATCCTGCTGATCGCAGACAGGAAACGACTTTAAAATCAATTTATACACATACAGGTGCTTTGCTCAGACCGGCAATAGCATCGGCTTGGGTTTGTAGTGCGGTAGCAGCTTGGACAGATACCTTGTCAGCTGATATTGATACCCTTGATAGGGATACCATTTTATTGACCTTAGGTCACATTAAAGACGCAGTCTTATATATGAGAGACACTCAGAGAGTCGTTGGGCTACTAGGTTCGAGGGCCAACGCCATGGCGATTTCTGCTAGGCGAGCACTGTGGACCCGCCAATGGATGGGTGATGCCGACTCAAAGAGGCATATGGAAGTTTTGCCTTACAAAGGTGAGCTTTTATTTGGGGAAGGTCTCGCGGGCCTGGTTTCCACAGCTACCGCTGGTAAATCTACTTTTTTGCCTTATGTTCCCCCACAACAAAAGAAAACACCACAGTATCAGATACAGTCCTTTCGGTCGCATAAGTCCAGAAGAGGTCGAGGCTCTTCCTTCCTCGCCAGAGGTAAGGGTAGAGGGAAAAGAATGCCTGCTACGGCTAGTTCCCAGGAGCAGAAGTCCTCCCCGGCTTCTACTAACTCCACCGCATGACGCTGGGGCTCCACTGAGGGAGTCCGCGCCAGTGGGGGCACGTCTTCGACTCTTCAGCCACGTCTGGGTTCAGTCGGACGTGGATCCTTGGGCGATGGAAATTGTATCCCAACTCTACAAGCTGGAATTCGAAGACGTGCCTCCTCGCCGATTCTTCAAATTGGCTTTACCAGCTTCTCCCCCAGAGAGGGAGATAGTTTTAGCTGCAATTCAAAAGCTGTGTCAACAGCAAGTGATTATCAAGGTTCCCCTAATACAACAGGGAAAAGGGTATTATTCAACCCTGTTTGTGGTCCCGAAACCGGATGGCTCGGTCAGATCCATTCTAAATTTAAAATCCCTAAACCTGTACTTAAAAAGGTTCAAGTTCAAGATGGAATCGCTCAGGGCAGTTATCTCCAGCCTGGAAGGGGGGGATTTTATGGTGTCACTAGACATAAAGGATGCATACCTTCACGTCCCCATATATCCTCCTCATCATGCATACCTGAGATTCGCTGTACAGGACTGTCATTACCAGTTTCAGACGTTGCCGTTTGGGCTTTCCACGGCCCTGAGGGTTTTCACCAAGGTAATGGCGGAAATGATGGTGCTCCTGCGCAGGCAAGGAGTCACAATTATCCCGTACTTGGACGATCTCCTGATAAAAGCAAGATCAAAGGAACAGTTGCAGAAAAGCGTGTCGCTCTGCCTGAGAGTGCTGCAGCAGCATGGTTGGATTCTAAATCTACCAAAATCACAGTTGATTCCAACGACTCGACTATCTTTCTTAGGCATGATTCTGGACACGGAACAGAAGAGGGTTTTTCTCCCAATGGAAAAAGCTCAGGAACTCCAGAACATGGTCAGAGACCTGCTCAAACCAAAAAGAGTGTCAGTCCATCAATGCACTCGAATACTGGGGAAAATGGTGGCGACCAACGAGGCCATCCCCTTCGGCAGGTTTCTTGCGAGGACTTTTCAGTGGGACCTTCTGGGCAAGTGGTCCGGGTCCCATCTTCAAATACATCAGAAAATAACCCTGTCCCCCAGGGCCAGGGTGTCTCTCCTGTGGTGGCTGCAGAGTGCTCACCTTCTAGAGCAGTGATTTTCAACCTTTTTTTACTCGCGGCACACCAAACAATATTTTAAAATTGCCAAGGCACACCATCAGTTCCCCACAGAAAAAACAAAAAACAAAACACACATTGGCCCTCATAGTAAAAAAAAAATCCACACATACATTGGCCTACACAGCAAAAACAATCACATTGCTCCCCACATAAATCATGTTGCTCACACATAAATCAATCACATTTCTCCCCACATAAATCCTATTGCTCCCCACATGAATTATTCACATTGTTTCCCCCATAAATCCTTATTCTCCCCACATAAATCCTATTGCTCCCCACAGGAGAAATAAAATAACAAATATTAGCCCCTACCGGTCAGCTGTCCTCCTCCCTGTCCCTCAGTGGCGGGGGTTGTTCACAGTGTAGTGCTGCGAATACTGAGCAGCAGGCGGTCGGGCAGGTGTGGATGAGGGTGGGCAAGGAAAGCTGTGTATGCAGGCGGGAACTGGAAGATGTGTATGCAGGCGGGTGGGCTGGCTGGTGATACGCGGCGGCCGTGACCTATGATATCACACCGCCGCGTCTTCAAGGCATACATCACGGCCGGAGCACGACTGATCCTATAAGAAGAGCCTGGGCCAACACTTCACTCTGAAGGTGCAGGAAGCTGCTCTGGCTCCGCGGCACACCTTGCAACTGGTCGCGGCACACTAGTGTGCCACGGCACACTGGTTGAAAAAGCCTGTTCTAGAGGGTCGCAGGTTCGGCATTCCAGACTGGGTTTTGGTGACCACGGAAGCCTCCGAGGATGGGGAGCAGTCACACAAGGAAGGAATTTTCAGGGACTATGGTCAAGCCAGGAGGCTTGACTATACATCAACATACTGGAATTAAGGGCCATATACAACGGCCTACGACAAGCCGAGAATCTTCTTCGCGACCTACCGGTTCTGATTCAATCAGACAACGTCACAGCCGTAAAACAACAAGTATGGTCCTTTGAGGAAGAAAAAGGACCAAAAAAAGGAAACTATAGGCCTTTTCCTGGGCACACTTGAAAAAATTGTTGATATGATGAAATTAATTTAAAAAATAACTTTTATTGATCTATACTTATAAGAAAAAGGGGCGAGAGTTAAAAAGCATGAGTGTTAGCCAGTACCAATGTACCTATTATAGGCGAACAGATAATAGGTGAGCGAAAATGAAAAAATCCTCATCCATGGAGATAATTCACATACATCCTCTATAATCGGGAATTTGTATAAATGAGGTCACTGCCTCGACTCCAATGTAGTCTGACAATTGTTGTTAGTCTGAGATCCGGTTGATAGTGGGTCCCAAATGGCTATAATTGTTGGAGAGTAAAATACCTACGGTACCTAGTATTCCCTGGTGGTTCCCCATCCAGGTACTGACCAGGCCCTGCAGTGCTTGGCTTCCAAGATCAGACGAGTTTGGGCATACTCAGTGCGGTCTGACCGTAGGTAAGTTTGTCTCCTAGGTGCGGTGTTTACCGATTTTTTTGGGACCCAGAATCAATCACAGAATAAGCGGATGCTGTTGCTGGGGTCTTACAATTAATGTTTGACAAAAAAATAATAAAAATAATAAATAAATAACATCTCTACAGTTGTGCTCTCAAAAACAGCCTGTGGCTCATGTAAACAGCCAAGGCTGGACAAGGAGCAGAGTGGCAATGGTGGAAGCCACCAGGATTCTGCGCTGGGCAGAAAATCACGTAAGCGCTCTGTCAGCGGTATTCATTCCATCCAGGAGAGTGGGGACTTCATCAAGAAGTTTTTGCAGAGATAACAAGTCTTTGGGGACTTCCTCAAATAGACATGATGGCGTCACGCCTCAACAAGAAGCTTCGGAGGTATTGTGCCAGGTCAAGGGACCATCAGGCAGTAGCGGTGGATGCTCTGGTGACACCGTGGGTGTTTCAGTCGTTCTATGTGTTCCCTCTTCCGCTCATTTCAAAAATATTGAGAATCATAAGACGAACAAGAGTGCGGACAATACTCATTGTTCCATATTGGCCTCGAAGGGCCTGGTATTCGGATCTTCAGGAAATGCTCACAGACGATCCGTGGCCTCTTCCTCTCAGAGAGGACCTGTTGCAACAGGGGCCCTGCGTGTTCCAAGACTTACCGCGGTTACGTTTGACGGCATGGCGGTTGAACACCGAATCCTAGCTGGGAAAGGTATTCCGGAGGAGGTCATCCCTACACTGATAAAGGCTAGGAAGGAGGTGACGGCGAAACATTATCACCGTATCTGGAGGAAGTATGTATCTCAGTGTGAAGCCAAGAATGCTCCTACGGAAGATTTCCACTTGGGCCGTTTTCTCCACTTTCTACAGACAGGAGTGGATATGGGCCTAAAGTTAGGCTCCATTAAGGTACAGATTTCGGCCCTATCTATATTCTTCCAGAAGGAATTGGCTTCTCTCCCAGAAGTCCAGACTTTTATAAAGGGAGTGCTACACATCCAGCCTCCTTTTGTGCCCCCAGTGGCACCATGGGACCTTAACGTGCTGTTACAGTTCCTAAAATCTCACTGGTTTGAGCCTCTTCAAACTGTTGAATTAAAATTTCTCACTTGGAAGGTGGTCATGTTGTTGGCCTTGGCATCTGCTAGGCGGGTGTCCGAATTGGCGGCTTTGTCTCATAAGAGCCCCTATCTCATTTTCCATGTGGATAGAGCTGAGTTGAGGACTCGTCCTCAATTTTTGCCTAAGGTGGTGTCATCGTTTCATATGATCCAACCTGTTGTGGTGCCTGTGGCTACGGGAGACTTGGAGGATTCCAAGTCCCTTGATGTAGTCAGGGCCTTAATAATTTACGTAGCCAGGACGGCTCGGATTAGGAAAACAGAGGCACTGTTTGTCCTGTATGCAGCCAACAAGGTTGGCGCTCCTGCTTCTAAGCAGACTATTGCTCGCTGGATCTGTAACACGATTCAGCAGGCTCATTCTACGGTTGGATTGCCGTTACCAAATTCGGTAAAGGCCCATTCCACTTGGAAGGTGGGCTCTGACTTGGTCGGGTTCAAACACTTTTGCAAAATTCTACAAGTTTGATACCCTGGCTGATGAGGACCTCATGTTTGCTCAATCGGTGCTGCAGTCATCCGCACTCTCCCGCCCAGTTGGGAGCTTTGGTATAATCCCCATGGTCCTTACGGAGTCCCCAGCATCCTCTAGGACGTAAGAGAAAATAAGATTTTTTACCTACCGGTAAATCTTTTTCTCCTAGTCCGTAGAGGATGCTGGGCACCCGTCCCAGTGCGGACATATTTCTGCATGACTTGTATATAGTTGTTGCTTACATAAGGGTTATGTTACAGTTAAGATCAGTTGTTGGCTGATACTGTTTTGTTCATACTGTTAACTGGTTGCGTATTTTCCAGGTTATACGGTGTGGATGGTGTGGGCTGGTATGAATCTTGCCCTTAGATTAACAAAAATCCTTTCCTCGTACTGTCCGTCTCCTCTGGGCACAGTTTCTCTAACTGAGGTCTGGAGGAGGGGCATAGAGGGAGGAGCCAGTGCACACCCATCTAAAGTTCTTTATAGTGCCCATGTCTCCTGCGGAGCCTGTCTATACCCCATGGTCCTTACGGAGTCCCCAGCATCCTCTACGGACTAGGAGAAAAAGATTTACCGGTAGGTTTAAAATCTTATTATATATTATATATTATACACTAATGCTGATATTCAATTAGTTGATTAGTTGATTCAATTAGCTGATATTCAATTGATTCGCTGTGATTCAGTTAGCCCCGATACCTGACATTTATCAGGGATTATGGTTAAATAATCCCCAATAAGCAGCTCTCAGAGCCGCGATAACACATGGGTCCGGATACTTATCCTGGATCCTATATATTATCGAACATTTTTCTCCTCAAATAATGGTCTTTAATTGAATAGCCTGATAATGTGCGTTGGTCAAAAATTGCGCTTTCAGGACATTTTTTTTGCTTGATAAATTATCAGGGCTAATTAAATATCGGCTTAATGATCAAAACATTACCCTAATGTTTCTACTTTTTATTGAAATGTTTAGTTTAGTGTCTTAATTCACTCTGACCTTTAAGTATAACACAAATAAATAATTGGAAATAAAAGTAAATAATTCATAGAATCATTTTGTTTAACAAAATTAAATCTATACTTTTGACTCATAAAAGTAGCCACCTTTTGCAGATATAGGACCTCATTCAGTAAGGATTGAAAAATATGCGATTTGCAATCCGGACGATTATCGAACGACTGTGCATATGCAGCGTTCGCATTGCTCACACGCAAGTAAAAATAGGGACAGAAATTACGTACACATAGTGATCGCAATGCAGCCGCTGTTTGACTGAAAGGAAGCTGGCATTCCTGGGCAGAAACCTGCTGTTTTCTGGGTGGTGTCAGAAAAAACGCAGTCATGCCAAGGCGTTTTTAAGGAGGGTCTCAGACGTCAGCGATGACCACTTCCAGCCTCTTGTGTCGCAAGAATTGTGGATGACCTTGCCTGGCGCAGATAGGAAAAATCTTTGATGTTCCGGGAACTGCATATGGTTTTGCGATCAGCCCGCAGGCGGTTTATTTACTAAGCGGCTGATTGTAAAGGTTTACTAAGCGGCAGATTGTAAATCCACTTTTTCCGGCGCGTTTAAGCCCAGAATTTAAAGGGACAGTTCTATTTATAGCAAAACATTGGGTTTTCTGCTGGTAAAAGCATTGCCCTTTGAATTTTTGAGCCTAAACTTCTTGGGAAGCTGCAGTTTTTACAAGCTGCCACTTAATAAATAACCCCATACTGAGGAACCAGCATTTCGCCTTCTCTACAGCATACAAAAACCTTGTGCGATGGACCAGTTTTCACATTTTGATTCAGAGATCTATGAGACCTTCTTCCAGTTTTGTGGCCCAGGAAAGCCTCTATTTCATTGCTGCTAACAACTCTAAGTTCTTAACCCAGCACTTGTCCCTGAGAAAGGCTTTTTCTTATAACTGAGAAACTTACGTTATTTTTTCTTTGCAAACCTAAACTTTTTCTTTAAACCTCTATCAGTTTATGGGGTATATTCAATCGATGTCGGATCCTTTTCGACCAAAAGGATCCAACATCTCAGTATTCAATGAGCGGCCAAATCCAACAGGATTTGACCGTTCCTTACAATGCCAATCCAACTTTTTTTAAAGTCGGATTGACATTGTCGGAAATGGGGCTAAAACCTGTCGAATTTGGCTGCACTTCTGACAAAACACATGGATCCGTGGCTATTCTGCCGATCCAAGTGTTTTCCGACAAGTCGGAATTGCTGACTTGTCGGAAAAACGGCAGGGGATCGAATAGGTTGGTACAGTTTCTGACCTAATAAAGTCGGAAACGACCGTCTTTCCGACAAGACAGCAGTACCGACTACAATTGAATACCCCCCTGTATCTTGCTTTTGTACTGTTGCACTCTATTCACTGGTCTTGAATTGCTTAAAATTTTATAAAAATTAGTCCAGTATTTATATATAATATACAAGAGAACGGAAGAGTGCTCATAGTGTAGTGTGTTTGTTAAACCAAATTATTTATTAAGTAATGCCCGAATTTAAAATAAATAGTACAGGCTAATGGGGCATAATGATATTGGTAACTTTTCACAACCTGATGTAAGGCTCCCAATCCAAAAGTTTTTATCAGTTTTAAAATCAGTCAGCATATCTGGTCCCTGTTGGAAGGAGATGGTATCCAGTTAATACTTCCTCCAATACTGGAAGGGTGTGCCTCTGTTTTGTATACTTCTGCGTCCAGACAACCATGTGAAGAAATCTGCTACAGGGATGTTATTCTATGTGTTTCATCTATGACTTCAGCAAATATACCTGTACCATTTATTAGAAAGTACTGTATGCATATTACTTTTTAAATATATTTGATGTAATGAGTATACTACGATATATAACTGCTCTCCAGCTCTCCTGTTTGTTTTGTGTTACTTTATTAGGTGTCTGGAAGGAACAGCCGTTACCTCATATTGCTATTTGATTATGTTTTTTGCATGCTGGTGAGTTGCCATTTGACCAGCCTGTTCTAAATCAATTTCCTTGTTATGGGTTTTTGTTTTTTGAAAACATTTTTTTGTAAATCTCTTTTCTCTTACGTCCTAGAGGATGCTGGGGACTCCGTAAGGACCATGGGGTATAGACGGGCTCCGCAGGAGACATGGGCACCTATAAAGAACTTTTAGTATGGGTGTGCACTGGCTCCTCCCTCTATGCCCCTCCTCCAGACCTCAGTTAGATCCTGTGCCCAGAGGAGAAGGGTGCGCTGCTGAGAGCTCTCCTGAGTTTTCTGTGGAAAAAAGAATTTTGTTAAGTTTTTTATTTTCAGGGAGCACTGCTGGCAACAGGCTCCCTGCATCGTGGGACTGAGGGGAGAGGAGCAGACCTACTTAAATGATAGGCTCTGCTTCTTAGGCTACTGGACACCATTAGCTCCAGAGGGAGTCGGAACACAGGTCTCACCCTGGGGTTCGTCCCGGAGCCGCGCCGCCGTCCTCCTCACAGAGCCGGAAGATAGAACCCGGGTGAGTATGAGAAGCAAGAAGACGTCAAAGGTGGAAGAAGACTTCAGATCTTCATGAGGTAAAGCGCGCAGCGGTAAGCTGCGCGCCATTGCTCCCACACACAGACACACAGAAAGCACTGATGGGTGCAGGGCGCAGGGGGGGGCGCCCTGGGCAGCAATCAACCTCGTTTTTGGGAAAAAAGGTCACATTAGGCTGCGGAGGCAGCAAATAGATGATCCCCCGCCATTTTATTAAAATTGAGGAGGGACCGAAGCCCGCCGCTGGAGGGGGTGGAGCTTGATCCCTCAGCACTAACCAGCGCCATTTTCTCCACAGAGGCTGCAGAGAACGCTGGCTCCCCGGACTCTTCCCTGCTGAACACTTCAGAGGGCTGAAAAAGAGGAGGGGGCACATTGGAGCGCAGTGAGTGGGAATAGCATTGGCATTATATAATAATATAAAAGCGCTGTCTGGATTTTCCAGTGTCAGTTTGGCGCTGGGTGTGTGCTGGCATACTCTCTCTCTGTCTCTCCTAAGGGCCTGGTTGGGGATTTGTCCCCTTATAGGTATATCCCTGTGTGTGTGGGGTGTCGGTACGTGCGTGTCGGCATGTCTGAAGCGGAAGGCTTCTCCAAGGAAGAGGTGGAGCAGATGAGTGGTGTGTCCCCGTCGGTAGTGCCGACTCAGGAATGGATGGACATGTGGCATATGTTGAATGCAAGAGTGGCATCTTTACATAAGAGGCTAGATAAAGCTGAATCCAGGGAGGCATCAGGGGGTCAATCCTCAGATTGGACCGACTCACAGGGCCCGTCGGGGTCTCAAAAGCATCCCTTGTCACTGATTGTGGACACAGATACTGACACGGACTCTGATTCCAGTGTCGACTATGATGAAGCTAGATTGCACCCTAAGGTGACAAAGAGTATTCAGTGTATGATTATTGCAATAAGAGATGTGTTGCATATTGCTGATGAACCCTCTGTTCCAGACACGAGGGTACACATGTTTAAGGGAAAGAAACAGATAATAAACTTTCCCCCATCTCATGAACTTAACGAGTTATTTGAAAAAGCTTGGGAGACTCCAGATAAGAGGCTGCAGATTCCCAAAAGAATTAATATGGCATACCCTTTCCCTACACAGGACAGGGTACGTTGGGAATCCTCTCCCACTGTGGATAAGGCTTTAACACGCCTGTCCAAAAAAAGTGGCGCTGCCGTCATCAGACACAGCGGCCCTCAAGGACCCTGCGGACTGCAGGCAGGAGACTACATTAAAGTCTATTTATTCACATACTGGTGCTTTGCTCAGACCGGCAATTGCGTCGGCATGGGTATGTAGCGCAGTTGCAGCTTGGACAGATACCCTGTCGGCTGACCTTGATACCCTAGATAGGGATGCTATTTTGTTAACTCTAGCCCATATTAATGACGCAGTCTTGTATATGAGAGACGCTCAAAGGGACATTGGGTTGCTGGGTTCCAGAGCCAATGCCATGGCTATTTCAGCGAGACGATCCTTATGGACCCGCCAATGGACGGGTGATGCGGATTCGAAAAAGCGTATGGAGGTTTTACCCTATAAGGGTGATGTGTTGTTTGGGGATGGGCTCGCGGACCTGGTTTCCACAGCTACCGCGGGTAAATCTACCTTTTTACCTTTTATTCCCCAACAGCAAAAGAAAACTCCACAATATCACATGCAGTCCTTTCGGTCGCAAAAGTCCAGAAGAGGTTGGGGATCCTCCTTCCTTGCCAGAGGTAAGGGTAGAGGAAAGAGAACACCTGCTTCGGCTGGTGCCCAGGAACAGAAGTCCTCCCCGGCTTCTGCAAAACCCACTGCATGACGCTGGGGCTCCCCTGCGGGAGTCTGAACCAGTGGGGGCATGCCTTCGACTCTTCAGCCAGGTCTGGGTCAGGTCAGATGTGAATCCTTGGGCGTTGGAAATAGTTTCCCAAGGCTACAAACTGGAATTCGAAAAGGTGCCCCCACGCCGATTTTTCAAGTCGGCCGTACCAACTTCTACCCCAGAGCGGGATGTAGTGTTAGCTGCAATTCAAAAGCTGTGTCAACAGCAAGTAATTATCAGGGTTCCCCTGAACCAACAGGGAAAAGGGTACTATTCGACCCTCTTTGTGGTCCCGAAGCCGGATGGTTCGGTCAGACCCATTTTAAATCTAAAATCCCTAAACCTGTACGTGAAAAGATTCAAATTCAAGATGGAACCGCTCCGAGCGGTAATAGCCAGCATGGAGGGGGGGGGGATTTTATGGTGTCACTGGACATAAAGGATGCTTACCTTCTTGTCCCCATATTTCCCTCTCATCAGGAGTACCTGAGATTCGCTGTACAGGATTGTCATTACCAGTTTCAGACGTTGCCGTTTGGGCTTTCCACGGCCCCGAGGATTTTCACCAAGATAATGGCGGAAATGATGGTGGTCCTGCACAAGCAAGGAGTCACAATTATCCCATACTTGGACGATCTCCTGATAAAGGCGAGATCAAAAGAGCAATTGCTGAGAAACGTGTCACTCTCTCTGAGAGTACTCCAGCAACACGGTTGGATTCTCAATCTACCGAAGTCACAGTTGGTTCCAACAACTCGACTAGCGTTCCTAGGTATGATACTGGACACGGAACAAAAGAAGGTTTTTCTCCCGTTGAAAAAAGCCCAGGACCTCCAGAACATGGTCAGAGCCAAAAAGTGTGTCAGTTCATCAATGCACTCGTGTTCTGGGGAAAATGGTGGCAGCCTACGAGGCCATCCCGTTCAGCAGGTTCCATGCGAGGACGTTTCAATGGGACCTTCTGGACAAATGGTCCGGGTCCCATCTACAATTACATCAAAAGATAACACTGTCCACCAGGGCCAGGGTGTCTCTTCTATGCTGGCTGCAAAGTGCTCACCTCCTAGAGGGTCGCAGATTCGGCATTCAGGACTGGGTTCTGGTAACCACGGAGGCGAGCCTCCGAGGATGGGGAGCAGTCACCCAAGGAAGAAATTTTCAAGGACTATGGACAAGCCAGGAGTCCTGCCTGCACATCAACGTGTTGGAATTGAGGGCCATGTACCACGGCCTTCGACAAGCGGAGAGTCTTCTTCGAAACCTATCGGTGTTGATTCAATCGGACAATGTCACAGCAGTGGCTCATGTGAACCGCCAAGGCTGCACAAGGAGCAGAGTCGCGATGGCAGAAGCCACCAGGATTCTTCACTGGGCGGAAAAGGGTGTGGACAACTGGGAGGCAGACTTCCTCAGCAGACACGATCTCCATCCAGGAGAGTGGGGACTTCATCAAGAAGTCTTTGCAGAGATAACGGGTCTTTGGGGAGTTCCTCAAATAGACATGATAGCGTCACGCCTCAACAAGAAGCTTCGGAGGTATTGTGCCAGGTCCCGGGACCCTCAGGCAATAGCAGTAGACGCTCTGGTAACGCCATGGGTGTTCCAATAGGTCTACGTGTTTCCTCCTCTTCCTCTCATCACAAAGGTGTTGAGGATCATAAGGCGAAAAAGAGTACAGACAATACTCATTGTTCCAGACTGGCCTCGAAGGGCCTGGTACTCAGATCTTCAGGAGATGCTCACAGAAGATCCTTCGCCTCTTCCTCTAAGGGAGGACCTGTTGCAGCAGGGGCCCTGCATGTTCCAAGACTTACCGCGGTTACGTTTGACGGCATGGCGGTTGAACTCCGGATCCTAGCTGAGAAGGGTATTCCGGAAGAGGTCATCCCTACTCTAATAAAGGCTAGGAAGGAGGTGACGTCAAAACATTATCACCGTATCTGGCGGAAATATGTCTCTTGGTGTGAAACCAAGAATGCTACTACGGAAGATTTCCATTTGGGTCGTTTTCTCCACTTCCTACAGACAGGAGTGGATATGGGCCTAATATTAGGCTCTGTTAAGGTACAGATTTCGGCTCTGTCGATATTCTTTCAGAAGGAATTGGCTTCTCTTCCAGAAGTCCAGACTTTTGTAAAGGGAGTGCTACACATCCAGCCTCCTTTTGTGCCCCCAGTGGCACCATGGGACCTGAACGTTGTTGTTGCAGTTCCTAAAATCACACTGGTTTGAACCCCTTAACACGGTTGAGTTGATATTTCTCACCTGGAAGGTGGTCATGTTATTGGCCTTGGCATCTGCAAGGCGGGTGTCAGAATTAGCGGCCTTGTCTCACAAGAGCCCCTACTTGATTTTTCATGTTGATAGAGCGGAATTGAGGACTCGTCCTCAATTTTTACCTAAGGTGGTTTCTTCATTCCATATAAACCAACCTATTATGGTGCCTGTGGCTACGAGTGACTTGGAGGATTCCAGGTCCCTGGATGTAGTCAGGGCCTTAAAGATTTATGTAGCCAGGACGGCTAGAATTAGGAAAACAGAGGCTCTGTTTGTTCTGTATGCAGCCAACAAGATTGGCGCGCCTGCTTCAAAGCAGACTATTGCTCGCTGGATCTGTAACACGATTCAGCAGGCGTATGTTACGGCTGGATTGCCGTTACCACATTCAGTAAAGGCCCATTCCACTAGGAAGGTGGGCTCTTCTTGGGCGGCTGCCCGAGGCGTCTCGGCATTACAGCTTTACCGAGCAGCGACTTGGTCGGGGTCAAACACTTTTGCTAAATTCTACAAGTTTGATACCCTGGCTGATGAGGACCTAGCATTTGCTCAGTCGGTGTTGCAGAGTCATCCGCACTCTCCCGCCCGATTGGGAGCTTTGGTATGAACCCCATGGTCCTTACGGAGTCCCCAGCATCCTCTAGGACGTAAGAGAAAATAAGATTTTAAACCTACCGGTTAATCTATTTCTCCTAGTCCATAGAGGATGCTGGGCGCCCGTCCCAGTGCGGAAAATCTGCAAGACTTGTATATGGTTATTACTTACATAAGGGTTATGTTACAGTTGGAATCGGTCTTGGACCGTTGCTGTTGTTTGTTCATACTGTTAACTGGTTAGGTGTATTCCAGGTTATATGGTATGATTGGTGTGGGCTGGTATGAATCTTGCCCTTAGATTTACAAAATCCTTTCCTCGTATTGTCCATCTCCTCTGGGCACAGTTCTCTAGCTGAGTTCTGGAGGAGGGGCATAGAGGGAGGAGCCAGTGCACACCCATACTAAAAGTTCTTTATAGGTGCCCATGTCTCCTGCGGAGCCCGTCTATACCCCATGGTCCTTACGGAGTCCCCAGCATCCTCTACGGACTCGGAGAAATAGATTTACCGGTAGGTTTAAAATCTTATTTATAGAAGCAACAGACAAGTAAATACATGTAAAAGTAATAGACACTGAACTTTACCAAATATAAAAAATACATTTATATAACTATACAAATTAAAAAAAAAATAGGAATTACAGTATTGCATAACATTCAATTATTAGTGGCCAAGAGACCGTAGGACTTGTGGTACTTCCCTGATATACCTTAAGTAATGTGGTGTAGAAGAATTTTGTGGTAGAAGAAGGATAAATCTTGGAATAGGATGGATGAGCCAAGATGAAAATGGGAAAAATAGGTTATTAGGAGCCAGCACTTGCATTTGCCCTTGGAGGGTAGACCTGTTATATTGATACTACGTGTTCCTGGATCTGTGGAAGTCAGGTACTCCATAATTCAGTAGGCAAGACGAGTATTCCATTAAGGAGGTCAACCAAATGTAGGTTAATAAGGCACAGAGGGTCTTGTTTCTTCCATTGTCTACTTGTGAAGAGTTTTGCTGCATTACTATAATCTATCAGGAGGAGATTTCACAGATCAACAGGTTTTTCAACGTTTGAGTCTTAAGATATTGGATAAATGACTGTACAAAATGTAAGTACTACAAAGGAAGCTCACCAGATGTGTATGTCCTAGTGTTCCCACAGTTCCTGCAGCAGAGGAGAGAAGTTTGTGGGTGCATCTTGTGAAGTCTGGAAGGAATCAATCACCATCTGCTATATATTTTATAAGAGTTCTCTGTTATTTCCATTTTAATTGTAATTTTAGCTGCTCTTTGTCTAATTTGTCTAATTTGTAGTCATCATCTTCCAGCCCTATATTTACATCTTGTATCCACTGGATTTCATGTGGTTTAGGTGTATGTTGTTTAAAAGTCAATAATGAATTATACTGAATAGAGATAGTGGGTTTAGTATGCAATACCTACAATCAAAATCCCGATGTTCAAAATACCGACAACAATTGGCCGACGGTCAAAATACAGACAAGGTCAAAATACCAACATTTAAAATGTCGACAGGTCAAAAAGTGAGCATGAGTTTTCATATTTTTTGTTGTGTATGTTGACATAGGTTGACATGGACACCATATAAGTGTGCCTCGCTGCGCTTGACACACTATTATATCCCCCCTTCAGGTCCACTGGGATGGTAAAGTATGAACAAGTCAGTTTTAATGAAAAAATCGTGAAAAACTCAAGTTGACTTTTTGACCTGTCAACATTTCAAATGTCGGTATTTTGACCATGTCGGGATTTTGACCTTGTCAGGATTTTGACATTCGGTCAATGGTTGTCGGTATTTTGACCGTCGGGATTTTGATTGTAGGTAAATTGACCGCATCCCGAGATAGTACCTTTGAGTGGATTTGTACTTTGCAGTAAATCACATATTGGGGGTAATTCCAAGTTGATCGCAGCAGGATTTTTTTTAGCAATTGGGCAAAATCATGGGGGTCATTCCGAGTTGTTCACTCGTTGCCGATTTTCGCTATACTGCGATTAGTCACTTAATGCGCAAGGTTCGCAGAGCGCATGCGCTTAGTTATTTTACACAAAAGTTAGGTATTTTACTCACGGCCTAACGAGGATTTTTAATCGTTCTGGTGATCGTATTGTGATTGACAGGAAGTGGGTGTTTCTGGGCGAAAACTGTCCGTTTTCTGGGAGTGTGCGAAAAAACGCTGGCGTTTCTGGGAAAAACGCGGGAGTGTCTGGGCGAACGCTGGGTGTGTTTGTGACGCCAAACCAGGAACAAAACTGACTGAACTGATCGCAATGTAGGAGTAAGTCTGGAGCTACTCAGAAACTGCTAAGAAATTTCTATTAGCAATTCTGCTAATCTTTCGTTCGCAATTCTGCTAAGCTAAGATACACTCCCAGAGGGCGGCGGTTTAGCGTGTGCAATGCTGCTAAAAGCAGCTAGCGAGCGAACAACTCGGAATGAGGGCCCATGTGCACTGCAGGGGAGGCAGATATAACATGTGCAGAAAGAGTTAGATTTTGGTGGGTTATTTTGTTTCTGTGCAGGGTAAATACTGGCTGCTTTATTTTTACACTGCAAATTAGATTGCAGATTGAACACACCCCACCCAAATCTAACTCTCTCTGCACATGTTATATCTGCCTCCCCTGCAGTGCACATGGTTTTGTCCAATTGCTAACAAAAATCCTGCTGCGATCAACTTGGAATTACCCCCATTGTGATAAATTTCGTAACTTAGATCCTATAACCTGTTTTTGAAATAATCCTACACTTGGTAATTTTCTTTTCTTGAAATTCGGTAAAAGTGGGTGAAGCAAATTCTAAAATATGACAAAATCATTTCAATACCAATATTAACCCACGTATGAGAAAAACAATGCAAGGATGAACATCACATGGAATTATTCATTCAGTGGGAACCTTGTTAGTCGCTTTCCATTTTACCATTGTACTGTATGTTTTATTTTCCATGTATTGCTTATCTCGTATACTGTAATGTGTAGTACATCTAAGATGACTGCCTAATTGGGTAGTCTTGTGGTTAGGATGAACAATGCTTGGATCTGATGAATTTGTAAGGATCACGTATCTCGCTTTAGTATACTGTAGCTCCCACATTACGCGTCATTTTAACCAGACATTGCCTTTTCCATCCGGTGTAACCTGTGTAGCGTGCCCAAGATGGCTGCCTCACCTGGTACCTTAGTTGGTAGGGTAAAAAATCCTTGGAACTGATAACCCAAATTTCTGAAAATGGCTGAGATGGTTGAGCATTACTTGGCCCTATCGAGCCCCTAATAATGAATGGGCCTGTTACAAAAACATGCGGAAACTAGTGTTTCTGCATGCATAACTGGCCCATTTGTTATGATAAACAAACTAAACCTATTTTGATGATGATGATTATTATATTATTATTTTTTATTATTATTAAAATTATTATTATTTTTATTATTGATAGAAATCTTAACAACAACATAAGATGAGATAAATGATAAGTGTTCCCTGGTCTTATGAAATTGCTCTTTGTTTGCACTGCTCTAATCAAAATGTACTCTGTTGGCAATTGATCTTATCAAGATACTCTTTATTGGCGCCAGCTTTTATGAAGATGCTGTTTGTTGGCGCTTGTTGAGGCTTGCTCTATGTTGGCATTGGTTTAGTAAGAGAAAGACTCTTATCTGTCAGTTAGTAAAATCTAAAGCAGTGCTGCTTCTCTTATTAAATGTACTGGTGTATAACAGCTAATATACTGTACGTAGTAAAATGACACGGGTATTAGGAATTTCTACAGTATGGAGAGCTGGGATTCAGTATGATATCCCGGTTGTCAGGATCCTGGCGGTCAGGAGACCGATGCCGGGATCCCGACAACAAGATTTCTGGAGGCGAGCGCATTGTGTCTCCTTGCGGGCCCGGTGGCGGCCACATAAATGTATTCCCCCTTGTGTGGTAACATGGACCACCACCCAAGTGGGGAATCTGGCCGGCGGTCGGGATTCTGACCAGTGGTATTGTACCGGGTGTCGGGATTCCGGCGTTGGTATCCTGACCGCCGGGATCCCGACAGCCGGCAAACTGATTGCCTCCCGAGAGCAGTATATCTTACAGTAATTAAGTTTTAATACTAGAATGGGGACACTCGCTGACATAAGCATTGACATCTGAACTCCCTGTTTAGATGTATATTATAACAGAATATATATAGCAGTCCAGGGTTTGGTATTCCCAGTATAATGCAAAACTGTAGCCAGTGCCTGCACATACTGACAAATATCGGACAAAGCTGCAGCACTCCAATCTTAATGAATCACCGGTTAGACTTAATCTGCTTCAACAACATTTCAGTATCTTTACTGTCGTCATAACGTGTGTATTACATTCTAATAACTATTTACATCGTAATAGTGATGTCCAGTAAGTTGTATGGTATTTCATGTAAATCGCTTTTGCACCCGTGCAGGGGGGGAGCGGCAGAGCCAGACATGTGGGGTGGACTAGTCCTGTGCTGGGCGTTCCCCCGCATGTCTGAGAAACTGATCGTAGATGTGCTAAATTTACATAACATGTGCAAAGATTGTTAGATTTGGGGTGGGTTATATTGTTTCTGTGCAGGGTAAATACTGGCTGCTTTATTACTACCCTGCAATTTAGATTTCAGTTTGAACACACCCCACCCAAATCTAACTCTCTCTGCACATGTTACATTTGCCCCACCTGCAGTGCAGCATGGTTTTGCCCAGTTGCTAACTTTTTTAGTTTCCTAACAAATCTGAATAACCCCCATAATTGGTCATAATGAACCCTGTGTATCTGTTTGCACCTTAATATGTATGTAATATGTTTGTCCAAAAAGCAATGTGATAATAGGGACTCAATTGAAATTATCGCTACTGTACTACTGAACGTATAGGGATATTTATTGGTATTCAGTGTATCCTGAAATTAAAATGTTACTATTTTTTTATGTTCCCAGTAACACATGTATGCTTAAATGAAAATGCCCAAACAACTAATGCATGCCATTGTGCATCTATGCTGAATACTGTACATTTTAAATGATTTGAACTTTTGGTAGTAAATGCAGAGCAAACTTGTGTCACATCCTTGATAACATTTTTGGGCTCATTATGAGCATTTCTAATTCTTTGTGTGGAGTGGAGCCTGCGCCCATTTACAAAGCTTATCTTGTGTTTCCGGAACTGGGCACATGCAAATATGCATGATCAAAGCCCTATGCATTTCAGTTGCATCTCCAGTTGCAATTAAAGGGGCGTAGCCTAGCTGTCACAGGGTGTTGCGGGATTTGTGGGCTATGCACAGTGGCCGGCAGTGTAAATAAGCATGTTTTCCTAGTTGTCTTTGCTGTCAAGTGTAGAATAGTGCTAGTGTGCAATGGTGACGTCGGATATCATACAAAGTGTACGCACAGTATGGCGGCGGTTTACTCGTAGAGATATGTATATAATGGGATGTATGCATTTAGCTACGCGGCCTCAGTGGGAATATCTGCGGCTGAGCTGCAGCAGCCGCTGTGTGTTGCAATATTTCTCTAACGTCCAAGAGGATGCTGGGACTCTGTAAGGACCATGGGGAATAGACGGGCTCCGCAGGAGACATGGGCACTTTAAAAAAGACTTTAGACTCTGGGTGTGCACTGGCTCCTCCCTCTATGCCCCTCCTCCAGACCTCAGTTTTTAGACTGTGCCCAGAAGAGATGGGTGCACTGCAGGGAGCTCTCCTGAGTTTCCTGCTAAGAAAGCATATTTGTTAGGTTTTTTCTTATTTTCAGGGAGCACTGCTGGCAACAGACTCCCTGCATCGAGGGACTGAGGAGAGAGGAGCAGACCTACTTAAATGATAGGCTCTGCTTCTCGGCTACTGGACACCATTAGCTCCAGAGGGAGTGGAACACAGGTTCGTCCTGGGCGTTCATCCCAGAGCCGCGCCGCCGTTCTCCTCACAGAGCCGGAAGAAAAGAAGAAAGAAGACTCTGAGGCGGGAGAAGCCTTTCGGGTGCTTCACTGAGGTAACGCACAGCACTGCAGCTGTGCGCCATTGCTCCCATACACCTCACACACTCCGGTCACTGTAAGGGTGCAGGGCGCAGGGGGGGCACCCTGGGCAGCAATGAATACCTCTCCTATGGCAAAATGACCTATATACATGTACAGGTGGGCACTGTACATGTATATAAAAGAGCCCCCGCCATGTTTTACAAGGTTTGAGCGGGACAGAAGCCCGCCGCCGAGGGGGCGGGGCTTCTCCCTCAGCACTCACCAGCGCCATTTTCTCTCCACAGCACCGCTGAGAGGAAGCTCCCCGGACTCTCCCCTGCTTGACACACGGTGAAAGAGGGTTTTAAAATAGAGGGGGGGCACATAATTGGCGATTATACATTACAGCAGCGCTACTGGGTAAACATTCTGTGTTTTTCTCCGGGGTCATATAGCGCTGGGGTGTGTGCTGGCATACTCTCTCTCTGTCTCTCCAAAGGGCCTAAAGGGGAACCTGTCTTCAGAAAAGAGTTTCCCTGTGTGTGTGGAGTGTGTCGGTACGCGTGTGTCGACATGTTTGACGATGAAGGCTCGCCTAAGGAGGAGGGGGAGTGCATGAATGTCAGGTCGCCGTCGGCAACGCCGACACCGGACTGGATGGATATGTGGAATGTCTTGAATGCTAATGTAAATTTATTGCATAAGAGATTAGACAAGACTGAGGCTAGGGATCAGTCAGGTAGTCAGACCATGCCTGTCCCAGTGGCACCGGGACCTTCTGGGTCTCAGAAACGCACATTATCCCGATCACTGACACAGATACCGACACGGATTCAGATTCCAGTGTCGACTATGAGGATGCAAAATTACAGCCAAAAGTGGCTAAAGGTATTCGTTACATGATCATTGCTATTAAAGAGGTTTTGCATATTACTGAGGAACCCCCTGTCCCTGACACGAGGGTACACATGTATAAAGAGAAAAAGCCTGAGATCACCTTTCCGTCCTCATTTGAGCTAAGCGAATTGTGCGAAAAGGCTTGGGAATCTCCAGACAGGAGACTACAAGTTCCCAAAAGGATTCTTATGGCGTACCCCTTCCCACAAAAGGACAGGATACGATGGGAATCTTCGCCTAAAGTAGACAAGGCGTTAACACGCTTATCCAAGAAGGTGGCAGTGCCTTCCCAGGATACTGCTACCCTCAAGGATCCTGCGGATCGTAAGCAGGAAGTTACCATGAAGTACATTTACACACATTCTGGTACTATTGTTAGGCCGACTATGGCATCGGCCTGGGTTTGTAGTGCTGTTGCAGCATGGACAGATTCCTTGTCTACGGAGATTGAGACCCTAGATAAGGATACCATTCTAATGACCCTAGAGCATATCAAGGATGCTGCGTTATATATGAGGGATGCTCAAAGAGACATTTGTTTACTAAGCTCCAGAATAAATGCTATGTCTATTTCTGCTAGGCGACTCTTGTGGACCCGACAGTGGACGGGGGATGCCGACTCAAAGCGGCATATGGAGTCGTTGCCTTACAAGGGGGAGGAGTTGTTAGGAGAAGGCCTCTCGGACCTTGTCTCTACTGCTACGGCTGGTAAATCGAATTTTTTACCTTATGTTTCCCCACAACATACTAAGAAGGCACCTCACTACCAAATGCAGTCCTTTCGTTCAAATAAGAGCAAAAAGGTACGGGGATCGTCCTTTCTTGCCTGAGGTAAAGGCAAGGAAAAAAAGCTGCACACAGCTAGCTCCCAGGAGCAGAAGTCCTCCCCTACGTCTGCAAAATCCACCGCATGACGCTGGGGCTTCCCTGGGGGGGTCAGCTCAAGTGGGGGCACGTCTTCGATTTTTCAGCCACGTCTGGGTTCACTCACAGGTGGATCCCTGGGCAATAGAGATTGTTTCTCAGGGATACAGGCTGGAATTCGAAGAGATGCCTCCTCGCCGGTTTTTCAAATCGGCTCTGCCAGCTTCTCCATCAGAAAGGGAGTTAGTGTTAACTGCAATTCAAAAATTGTATCTGCAACAGGTGATAGTCAAGGTTCCTCTTCTCCAGCAAGGAAAGGGGTATTACTCAACCCTGTTTGTGGTTCCGAAACCGGACGGTTCGGTCAGACCCATTTTGAATCTGAAATCCCTGAACCTGTACTTGAAAAAGTTCAAGTTCAAGATGGAATCGCTCAGAGCGGTCATTGCCAGCCTGGAGGGGGGGGGGGATTGGATTATCCCATACTTGGATGATCTCCTCATAAAGGCGAGATCTCGAGAGAAGTTACTGGACAGCGTGTCACTGTCTGTGAGGACGTTGCAACCGCACGGCTGGATTCTCAATATTCCGAAGTCCCAGCTGGTTCCTACAACGCGTCTGACCTTTTTGGGCCTGATTCTGGACACAGAACAGAAAAAGGTTTTTCATCCGATGGAAAAGGCTCAGGAGCTCATAGCTCTGGTCAGGAACCTATTAAAGCCAAAAAAGGTTTCAGTGCTTCACTGCACACGTGTCCTGGGGAAGATGGTGGCTTCGTACGAGGCCATCCCCTTCGGCAGGTTCCATGCGAGGACTTTTCAATGGGACCTACTGGACAAATGGTCCGGGTCTCATTTACAAATGCATCAAAGGATCACCCTGTCTCCCAGAGCCAGGATATCTCTCCTGTGGTGGCTGCACAGTGCTCGCCTCCTGGAAGGCAGCAGGTTCGGCATTCAGGACTGGATCCTGGTGACCACGGACGCAAGCCTCCGAGGTTGGGGAGCAGTCACACTGGAAAGAAATTTCCAAGGACTAGTCTCCACATCAACGTCCTGGAGTTGAGGGCCATATACAACGGCCTACGTCAAGCGGAGGCATTACTTCGGGACAAACCGGTTCTGATTCAGTCGGACAATGTCACAGCAGTGGCTCATGTAAATTGCCAAGGCGGCACAAGGAGCAGAGTGGCCATGGCAGAAGCAACCAGGATTCTTCGCTGGGCGGAGAATCATGTAAGCGCACTGTCGGCAGTGTTCATCCCGGGGGTGGACAACTGGGAAGCGGACTTCCTCAGCAGACACGACCTGCATCCGGGAGAGTGGGGACTTCATCACGAAGTCTTCGCACAGATCGCGGGTCGGTGGGGACTGCCTCAGATAGACATGATGGTGTCCCGTCTCAACAAAAAGCTAAAGCGATATTGCGCCAGGTCAAGAGACCCTCAGGCGGTAGCTGTAGACGCTCTGGTGACACCATGGGTGTTCAGATCGGTCTATGTGTTCCCTCCTTTGCCTCTCATACCCAAGGTGTTGAGAATAATAAGGCAAAGAAGAGTGAGAACAATCCTCATTGTTCCAGATTGGCCACGAAGGACTTGGTATCCGGATCTGCAAGAGTTGCTCACAGAAGATCCGTGGCCTCTTCCTCTAAGGCAGGACCTACTGCAACAGGGGCCCTGTCGGTTCCCAGACTTACCGCGGCTGCGTTTGACGGCATGGCGGTTGAACGCCGGATCCTAGCGGAAAAAGGTATTCCGGAGGAGGTCATTCCTACCCTGATTAAGGCTAGGAAGGACGTGACATCGAAACTTTATCACCGCATATGGCGAAAATATGTTTCTTGGTGTGAGGCCAGGACTGCTCCTATGGAGGAGTTCCATTTGGGCCGTTTACTTCACTTCCTTCAAACAGGAGTGAATTTGGGCCTAAAATTAGGATCCATAAAGGTTCAAATTTCGGCCTTGTCCATTTTCTTTCAAAAAGAATTGGCTTCTCTTCCTGAAGTACAGACATTTGTGAAGGGAGTGCTGCATATTCAACCTCCTTTTATACCTCCGGTGACGCCCTGGGATCTTAACGTGGTATTAAGTTTCCTCAAGTCACCTTGGTTTGAACCACTCAAAACAGTGGAGTTGAAATATCTCGCTTGGAAGGTGGTCATGTTGTTGGCCTTAGCTTCTGCAAGGCGTGTTTCGGAATTAGCGGCTTTGTCATATAAAAGTCCCTATCTGGTTTTTCACGTGGATAGGGCAGAATTGAGAACTCGTCCTCAATTCCTGCCTAAAGTGGTCTCATCTTTTCATATGAACCAACCTATTGTCGTGCCTGTGGCTACGCGAGACTTGGAGGATTTCGAGTCACTTGATGTGGTCAGGGCTTTGAAGATTTATGTGGCCAGAACAGCTAGGGTCAGGAAGACAGAGGCGCTGTTTATCCTGTATGCAGCCAACAAGGTTGGCGCACCTGCTTCAAAGCAGACTATTGCTCGCTGGATCTGTAACACGATTCAGCAAGCACATTCTTCGGCAGGATTGCCATTGCCAAAATCGGTTAAGGCCCATTCCACTAGGAAGGTGGGCTCTTCTTGGGCGGCTGCCCGAGGGGTCTCGGCATTACAGTTGTGCCGAGCAGCTACTTGATCGGGATCAAACACCTTTGCAAGGTTCTATAAGTTTGATACCCTAGCTGAGGAGGACCTCCTGTTTGCACAATCGGTGCTGCAGAGTCATCCGCACTCTCCCTCCCGTTTGGGAGCTTTGGTATAATCCCCATGGTCCTTACGGAGTCCCAGCATCCTCTAGGACGTTAGAGAAAATAAGATTTTACACTTACCGGTAAATCTATTTCTCGCAGTCCGTAGAGGATGCTGGGCGCCCGTCCCAAGTGCGGACTTCTTCTGCAAGACTTGTATATAGTTATTGCTTACATAAGGGTTATATTATAGTTCATCGGTTTGGACCGAGACTATGTTGTTTGTTCATACTGTTAACTGGGTAGTTTATCACAAGTTATACGGTGTGATTGGTGTGGCTGGTATGAATCTTGCCCTTGGATTAACAAAAATCCTTTCCTCGTACTGTCCATCTCCTCTGGGCACAGTTTCTCTAGCTGAGGTCTGGAGGAGGGGCATAGAGGGAGGAGCCAGTGCACACCCAGAGTCTAAAGGTTTTCTTAAAGTGCCCATGTCTCCCGCGGAGCCCGTCTATTCCCCATGGTCCTTACGGAGTCCCTGCATCCTCTACGGACTACGAGAAATAGATTTACCGGTAAGTGTAAAATCTTATTTTTTAGAACTATCAAAGGGTATCCGGACTCTGGGTCGACACCACTTAGGTCGACACCCATTAGGTCGACACCTATTGGTTGACAGTGACTAGGTCGACACTATAAATAGGACGACATCACCATTAGGCCGGCATGGATGAAGTCGACATGCAAAAAGGTCGACATGAGTTTTTCACTTTTTTCCCGCTTTTTCATACTTTACAATCCACGTGGGCTATGATTGGGAACGGTAACCTTGCCCGCAAGCCATGTGAGGGGACACGGTGCACTAAATGCGGTTCCCTGTCACTTTATGAAGAAAACGACACCAGAAAAACCATGAAAAACTCATGTCAACCTTTTTTCATGTCGGCCATGTTCATGTCGACCTAATATCCATGTCAACCTATTTCTAGTGTCGACTTAGCCACTGTCGACCAATAGGTGTAGACATAACGGGCATCGACCTAGACACTGTCGACCCTGAGTCCCATACCCCTATCAAAGTGCTTGTTGTCTACATACAGTGGCTGCAGCCATATTGCTGAGAATGAAGCCTAAGAATTCATTAGGAATCAGGCGCATCGCTGTAGCATGTCATTTTAGTATTTCCCAGGAGAAGTAACATAAGGGATACACTTATATTGTATTAAATTCAACACTCATTGTACTAATTGCGTGTTGCATCGGTATCTGATCAATAGATCTACACTAAAAAGGTCTACAGTCAATAGATCGACCACTGATGGTCGACATGCATTATGTCGACAGGTTCAAAAGGTCGACATGGTCAAAAGATCAGCATGTAAAAGATAGACAGTACAAAAGGTTGACATGTACAAAAGATTGACAGGTTCAAAAGGTCGGCATGACAATGGTTGACACACATGGCCGACATAAAAAAAAGTCTACTTTTTCTTTACCTTCCATGGACTACGATTGGGAATAGCTTGAAGCGCAAGCTATGCGAGGGGACGCAGTACACTAATGGGGCTTTTTTGTGGCAGGAAAGTTGCAAAACACCCCCCCAAAAAGAATAATTATTGTGTTGACCATTTACACGTCGGCATTTTGACCTGTTTACCTTTTCTACTGTCTACCTATTCCATGTTGACCTTTTGATCCAGTCGACCTAATGCATGTTGACTGTTAGTGGTCGACCTAGTGACTGAAGACCTGTTTAGTGTAGATCTAATGATCCACACCCGTTGCATCATTCAAACCTAGGAGCCTATTGCCCAGTTGTAATAGGCTGCAAGTTGTAGGCACCAGCCTGATTATGGCGACTTATCCTCTAGTCTAGAGTCTCTGAGTTGCACACAGTGCTGATGGTCACATAGGGGGTCATTCCGAGTTGATCACTCGCTAGCAACTTTTTGCAGCATTGTGATCAGGTTAAATCTCGTCAAAACTGCGCATGCGTATTCACCGCAATGCACAGGCACGTTGTATGGGTACAAAGAGGATCGTGCTGGGCGATGGATTTAACAAAGAATCCATTTGCACAGCCGATCGTAAAGTGATTGACAGAAAGAGGGTGTTTGTGGGTGTCAACTGACCGTTTTCTGGGAGTTTTTGGAAAAACGCAGGCGTGTCCAAGCGTTTGCAGGGCGGGTGTCTGACGTCAATTCCGGGACCAAAAAGACTGAAGTGATCGCAGCGGCTGAGTAAGTCCAGAGCTACTCAGAAACTACTAAAAACTTTTTTGTGCCGTCGGCTGCAAAAGCGTTCACACACTTGCAAACGCTTTTGCAAGTGTGCGAACGCTGTGCGGCGACTATCTGATTGCAGCATAGCAAAAAGTTGCTAGCGAGCGTTGAACTCGGAATGACCTCCATAGTCAGAAATGCATTGGAAATGTGCTCCGTTGCTGGGCGGTGACTGGAAGGTGGCTATTCAGACACTCTGAAGTGGTCCATCTTATGGGTGTCTTATGGTAGTGTCGAGGGTGTGTCACTGAAGAGATTGTCTACACAGAAGCTTAATCGCTCGCATTGGAGGCCATACTCAAACTGAAAATCTACACCAACCTTATGGCTGGTGCAAGTTTCAATGATGCGACTGATGGTGGCGCCTAAAGACGCTCAAAGTGGACATGTTAGCCATTGCACATTCAGGTGCATGCTTATACACCAGGAGATGGGCTGATACTGGCATTAGCACAGTCAGAGACACGGCAACAGCAAAAGACACCAAAGCAGTCGCAGAGGTGTGCCATTTAAAATCAGGCCCTTAAAGCTGCAATCATTTTAAAGGTAAAACTAACCTGGTTTTGCTTTTCGAATGATTGTGTTTTAAATCCAGCCGCTAAATCACTGACTTCACGCCTATACATGTCTCTCAGCCTATTACATTTTGGCCTACAGCTATTTTGGTACTGTGCGATACCTTTCGTCAGCCTGTGTGTCGCTGCTGCTACTGCCACATACCCTCCAACTGTACCTTTTTGGCAGGTAAAGTACCTATTTTTTATGGTCTGTACCGATTTTTGGCTCTCCAAACTTCCATTGAAAGTATAGGAAAGGGGGCGTGCCCTTCACCCATGACCACGCCCCCTTTTCTAATTTGTACCGATTTTTATGTGTCAAATGTTGGAGGGTATGCTGCCATATAAGACTTAGGGGTATATTCAATTGAAGTCGAAAGCTGCCGTCTGTCGAAAATACAACAGTTTTCGACTTTTTTAGGTCGGAAGGGGTTCCGACCTATTCAGTATAACCCCAAATTATTCGACAAGTCGAGGAATTCGACTTGTTGAAAAGCACGTGGATCGGCGGAATAACTGCCGATCCACGTGCTGACCGTCTCAATTCGACTTTAAAAAAAGTTGAAGTGAGATGAGTGACCTGAAACCGGGAGAGCTGCAGGCAGATCAGCGCCGGAGGATGTCACAGCCGTCGCTCACAGCAGCGTCCACCCGGCTCCAGCAAACGAGACCTCGCTTGCTGGAGCTGGGTGGACGCTGCCACGAGCGGCGGCTGTGATGCGGGTATGGGGAGAGGAGGGACGGGGAGAGGCAGAGAGATGGGGGGGAGACGGGGGAGAGCCGCGGGCAGATGGGGGGAGCAGCGCTACAGCAGCGGGCTGCAGCGCTGCTCTCCCCCGTCTCCCTGCGGCTCTCCCCTGTCTCAGCTCCCGCATCTCAATTCGACTTTTTTAAAAGGCGAATTGAGATGACGTTGAATAGCCCAGGTCAGATCCATTCCGACAAATGAATGTCGGAATGGATACGACTTCAATTGAATTTACCTCATAATAGTAATGCCTGTAATATTCATTTTTATTTTTAGTCTTTTATTTCTTCTCTGTTTATTGGGTCGCTAACTCCATGTATTTCTCCTTCTAGTGTCTCCAGAGGCTATTGGGTTTCTTTCAGCGGTCGGTGTGTCCATTGTTCTCCTCTTATTACTTTTTCTCTACATTAACAAGAAAATGTGTCTTGGGAAAACTGGAGGTTTCCAAAGAGGTGGTTCTGAATTTGGTGCAAAGAATCATCAAGGTGAGAGAACTTTATGAATACTGTAAACTGTTCTAGCTGGACTCTGGATAGGGCTATAGCCAGCATTGTAGGCCCTGGGCAAAGCAATGCATTGGGGCCCCTACCCACCCATTCATGGGAATAAATTAAAGAAAATATAACTTACCCCTCGTGTGTCCTGAAAATGTTGACATAATGACTGATTCCCCATAAGCCCCGGGAAGTGGAAATCAGTATACAATACAGGCCAAAATGATCAACACGTAAACAATAAATATCAGTTCTAGACTAGCAGCATGGGCCATCTCAATAGTTCTCAATAAAACGCTGTGCATACAGTATATAGGGCCTAATTTAAGGTTGATCGCAAAAGCAAAATCTTTCTGTAATGGGCAAAACCATGGCCCTCATTCCGAGTTGTTCGCTCGTTGCGGATTTTCTCTATTTTGCGATTAGTCGCTTACTGCGCATGCGCAATGTTCGCAGAGCGCATGCGCTTAGTTATTTTACTCACCAGTTAGGTATTTTACTCACGGCATTACGAGGAATTTTCTTCGTTCTGGTGATCGGAGTGTGATTGACAGGAAGTGGGTGTTTCTGGGCGGAAACTGACCGTTTTATGGGTGTGTGTAAAAAAACGCTGCCGTTTCTAGGAAAAACGCGGGAGTGGCTGGAGAAACGGGGGAGTGTCTGGGCGAACGCTGGGTGTGTTTGTGACGTCAAACCAGGAACGAAACTGACTGAACTGATCGCAATGGCTGAGTAAGTGTCGAGCTACTCAGAAACTGCTAAGAAATTTCTATTCGCAATTTTGAGAATCTTTCGTTCGCAATTCTGCTAAACTAAGATTCACTCCCAGTAGGCGGCGGCTTAGTGTGTGCAAAGCTGCTAAAAGTAGCTAGCGAGCGAACAACTCGGAATGAGGGCCTATGTGCACTGCAGCATACCCTCCAACATTTTACACATAAAAATCTGTAGAAATACGAAAAAGGGGCGTGGCCATGGGTACTTTCCTATACTTTCAATGGAAGTTTGGAGAGCCAAAAATCGGTACAGACCATAAGGGAGACGTTAAGGGAGATTTCTCTAACGTCCTAGTGGATGCTGGGGACTCCGTAAGGACCATGGGGAATAGACGGGCTCCGCAGGAGACTGGGCACTCTAAAGAAAGATTTAGTACTACCTGGTGTGCACTGGCTCCTCCCTCTATGCCCCTCCTCCAGACCTCAGTTAGAATCTGTGCCCGGCCAGAGCTGGGTGCTTTTAGTGAGCTCTCCTGAGCTTGCTAATAAGAAAGTATTTTAGTTAGGTTTTTTTTTATTTTCAGAGAGCTTCTGCTGGCAACAGACTCTCTGCTACGTGGGACTGAGGGGAGAGAAGCAAACCTACTAACTGCGGCTAGGTTGCGCTTCTTAGGCTACTGGACACCATTAGCTCCAGAGGGATCGAACACAGGACCTGACCTTGTCGTCCGTTCCCGGAGCCGCGCCGCCGTCCCCCTCGCAGAGCCAGAAGTCAGAAGCCGGCAGAAGCAAGAAGACATCGAAATCGGCGGCAGAAGACTCCTGTCTTCACATGAGGTAGCGCACAGCACTGCAGCTGTGCGCCATTGCGCCCACACTACCCACACACTCCGGTCACTGTAGGGTGCAGGGCGCAGGGGGGGGGGGGGGGCGCCCTGGGCAGCAATTAGGATACCTCTTGGCAAAAAGACACATATATACAGCTGGGCACTGTATATACGTACGAGCCCCCGCCATTTTATTACACAGACCCGGGACAGAAGCCCGCCGCTGAGGGGGCGGGGCCTTCTTCCTCAGCACTAACCAGCGCCATTTTCTCTTCACAGCTCCGCTGAGAGGAAGCTCCCCAGGCTCTCCCCTGCAGTATCAAGGTAGAAAAAGGGTAAAAAAAGAAGGGGGGCACATAAATTTAGGCGCAAATTATCATAAACAGCAGCTACTGGGTAAACACTAAGTTACTGTGTAATTCCTGGGTTATATAGCGCTGGGGTGTGTGCTGGCATACTCTCTCTCTGTCTCCCCAAAAGGCCTTGTGGGGTCCTGTCCTCAATTAGAGCATTCCCTGTGTGTGCGGTGTGTCGGTACGTTTGTGTCGACATGTTTGACGAGGACGGTTACGTGGAGGCAGAACAAGTGCAAGTGACTGTGGTGTCGTCGCCGACGGCGCCGACACCTGATTGGATGGATATGTGGAAGGTGTTAAATGATAACGTAAGCTCCTTGCATAAAAGGTTGGATAATCAGTCAGGGTCTCAACCCGTGTCTGATTCTGCAGCTCAGAGGCCGTCAGGGACTCAAAAGCGCCCACTATCCCAGTTGGTTGACACAGATGTCGACACGGATTCTGACTCCAGTGTCGATGACGATGAGGCAAAGTTGCAGCCTAAAATGACTAAAGCCATCCGATACATGATTATAGCAATGAAGGATGTATTGCACATATCGGAGAAAAACCCTGTCCCTGACAAAAGGGTGTATATGTATGGGGAGAAAAAGCAAGAGGTGACTTTTCCCCCTTCACATGAGTTAAATGAATTATGTGAAAAAGCATGGGATTCCCCCGATAAGAAAGTGCTGATTTCCAAAAGGTTACTTATGGCGTACCCTTTCCCGCCAACGGACAGGATGCGCTGGGAATCCTCCCCTAGGGTAGATAAAGCTCTGACACGCTTATCTAAAAAGGTGGCCCTGCCGTCACAGGATACGGCCGCCCTAAAGGATCCTGCAGATAGGAAGCAGGAAAGTATCCTGAAGTCTGTTTATGCACACTCAGGTACTATACTGAGGCCGGCTATTGCGTCGGCCTGGATTTGTAGTGCTGTAGCAGCATGGACAGATAATCTGGCTGAGGAAATGGATACCTTAGACAAGGATACCATTTTACTGACCCTGGGGCATATAAAAGACGCTGTCCTATATATGAGGGATGCCCAGAGGGACATTTGCCTACTGGACTCTAGAATAAATGCAATGTCAATTTCTGCCAGAAGGATCCTGTGGACTCGGCAATGGACAGGTGATGCCGACTCCAAAAAGCACATGGAGGTGTTACCTTACAAGGGTGAGGAATTGTTTGGGGACGGTCTCTCGGACCTAGTTTCCACAGCTACGGCTGGGAAGTCAAACCTTTTGCCATATATTCCCTCACAGCCTAAGAAAGCACCGTATTACCAAATGCAGTCCTTTCGATCACAGAGAAGCAAGAAGGTCAGAGGTGCGTCCTTTCTGGCCAGAGGCAGGGGTAGAGGAAAGAAGCTGCACCATTCAGCCAGTTCCCAGGAACAGAAGTCCTCCCTGGCTTCCACTAAATCCACCGCATGACGCTGGGGCTCCACAGGAGCCAGGAGCGGTGGGGGCGCGTCTCCGAAATTTCAGCCACCAGTGGGTTCGCTCACAGGTGGATCCCTGGGCTATACAGATTGTGTCTCAGGGATACAAGTTGGAATTCGAAGTGATGCCCCCTCACCGTTACCTCAAATCGGCCCTGCCAGCTTCCCCCATAGAAAGGGAAGTAGTGTTAGCGGCAATTCACAAGTTATATCTCCAGCAGGTGGTGGTAAAGGTTCCCCTCCTTCAACAAGGAAGAGGATACTATTCCACAATGTTTGTGGTACCGAAACCGGACGGTTCGGTCAGACCCATATTGAATTTAAAATCCCTGAACATTTATCTGAAAAGATTCAAGTTCAAAATGGAATCGCTCAGAGCGGTCATTGCAAGCCTGGAAGAGGGGGATTTTATGGTGTCTCTGGACATCAAGGATGCGTACTTGCATGTCCCCATTTATCCACCTCATCAGGAGTACCTCAGGTTTGTGGTACAGGACTGTCATTACCAATTCCAGACGTTGCCGTTTGGCCTGTCCACGGCACCGAGAATATTTACCAAGGTGATGGCGGAAATGTTGGTGCTCCTTCGGAAGCAAGGGGTTACGATTATCCCATACTTGGACGATCTCCTCATAAAGGCGAGGTCCGGGGAGCGGTTGCTGATCAGCGTAGCACTCTCTCAGGAAGTGTTGCAACAGCACGGCTGGATTCTGAATATTCCAAAGTCGCAGCTGATTCCTGCGACGCGTCTGCCCTTCCTGGGCATGATTCTGGACACAAACCAGAAAAAGGTGTTTCTCCCGGAGGAGAAGGCTCAGGAGCTCGTGACTCTGGTCAGAGGCCTCCTAAAACCAAAACAGGTATCGGTGCATCACTGCACGCGAGTCCTGGGAAAGATGGTGGCGTCATACGAAGCCATTCCCTTCGGCAGGTTCCATGCGAGGATCTTTCAGTGGGATCTGTTGGACAAGTGGTCCGGATCGCATCTTCAGATGCATCGGCTGATCACCCTGTCCCCCAGGGCCAGGGTGTCTCTTCTGTGGTGGCTGCAAAGTGCTCACCTCCTCGAGGGCCGCAGGTTCGGCATACAGGACTGGGTCCTGGTGACCACGGATGCAAGCCTCCGAGGATGGGGGGCAGTCACTCAAGGAAGAAACTTCCAGGGGCTGTGGTCAAGTCAGGAGACTTGTCTGCACATCAATATCCTGTAACTAAGGGCCATATACAACGCCCTGAGTCAAGCGGAGCCTCTGCTTCGAAACCAACCAGTGCTGATTCAGTCAGACAACATCACGGCAGTGGCCCATGTGAACCGCCAGGGCGGCACAAGAAGCAGGGTGGCAATGGCAGAAGCCACCAGGATTCTTCGTTGGGCGGAGAATCACGTACTAGCACTGTCAGCAGTGTTCATTCCGGGAGTGGACAACTGGGAAGCAGACTTCCTCAGCAGGCACGATCTCCACCCGGGAGAGTGGGGACTTCATCAAGAAGTCTTCACGCAGATTGCAAATCGATGGGAACTGCCACAGGTGGACATGATGGCGTCCCGTCTCAACAAAAAGCTAAAAAGATATTGCGCCAGGTCAAGGGACCCTCAGGCGATAGCTGTGGACGCACTAGTAACACTGTGGGTGTTCCAGTCGGTCTATGTGTTTCCTCCTCTTCCTCTCATACCAAAGGTGCTGAGAATTGTAAGAAAAAGAGGAGTGAGAACAATACTCATTGTTCCGGATTGGCCAAGAAGGACTTGGTACCCGGAATTGCAAGAAATGCTCACAGAGGACCCATGGCCTCTGCCTCTCAGACAGGACCTGTTACAACAAGGGCCCTGTCTGTTCCAAGACTTACCGCGGCTGCCTTTGACGGCATGGCGGTTGAACGCCGGATCCTAGCGGAAAAAGGCATTCTGGATGAAGTTATTCCTGCGCTGATAAAGGGTAGGAAGGATGTGACAGCAAAGCATTATCACCGTATATGGCGAAAATATGTTGCTTGGTGTGAGGCCAGGAAGGCCCCTACAGAGGAATTCCAGCTGGGTCGATTCCTGCACTTCCTACAGTCAGGAGTGACTATGGGCCTGAAATTAGGGTCCATAAAGGTCCAGATCTCGGCCCTATCCATTTTCTTCCAAAAATAACTGGCTTCACTGCCTGAGGTTCAGACGTTTGTTAAGGGAGTGCTGCATATTCAGCCCCCTTTTGTGCCACCAGTGGCATCTTGGGATCTTAACGTGGTGTTGAGTTTCCTGAAATCCCACTGGTGTGAGCCACTTAAGACCGTGGAGCTAAAGTATCTCACGTGGAAAGTGGTCATGCTGTTGGCCTTAGCTTCGGCTAGTGTGTGTCAGAATTGGCGGCTTTGTCATGTAAAAGCCCCTATCTGGTTTTCCATATGGATAGGGCAGAATTGCGGACTCGTCCGCAATTTCTGCCAAAGGTGGTGTCATCCTTTCATTTGAACCAACCTTTTGTGGTGCCTGCGGCTACTGGTGACTTGGAGGATTCCAAGTTGCTTGACGTAGTCCGGGCTTTGAAGATTTATGTGACCAGAACGGCTGGAGTCAGGAAGACTGACTCGCTGTTTGTCCTGTATGCATCCAACAAGCTGGGTGCTCCTGCTTCAAAGCAAACTATTGCTCGCTGGATCTGTGGCACGATTCAGCAGGCTCATTCTGCGGCTGGATTGCCGCATCCAAAATCAGTGAAAGCCCATTCCACAAGAAAGGTGGGCTCTTCTTGGGCGGCTGCCCGAGGGGTCTCGGCATTACAGCTTTGCCGAGCTGCTACTTGGTCGGGTTCAAACACATTTGCAAAGTTCTACAAGTTTGATACCCTGGCTGAGGAGGACCTTGAGTTTGCCCATTCGGTGCTGCAGAGTCATCCGCACTCTCCCGCCCGATTGGGAGCTTTGGTATAATCCCCATGGTCCTTACGGAGTCCCCAGCATCCACTAGGACGTTAGAGAAAATAAGATTTTACTCACCGGTAAATCTATTTCTCGAAGTCCGTAGTTGATGCTGGGCGCCCGTCCCAAGTGCGGACCTTCTGCAATACGTGTATATAGTTATTGCTTACTAAAGGGTTATGTTATGTGGCATCAGTTGAGTGATGCTTGTTTGTTGTTCATACTGTTAACTGGGTAAGTTTATCTCGAGTTATACGTGTGATTGGTGTGGCTGGTATGAGTCTTACCCTGGATTCCAAAATCCTTTCCTTGTAATGTCAGCTCTTCCGGGCACAGTTTCCTTAACTGAGGTCTGGAGGAGGGGCATAGAGGGAGGAGCCAGTGCACACCAGGTAGTACTAAATCTTTCTTTAGAGTGCCCAGTCTACTGCAGAGCCCGTCTATTCCCCATGGTCCTTACGGAGTCCCCAGCATCCACTATGGACTACGAGAAATAGATTTACCGGTGAGTAAAATCTTATTATTTGGTGAAGTTATATAGGGAATTGTATAGATGATGGCTTCATTGTAAAATATGTACATGTGGTTCATAGACCTTGAGGTAAAGTGCTAATTTTATATTACATCTTTCCTCATAAGGAAAACTGGTGCCCATTCCTAACCCAACTCCTGACAACCATTGTTGAGATTGTAAGGTGAGAGAGCTAAGCTGAGACATCTATGTATCGTGGCCCAGAGCCAAGGAGGAATGGTTTGGCTGGTTGGAGGAAATTTCACCTTTTTTTTTCTTCCAATTTTTAATTATGGTCACTTACGTCTTGTACGCTCAGTGCGGCTAGCAGGAAAGGGGGAATGGCTTCCCGGGAAGTGGGCGAGGCTTCGTGTCCCTACCCCCGTTATCCGTCACTGGGGTTTGGGAGGTGCGGACTGCCTCCCGCGGAGTGCTGTTTCTGCAGTGCAGGCTCCTGCCCAGTGACAGGAGCCGAGTGCTGCACATAATGTAACTGTCACTGAGCAGGAGCCGCCATTGTAGTGTCACCCCCGCACCCACCTTGTGACGCCACTAATTACCTTGTAGTACCACCAATTGGGACATTGTTTTATTTGCCTTGGTGATTCAATATTAATATGCATTGTGTTACTATTGCTCTTGCACAAAGCGTATTTATTTTTGTGATGTATCTTGCTCCATCGAGTCATTATTGTTCAGACTACCTCTGCTGTATATTAATAATAATAATAATAATAATAGAATAATCATATCTAATAATAATAACAATAATTCTTAAATAACTGAACATTTTATTATAAGGATCACTCCGATCCTTATATCAAAATGTTCATAGTTTTTTCTCTTACGTCCTAGAGGATGCTGGGGACTCCGTAAGGACCATGGGGTATAGATGGGCTCCGCAGGAGACATGGGCACCTAAAAGGACTTTCTAGTATGGTGTGCACTGGCTCCTCCCTCTATGCCCCTCCTCCAGACCTCAGTTAGATCTTGTGCCCAGAGGAGATAGGGTGCATTACAGGGAGCTCTCCTGAGTTTTCTGTAAAAATAATTTGTTAGGTTTTTTATTTTCAGGGAGCTCTGCTGGCAACAGACTCCCTGCATCGTGGGACTGAGGGGAGAGAAGCAGACCTACTTCTTAAGAGTTAAGGGCTCTGCTTCTTAGGCTACTGGACACCATTAGCTCCAGAGGGAGTCGGAACACAGGTCTCACCCTGGGGTTCGTCCCGGAGCCGCGCCGCCATCCTCCTCACAGATGCCGGAAAAAAGAAGCCGAGTGAGCATGTCAGACATAAGAAGACATCAGGCAGCAGAAGACTTCATATCTTCATGAGGTAAGCGCGCAGCAGGAAGCTGCGCGCCATTGCTCCCACACTTACACACACACATGGCACTGATGGGTGCAGGGCGCAGGGGGGGCGCCCTGGGCAGCAATAAACCTCGTTTTAGGCAAAAAAGCATGTAGTTAGGCTGCGGAGGCAGTAAACTACGGATCCCCGCCATTTTTTCCAAATTCACGAGCGGGTCCGAAGCCCGCCGCGCGAGGGGGCGGAGCTTGATCCCTCAGCACTAACCAGCGCCATTTTCTCCACAGAGGCTGCAGAGAACGCTGGCTCCCCGGACTCTCCCCTGCTGAGCATCAGAGGGCTGAAAAAAAGAGAGGGGGGCACATAATTAAGGCGCAGTGAGTGGGGAAATCTATATACATTTATATATATATAAAAGCGCTATCTGGGTTTTTTTTTTTCCTGGGTCAGTTGGCGCTGGTGTTTGCTGGCATACTCTCTCTCTGTCTCTCCAAAGGGCCTTTTTTGGGGAATTGTCCCCTTATAGTTATATCCTAGTGTGTGTGGGGTGTCGGTACATGTGTCGGCATGTCTGAAACGGAAGGCTTATCCAAAGAGGAGGTGGAACAGGTGAGTGGTGTGTCTCAGTCGGCGGTGCCCACTCTGGATTGGATGGATATGTGGCATATGTTAAATGCTAGTGTAGCTTCACTGCATAAAAGACTGGACAAAGCAGAGTCCAGTGCGTCGGCAGGTAATCAATCTACGGATTATACCAACTCACAGGACCCGTCGGGGTCTCAGAAACGTCCCTTCTCACAAATAAGGGACACAGATACCGACACGGACTCTGATTCCAGTGTCGACTATGATGAAGCAAGATTGCACCCCAGGGTGACAAAGAGTATTCAGTGCATGATTATTGCAATAAAAGATGTGTTACATATCACTGATGAGCCCTCGGTGCTCGACACGAGGATACACATGTTTAAGGGAAAGAAACAGATTATAAACTTTCCTCCTTCCCATGAAATTAATGAGTTATGTGAAAAAGCTTGGGAAACTCCAGATAAGAAACTGCAGATTCCCAAAAGGGTTCTTATGGCGTACCCTTTCCCTACACAGGACAGGGTACTTTGGGAATCCTCTCCCACAGTGGACAAAGCCTTAACACGCCTTTCCAAGAAGGTGGCGCTACCGTCCTCTGACACAGCGGCCCTCAAGGATCCTGCGGACCGCAGGCAAGAGACTACATTAAAGTCTATCTACACTCATACTGGTACTTTGCTTAGACCGGCAATTGCGTCGGCATGGGTATGTAGTGCAGTAGCAGCTTGGACGGATACACTGTCAGCTGACCTTGATACCCTAGATAGGGATACAATTTTGTTAACATTAGCTCATATTAAGGACTCAGTCTTATATATGAGGGACGCTCAAAGAGACATTGGTTTACTGGGTTCAAGAGCCAATGCTATGGCTATTTCGGCAAGAAGAGCCTTATGGATCCGCCAATGGACGGGGGATGCAGACTCAAAAAGGCATATGGAGGTTTTACCTTACAAAGGTGATGTATTGTTTGGGGACGGCCTCGCGGACCTGATCTCTACAGCTACCGTGGGTAAGTTTACCTTTTTACCTTTTGTTCCCCAACAGCAAAAGAAAGCCCCACAATATCAGATGCAGTCCTTTCGGTCGCATAGATCCAGAAGAGGTCGGGGCTCCTCTTTCCTCACCAGAGGTAAGGGTAGAGGCAAGAGGACACCTGCTGCGGCTGGTTCCCAAGAGCAGAAGTCCTCCCCGGCTTCCGCTAGGTCTACCGCATGACGCTGGGGCTCCACTGCGGGAGTCCGCACAGGTGGGGGCACGCCTTCGACTATTCAGCCAAGTCTGGGTTCAGTCAGACGTGGACCCTTGGGTGATAGAAATAGTCTCCCAGGGCTACAAGCTGGAATTCGAAGAGGTGCCCCCACGCCGAATTTTCAAGTCGGCCTTACCAGCTTCTACCCCAGAGCAGGAAGTAGTGCTAGCTGCAATTCAAATGCTGTATCAACAGCGAGTGATTATCAGGGTTCCCCTGAGCCAACAGGGAAAAGGGTATTTTTCAACCCTATTTGTGGTTCCGAAGCCGGATGGTTCGGTAAGGCCCACTGTAAACCTAAAATCCCTGAACCTGTACCTGAAAAGATTCAAATTCAAGATGGAATCGCTCCGAGCGGTGATAGCCTGCCTGGAAGGGGGGGATTTTATGGTGTCACTGGACATAAAGGATGCTTTCCTTCATGTCCCCATATATCCCCCTCATCAGGAGTACCTGAGATTCGCGGTACAGGGTTGTCATTATCAGTTTCAGACGTTGCCGTTTGGGCTGTCCACGGCCCCGAGGATTTTCACCAAGATAATGGCGGAAATGATGGTGATCCTGCGCAATCGAGGAGTCACAATTATCCCATACTTGGACGATCTCCTGATAAAGGCGAGATCAAAAGAGCAATTGCTGAGAAACGTGTCACTCTCTTTGAGAGTACTCCAGCAACACGGTTGGATTCTCAATCTACCGAAGCCACAGTTGGTTCCGACATGTTCCTAGGCATGATACTGGACACGGAACAAAATAAAGTTTTCCTCCCGTTGGAAAAAGTCCAGGACCTCCAGAACATGGTCCGAGAACTACTAAAGCCGAAAAGAGTGTCAGCTCATCAATGCACTCGGGTTCTGGGGAAAATGGTGGCAACTTACGAGGCCATTCCCTTCGGCAGGTTCCATGCAAGGACGTTTCAATGGATCTTCTGGACAAATGGTCCGGGTCCCATCTACAATTACATAAAAAAATAACACTGTCCCCCAGGGCCAGGGTGTCTCTTCTATGGTGGCTACAAAGTGCTCACCTTCTAGAGGGTCGCAGGTTTGGCATTCAGGACTGGATCCTGGTAACCACGGACGCGAGCCTCCGAGGATGGGGAGCAGTCACCCAAGGAAGAAGTTTTCAGGGACTATGGTCAGACCAGGAGTCCTGTCTACACATCAACGTGTTGGAGCTAAGGGCCATATACAACGGCCTTCGACAAGCCGAGAATCTTCTTCGCAACCTACCGGTTCTGATTCAATCAGACAATGTCACAGCAGTAGCTCATGTGAACCGCCAAGGCGGGACAAGAAGCAGAGTCGCGATGGCGGAAGCCACCAGGATTCTTTGCTGGGCGGAAAATCACGTAAGCGCTCTGTCAGCTGTCTTCATTCCGGGAGTGGACAACTGGGAAGCAGACTTCCTCAGCAGACACGATCTCCATCCAGGAGAGTGGGGACTTCATCAAGAAGTCTTTGCAGAGATAACGGGTCTCTGGGGAGTTCCTCAAGTAGACATGATGGCGTCACGCCTCAACAACAAGCTTTGGAGGTATTGTGCCAGGTCCCAGGACCCTCAGGCAATAGCAGTAGACGCTCTGGTAACGCCATGGGTGTTCCAGTCGATCTATGTGTTTCCTCCGCTTCCTCTCATCACAAAAGTGTTGAGGATCATAAGACGAAAAAAAGTACAGACAATACTCATTGTTCCAGACTGGCCTCGAAGGGCCTGGTACTCAGATCTTCAGGAGATGCTCACAGAAGATCCTTGGCCTCTTCCTCTAAGAGAGGACCTGTTGCAGCAGGGGCCCTGTCTGTTCCAAGACTTACCGCGGTTACGTTTGACGGCATGGCGGTTGAACGCCGGATCCTAGCGGAGAAGGGTATTCCGGAGGAGGTCATACCTACTCTAATAAAGGCTAGGAAGGAGGTGACGTCAAAACATTATCACCGTATCTGGCGGAAATATGTCTCTTGGTGTGAAACCAAGAATGCTCCTACGGAAGATTTCCATCTGGGTCGTTTTCTCCACTTCCTACAGACAGGAATGGATATGGGCCTAAAGTTAGGCTCTGTTAAAGTACAGATTTCGGCTTTGTCAATATTCTTTCAGAAGGAATTGGCTTTTTTTCCAGAAGTCCAGACTTTTGTAAAAGGAGTACTGCACATCCAGCCTCCTTTTGTGCCCCCAGTGGCACCATGGGACCTGAACGTGGTGTTGCAGTTCCTTAAATCACACTGGTTTGAACCCCTTAAAACGGTGGAGTTAAAATTTCTCACCTGGAAGGTGGTCATGTTGTTAGCCTTGGCATCTGCGAGGCGTGTGTCAGAATTGGCGGCCTTGTCTTACAAGAGCCCTTACTTGATTTTTCATGTGGATAGAGCGGAATTGAGGACTCGTCCTCAATTTTTACCCAAGGCAGTGTCTTCATTTCATATGAACCAACCTATAGTGGTGCCTGTGGCTACGAGTGACTTGGAGGATTCCATGTCCCTGGATGTAGTCAGGGCCTTCAAAATGTATGTAGCCAGGATGGCTAGAATTAGGAAAACAGATGCATTGTTTGTCCTGTATGCTGCCAACAAGATTGGCGCGCCTGCTTCGAAGCAGTCTATTGCTCGCTGGATCTGTAACACGATTCAGCAGGCTTATGTTACGGCTGGATTGCCGTTACCGCATTCAGTAAAGGCCCATTCCACTAGGAAGGTGGGCTCTTCTTGGGCGGCTGCCCGGGGCGTCTCGGCATTACAGCTTTGCCGAGCAGCAACTTGGTCGGGGTCAAACACTTTTGCTAAATTCTACAAGTTTGATACCCTGGCTGATGAGGACCTAGCATTTGCTCAGTCGGTCTGCAGAGTCATCCGCACTCTCCCGCCCGATTGGGAGCTTTGGTATAAACCCCATGGTCCTTACGGAGTCCCCAGCATCCTCTAGGACGTAAGCGAAAATAAGATTTTAAACCTGCCGGTAAATCTTTTTCTCCTAGTCCGTAGAGGATGCTGGGCGCCCGTCCCAGTGCGGAAAATCTGCAATACTTGTATATAGTTATTGCTTACATAAGGGTTATGTTACAGTTAGAATCGGTCTTGGACCGATACTGTTGTTTGTTCATACTGTTAACTGGTTAGGTGTATTCCAGGTTATATGGTATGATTGGTGTGGGCTGGTATGAATCTTGCCCTTAGATTAACAAAATCCTTTCCTCGTATTGTCCATCTCCTCTGGGCACAGTTCTCTAACTGAGGTCTGGAGGAGGGGCATAGAGGGAGGAACCAGTGCACACCATACTAGAAAGTTCTTTTAGGTGCCCATGTCTCCTGCGGAGCCCGTCTATACCCCATGGTCCTTACGGAGTCCCCAGCATCCTCTACGGACTAAGAGAAAAAGATTTACCGGTAGGTTTAAAATCTTATTTTTACATTTTTTATTATTATATTATTATACTATTAATATTATTATACAGCAGAGGTAGTCTGATCAATAATGACTATGAAGCAAGATACATCACAAAAATAAATACGCTTTGTGCAAGAGCAATAGTAACACAATAAATTTTAATATTGAATCACCAAGGTAAATAAAACAATGCCCCAATTGGTGATACTACGAGGTAATGGACCATAATTAAAAATTGGTAAAAAGAAAAAAAGGTGAAATTTCCTCCAACCAGCCAAACCCTTCCTCATTGACTCTGGGCCACGATACATGCACCAGGCTAAGTAACTTGTCTTCTCCTACTTTTTGTTTCTGAAATTTTTGCTGATGCTTACACTTTCAAACCTTCCAATTTACCCCATTCTCCATGCTCCAAGAACTCACCCTGTCCTATCTGTGAAAAACAAAGAAATAGACATTACCAAGCACTATTACATGATTAATATAACTGTACTGTAATCAATGAATGATAGCAATCCTGCTATTAAAAGTCATGTTAGTAATTGTGCTCCCCAGTACATATTTGGGAACATTTAGGAAATCTGATAACTGTGAAAAAGTTGTAACCTTGGCAACCAATGAAAGTTTAACCATGCAGTCTTCTAGTTTAGGAAATTAAATGCATTGTCTGCAGAATGCTGTGATTCTTTACTTCAGTCACAGATCAGTTTGGCACATGGTTAATATAAGGGTTTACTCATTATTATTTTTTTAGTTTTGCTGCCTTATGGCACAAAATAAACACCATAGTAGTCTCTCATCCGCCTTATGCACCTCTGACTTCACCACAGTTTCATTTGCCAGCCGCTGACTACACGTTCATTTTCTACTTAACATTTATCAAAGTTCTGAGCTGATTTTGTAAATGTATTTTATTTTAAATCTCTTAATGTTGCATTAAAAATAAATAAATATATAAAATTATATTTTGGACCCATCATACATCGGGTTGCAAGTGTGAATTTTTTTTAATTTGTTAACTAACCCCTCACCAACACCACCACCATACTACCACCACCTGTCTTCCTCTCTCCCCCTCTTTTCTGTATTTCTCCTATGTCCCCGCCTCATCTCCATTTTTCTTTTTCTCACCTCCATCACTTCCACTTCCTACAGGTGTACTGCCAGTTTGCCCTCTTGGAGAGGTCCATGCTGCATGGGAGAGATAGGTAGGCCATGGGGTCCACATGCTCATCTTGTCCGTCTCTAGGGGCATGAATGGCAGCCTGGTAGCGATGGAACACGGCAGTCAGTAAACAAACCATCATTAGTGGAATTGGGAGCCACAGATACGTTCTTATACATCTTTGCTGCAGTCATGCCAAACACCCTCTCATGGCACGCCAGGTTGCATGAGAATACTCTATCATCTGGCAATTTTTTTGCCCAAAATGCATCTTAGTCGCCCTACTGTGACTAGGGCTAACAGGGAGACTGTGCTGATTAATGTGATATATGACACATATCTATGTGCGACTGAGTCTCTGAATCTGTACACGAAGTGGTACAATGTAGCATCCACAGCAATACAAGTTCTGTTCTGCTCCGTATACAGACTCAGTCACATACAATATACATATTTCATATATCAAATTAAGCACTTGTCAGTTAATATCGTACAGTATGTGATGCGACCGCAGCCAGCAGTGTGTTACCTGAGCAAGTCTCATCATGTACGTCTGGCTGCCCCGCTGCTTCTTCATCTTAAATGGATGAAATACGTTCAGCATAAGTGCACAGCGGACTTCCTCCTGCTGCAGTGACCATCTGGGAGTGTCATCATCACTCCTGGAATCGCGCCCCAGTATGCCTTGCGAGCAGCATTCTGGGGCACGTGCACCGGAACTAGAAGTGCTGGGATGGGAACACATCAGCTGCAGCAGGGGGGATAATCAGTCCTCCTTGTCCCACTCTTTACTGCGTGGCCTGCAATAAGGTGAACGTTATGGCTTTAAGGTGGGGGGGGGGGGGGGGGTAATTATGGGGGGTGATCACTTGACACAAAGTGGGGGAGACGGTGGGCTGGGGAGGCACCATAAAAAGATCTTTATAGCTGGGAGGGCGGATTAAATATTAAAAGTAAAATAAATTATACACATTGTGTGACATGAGGAGGGTGTAGGGCCGTAAATAGTGGGGGGCCCGTTGACACTTGGTTGAGGGGTCTCTGCCATAGGTGTTTATTACCACTAGAGTGGTGGGTCTAGATAATGCTGGGATCTTTTGCCACTGAGGGGAGAAGGGGAGCTCTTTCTTGTGGGAGTGGGAAGTCATTTTACAATGGGGGCCTATGGTCACGGGAGATGGGAGGCAGTGTTAAACACCCCCTAGGTATATATTTTTTTGTAAATAAAATTTCTCTTACGTCCTAGAGGATGCTGGGGACTCTGTAAGGACCATGGGGAATAGACGGGCTCCGCAGGAGACATGGGCACTATAAAGAAACTTTGGCTGTGCACTGGCTCTTCCCTCTATGCTCCTCCTCCAGACCTCAGTTAGATCCTGTGCCCAGAGGAGACTGGGTGCTTTCAGGGGAGCTCTCCTGAGTTTCTCTATAATAAAGAATTTTGTTAGGTTAGGTTTGCAGGGAGCCTGGCAACAGGCTCCCTGCGCCGTGGGACTGAGGAGAGAGAAGCAGACCTACTTCAGTGATAGGCTCTGCTTCTTAGGCTACTGGACACCATTAGCTCCAGAGGGATCGGAACGCAGGTCTCACCCTAGCCGTTCGTCCCAGAGCCGCGCCGCCGTCCTCCTTGCAGAGCCGGAAGATAGAAGCCGGGTGAGTATACGAAGAAAGAAGACTTTGGATCTTCACTGAGGTAACGCTGCGCGCCATTGCTCCCACACACACACAGGCACAGATGGGTGCAGGGGGCGTGCCCTGGGCAGCAATAATCCTCTTGGCTGGTATAAACGGTATAATCAGCTATGGCATTATAATATACAATCCCCCGCCAGGTTTTTTTGTATTTTGAGCGGGACCGAAACCCGCAGCTGAGGGGGCGGAACTTGATCCCACAGCACTAACCAGCACCATTTTCTCCAAAGCACGCTGCTGAGAAGCTGGCTCCCGGACTCTCCCCTGCTGAACACGGTGACAGAGGGCTTTGAAGGAGGGGGGGGGGGGCACATAAATTGGGCCCAGTCAATATATATGTATATATAAAAAAGCGCTATATATATATATCTGGGAATTGTGTTTCCAGGGTCATTGGCGCTGGGTGTGTGCTGGCATACTCTCTCTCTGTCTCTCCAAAGGGCCTTGTTGGGGGAACTGTCTCCAGATTAGAGATTTCCCTGAGTGTGTGGGGTGTCGGTACGTGTGTGTCGGCATGTCTGAAGCGGAAGGCTCTTCTAAGGAGGAGGTGGAGCAAATGAGTGTGGTGTCTCCGTCGGCAACGCTGACACCTGATTGGTTGGATATGTGGAATGTTTTAAATGCAAATGTGAATTTATTACACAAAAGGTTGGACAAAGCGGAGTCCAGGGTAAATACAGGGAGTCAATCCCTGCCTTTCACTATGTCACAGGGCCCTTCTGGGTCTCAAAAGCGCCCACTATCCCAAGTAGCAGACACTGATACCGACACGGATTCTGACTCCAGTGTCGACTATGATGATGCGAGATTGCAGCCGAGATTGGCAAAAAGTATTAATTAGATGATTATTGCAATAAAAGATGTGTTGCATATCACAGATGACCCCTCTGTAACTGACACGAGGGTCCACATGTTTAAGGAAAAGAAACCTGAGGTTACTTTCCCCCCTTCACATGAGCTAATTGAGTTGTTTGAAAGGGCTTGGGAAACTCCAGACAAGAAACTGCAGATTCCCAAAAGGATTCTTATGGCGTATCCTTTCCCGGCTAAGGACAGGATACGGTGGGAATCCTCCACCAGGGTGGACAAAGCGTTGACGCACTTATCCAAAAAGGTGGCGCTGCCGTCTCAAGATACCGCAACCCTCAAGGATCCTGCGGATCGCAGGCAAGAGACTACCTTGAAGTCAATTTACACACATACTGGTACATTACTCAGACCGGCGATAGCGTCGGCTTCGGTTTGTAGTGCTGTAGCAGCGTGGACAGATACCTTGTCTGCTGAAATTGATACACTGGATAAGGATACCGTTTTATTGACCTTGGGTCATATTAAGGATGCTGTCCTATATATGAGAGATGCTCAGAGAGACGTTGACCTACTGGGTTCCAGAGCCAACGCCATGGCGATTTCTGCTAGGCGAGCCCTGTGGACCCGACAATGGACGGGTGATGCCGACTCAAAGAAGCATATGGAGGTTTTGCCTTACAAGGGTGAGGACTTATTTGGGGAAGGTCTCACGGACTTGGTTTCCACAGCTACTGCAGGTAAATCCACTTTTTTACCTTATGTTTCCTCACAGCCAAAGAAAACGCCACATTATCAGATGCAGTCCTTTCGGTCGCATAAATCCAAGAGAGTACGGGGATCCTCCTATCTCGCCAGAGTTAAGGGCAGAGGGAAAAAGCTGCCAACTACAGCTAGTTCCCAGGAACAGAAGTCCTCCCCGGCTTCTACAAAATCCACCGCATGACGCTGGGGCTCCGCTGATGGAGTCCGCCCCAGTGGGGGCACGTCTTCGACTTTTCAGCCACGTCTGTATTCAATCACAGGTGGATCCCTGGGCAATAGACATTGTTTCCCAGGGTTACAAGCTGGAATTCGAAGATGTGCCTCCTCGCCGGTTTTTCAAATCGGCCCTACCAGCTTCTTCCCCGGAGAGGGAAGTAGTTTTAAATGCAATTCAAAAACTGTGTCTTCAACAAGTGGTGGTCAAAGTTCCCCTGCTTCAACAGGGGACGGGGTACTACTCAACCCTGTTTGTGGTCCCGAGATTTGCTGTACAGGATTGTCATTACCAATTTCCGACGTTGCCGTTTGGGCTTTCCACGGCCCCGAGGATTTTCACCAAGGTAATGGCGGAAATGATGGAGCTCCTGCGCAAGCAGGGAGTCACAATTATCCCGTACTTGGACGATCTCCTAATAAAAGCGAGATCGAGAGAACAGTTGCTGAACAGCGTATCACTCTCCCTGAGGGTGTTGCAGCAGCACGGCTGGATTCTCAAGCTACCAAAGTCACAGTTGGTTCCAATGACCCGTTTGCCTTTCTTAGGCATGATTCTGGATACGTAACAAAAAAGGGTTTTTCTCCCGATGGAAAAGGCCCAGGAATTCCAGAACGTGGTCAGGGACCTGTTAAAGCCAAAAAGGGTGTCGGTCCATCAATGCACTCGAGTTCTGGGAAAGATGGTGGCGTCTTACGAGGCCATTCCATTCGGCAGGTTCCATGCGAGGACCTTTCAGTGGGACCTTCTGGACAAGTGGTCCGGGTCACATCTACATATTCATCAGATGATCAGCCTGTCCCCCAGGGCCAGGGTATCTCTCTTGTGGTGGCTGCAGAGTGCTCACCTTCTAGAGGGTCGCAGGTTTGGCATTCAGGACTGGGTTCTGGTGACCACGGACGCGAGCCTCCGAGGATGGGGAGCAGTCACACAGGGAAGAAACTTCCAGGGTCTGTGGTCAAGCCAGGAGGCTTGTCTACAAATCAACGTACTGGAATTGAGGGCCATATACAATGGCCTACGTCAAGCGGAGAATTTTATTCGCGACCTACCGGTTCTGATTCAGTCAGACAACATCACGGCAGTGGCTCATGTAAACCGCCAAGGCGAGACAAGGAGCAGAGTGGCAATGGCGGAAGCCACCGGAATTCTTCGCTGGGCGGAAAATCATGTAAGCGCTCTGACAGCAGTCTTCATTCCGGGAGTGGACAACTGGGAAGCAGACTTCCTCAGCAGACACGATTTCCATCCAGGAGAGTGGGGACTTCATCAAGAAGTCTTTGCAGAAATTGCAAGTCAGTGGGGACTGCCTCAAATAGACATGATGGCGTCACGCCTCAACAAAAAGCTCCCGAGGTATTGTGCCAGGTCAAGGGACGCTCAGGCGGTAGCAGTGGACGCCCTGGTGACTACGTGGGTGTTTCAGTCGGTCTATGTGTTCCCTCCTCTTCCTCTCATTGTTCCAGATTGGCCTCGAAGGGCCTGGTATCCGGATCTGCAAGAAATGCTCACAGAAGATCCGTGGCCTCTTCCTCTCAGAGATGACCTGTTGCAACAGGGGCCCTGTCTGTTCCAAGACTTACCGCGGCTGCGTTTGACGGCATGGCGGTTGAACGCCGGATCCTAGCTGAAAAGGGCATTCTGGATGAGGTCATTCCTACTCTGATGAGGGCTAGGTAGGAGGTGACAGCGAAACATTATCACCGTATCTGGAGGAAGTATGTGTCTTGATGTGAGACCAAGAATGCTCCTTCGGAAGAATTCCATCTGGGCCGTTTTCTCCACTTCCTACAGACTGGAGTGAATTGGGGCCTAAAATTAGGTTCCATTAAGGTACAGATTTCGGCCCTGTCCATTTTCTTTCAGAAGGAATTGGCTTCTCTACCAGAAGTCCAGACTTTTGTGAAGGGAGTGCTGCATATCCAGCCTCCTTTTGTGCCCCCAGTGGCACCATGGGACCTTAACGTGGTGTTACAGTTCCTTAAGTCTCACTGGTTTGAGCTTCTTCAAACCGTGGAATTAAAGTATCTCACTTGGAAAGTGGTTATGTTGTTGGCCTTGGCATCTGCAAGGCGGGTGTCCGAATTGGCGGCCTTGTCTCACAAGAACCCCTATTTGACCTTCCATGTGGATAGAGCGGAGTTGAGGACTCGTCCTCAATTTTTGCCTAAGGTGGTTTCTTCATTTTCATATGAACCAGCCTATTGTGGTGCCTGTGGCTACGAGTGGCTTGGAGGATTCCAAGTCCCTGGATGTAGTTAGGGCCTTAAAAATCTATGTAGCCAGGACGGCTCGAGTTAGGAAAACAGAGGCACTGTTTGTCCTGTATGCAGCCAACAAAGTTGGCGCTCCTGCTTCGAAGCAGACTATTGCTCGCTGGATCTGTAACACGATTCAGCAGGCTCATTCTACGGCAGGATTGCCGTTAACAAATTCGGTAAAGGCCCAATCCACTAGGAAGGTGGCCTCTTCTTGGGCGGCTGCCTGAGGCGTCTCAGCTTTACAGCTTTGCCGAACAGCTACCTGGTCAGGTTCAAACACTTTTGCAAAGTTCTATAAGTTTGATACCCTGGCTGATGAGGACCTTGCGTTTGCTCAGTCGGTGCTGCAGAGTCGTCCGCACTCTCCCGCCCGGTCTGGAGCTTTGGTATAATCCCCATGGTCCTTACGGAGTCCCCAGCATCCTCTAGGACGTAAGAGAAAATAAGATTTTAAACCTACCGGTAAATCTTTTTCTCCTAGTCCGTAGAGGATGCTGGGCGCCCGTCCTAGTGCGGACAACATTCTGCAAGACTTGTATATACTTATTGCTTGCATAAGGGTTATGTTACAGTTTTGTTCAGTCTTTGACTGATGCTGTTCTGTTTCATACTGTTGACTGGTTCGTATATTCCAGGTTATACGTTGTGGATGGTGTGGGCTGGTGTGAATCTTGCCCTTGGATTAACAAAATCCTTTCCTCGTACTGTCCGTCTCCTCTGGGCACAGTTTCTCTAACTGAGGTCTGGAGGAGAGGCATAGAGGGAGGAGCCAGTGCACACCCATTCTAAAGTTTCTTTATAGTGCCCATGTCTCCTGCGGAGCCCGTCTATTCCCCATGGTCCTTACGGAGTCCCCAGCATCCTCTACGGACTAGGAGAAAAAGATTCACCGGTAGGTTTAAAATGTTATTATTTCTATATTAGATTAAAAAGACTTCTTAGACTTTTTAAATTAAAAAAATAATAATTTTTGAGGGTTTTTTGCAACAAAAATCAGTTATATGGTTAATCAGCATTACGTTGCGATTAAGATGCATTTTCAGCAAGAAAATACACCTGACGTTAGCAGAGTTGCACGGCACCTGGCGCTGCATGGCATATTGGAAGATAGATATATAAGGACACTCCCGTATCATCCGGGGGAACCTCTCACTATGCATGTCAAGGACACACACTGTGTAGGATTATATTGTAGGTGCGCATATGATTAAAAAAGAAAGTTATATAAAAGTACTGGTACAGTCATTCTGTACCAGTCCCTTTTAAAGTACAGCATATCCAGTAATGTAGCTTAAACAGTGACTTAAGATTCATCACATATTCTTTCTCCACACATTATTCATCAAAGCACAATGGAGCATAATTCTACTGCACACCCTTCAGTAAAAGTAGACGTAGAATAAGAGTTAAAATTATAACATGTCCATTGAAAGAAAGTTACTAGTTGTGTATCACCCTGGGACTGTAGTAGGCTGACTTTTGTATTGCCTTGAAAACGTATGATTCTAACCTGAAGTGTGTAGAGCTGTTCCACAGCATGTGGTCTAGATCCGACTTTCCTTTTGTTAGTGAGAACCTTTTCAGCTAATAAAGCATTCATATATTCCCAGGTAGTATAAGCCCGTTATTTTCACACCTAGCCAGATACTACATGTATACATTTTTGGGTAGAGTCACGAAAACAATCAAGTTTTCTTCTTTTTTTGTCTGTAATATTTGTGTGTAGACTGCAAGCAGTATAACACAGGAATAAGAACTTGAAGCCATTTCTTTGTGTGACCAGTGTACCAGGAGTCATCTTATTAATTGAACTGTATAATGTTACTATTCCATTATTCTTTTTAAAATATTAAAATCCTCATTTAGTCTGTTTTTTTATATAGCTACGAATGTGTTCTGGCATTTGCTGTATATATTGCTATGCTTACATAATATCTCTGTCACCACAGAGATCACTATTTACCCAGTCCACACCATATGTGTAATCAAAAGACGTCTGGATTGCAACAGGACATATTATTATTAACAGACTGAGCCTGTGACTCTTTATACAAATAATCTTGGAATTGGGAAATTGTTGAACATTTCGGACTTCGGTGTGCTCTGCGTGAATTTTTTTTCTCCCTATTATATTTGAAGAAGAAGCTTTTGGCAATGGCATTTTTCAAGAGCTTTCAGCAAAGTATCAGTCTACCATCCATGTCTTCCATAGTGGACACTCTAAGTAGTGCTGTTGATGGCTTGGCCAGTGCAGTTGAGGAAGTCAGTTATACGGTGGCAGACTCAGTCACAGAGCAGGTTACAAGTATGATACATGGGCTACGCACAGAAGAAGAAGAAAACCATATGGAACAGGGACAGGAAACCGTTAAAACTAAAGAGGACAGTGGAATACCTAAAGATAGTTCTAAACACTACTATGGTACTAATGCAGATTTCTCAGCCATTGATACCAGCGGAGATGGATCTACTGTTGCACGTCATCAAGGTTCTTCACAAGGAAGCAGGAAAGAAAGAAGGCCAAAATATGACAACCCTCCTAATGTAAATTCCAGAAGGCATCATCGGGACATGGAACACTTGTCTGACTGCAATACCCTTCCAGGCTCACAGACAGAAGGAAGAAGTCAACATTATCATTGTAATGAGATCTCAGAAGATGGTGTTCAAATAAATGAAAATAACAGGGTTAATTATAATAATAGTGCTGGTCAAGGCGATACCCTGGATGAGGCAGAAAGAAGAGGGCGATCTAAACACAAGGCATATAGATCAACGGATTGTAAAACCAGTGATCATGATGTCACCAATCAGGTGTCAGAAACATTAAGACAAAGGTCACCGAGAATTCACAATGACTTAGCGATATCTCCTCATTCTGAGAGAGTAAACTGCTCATTGGACAAAGCTAATAATCAAAAACAACGCAAACTTCAAAATGGAAAAGATGCTGATGGAGGCCAAGCCAACAGCTTACCAGCCAGAAAGCAGAGAAATCGCAGTGAAGACCGCAGGGAATACAATGTAAAACGCCATGCCAGTCCGTCTGACACAGTTAATGAAATCAGAAATGGTAAAGGTAAAGATACGCCTCTTCACAAGGGTAAGGAGAGCGGCAAAGAGACGACACATGAGAAGAAAGCACCAGACAAAGGTAATCTGCTCTTCTGCTCTTGGTGTGCAACAACCCTTCCGTGCTTTCCTTCAGTTCTTCTTCCATGAGATTCTATCACCTTCAGACTGACTTTATTTCAAGCTCTTAAAAAAAAATTGCTATTTTGTTTTTTTTATATTCCTTCAAAACTATTCATCACCAGTAGAGGGAGCCAATAGGTGGTCTGCACCAATCTCCCTTAGAATACAGAGAAATAATAATAGTGAATTGATAAGCTGCACTAATGTGAATAATGATGCACTGTCATTTATTAACCAGCTACAGATTTTTTTGTGTTAATGTGGATCTTAGTCACAATGTAATGCAAATAAACTGCTTCACGAGACCAAACTGATTGATTTGATATGCGGCAGAACTTCCCTGCAGCTCTACTAACGCCGGGCATCTTTTTTGCTTCTTTTTCACCCCCAAAAAATGCATCTTCATAGCTAGGCGATGCAACTAGGCCGCACCAGGAAACTGTATATCTGTTTGAAGCGGTATACAAAGCACAACGGAACTTGGTGTGAAATAAAGCTGCGCCCACTGCACCATAGCACTCTAAGACACATGCTTGCGCAAAAAAGATGCCTGGCACAAGCAATGTTGCACGGGACCTGGATCGCCAAGAAGGGATGTCTGGCACAACTGCAGTAATAGTGTATGAAGACACATCTGTCGCTTGACTCTAGAACTCTTGTTTATTTTTTTCTGTTATCTACGAATCTCTCTGTGAATTAAATTTAAAAAATGTCTTCAGCATCCACTAATAAAGGGGTGTGGATTAATAGATCGACAATGTTTAGGTTGACACCATATAGTCGACATGCATAGAGTTGACAGATACAAAAAGTTGACAGTGCTGAATGTCGACAGGTTCAAAAGTTCTACATGAAAATGTTCGACACACAAACGGTCAACTCATTTTTGTTGCATTGTACCAAAACTTGGATATTTCCTGTTATTTGACCACCATCAGTAGAAACGTCTGTCCTCACCGGCAACGCTTCGCTCGACCATTAGTGTGTTGACCCTTTGTACCTGTCAACATTTACATTGTCGGTCTATCATCTGGATACCCTATTAAAGGATACTGTATATTCTTTAGAATCAATTACTTCAATGACCGTATATACAGTAGGTAAAGTTAATCACCTTGAGTGTGAAAATCACTCTTTGAAGTTACTAGCTAGTAAACCATAGCGCTTTTTCCTGTTTCTTCTTGTATTATTTTGAGGCTAGTTCATTCTTCTTAGGCATGTAGTACACAGGAAACACAAGCCATTTATTACATATGTTCACCAGTAGCTATAATATTTACTGAGGAACGCTGGGCTTTCTGATGAATGGCACCATTACATTTCCAAGTAATAAGAATTGGAAAATTCTATTAAACATAAAAATAATTAGCAGTAATTTAATTATCAATAAGATGGCTACTGTTTCTATATACTTTTTCTAATCTAGTGTTTCTACGCTATTATCTATTTATTGCATGGTTTCTTCTAAATGTGTTGTGACAATAATTTAATCATGAAAATAATATATCGATGCTAGGGGGTAGATGTTACCTATAGAAACCAATTAGGGTCTAGCTATCATTCAGCTGTTGCGTCCTAGAAAATGATAGACTCAGATCGGTTGTTATGGGCAATGACCACTACTTTTCATTTTTAGTTGCTTTAGTAAATCTCCCCCTAATGGTGCCCATACACTTGTGAGATTATCGGTACTAGCCTTCGATTTCGACCACACCTGTGAGAGAAATCGGGTGATTGTATGCACTTTTTAGGTACCTTTCGACGCAATGCGCGGGCACGCCGGTCGAATCTCGCGTCTCAAGATAGTATGTGCTGCACTTAATATTTATCGAATCGCAGTGCGGTCGCATGTGTTTTTAAAAACACATGCTATATATCGCACTACGACGTGCTCTCGGTGGTGACGTGCCCATCACGTGATTACCATGCGATTTATCGCATGATCGCATGGTAAACACTTTGGCAGTTCAGGTGCGATTTCAACTTACCGGTGCGATGCCCTGCGATGTCGCGTCGCGGGGCATCGCACAAATGTATGGCCAGCATAAGTGTGCCTAATAGCTAATTGTAAAGGTCTGAGATCATACACATTTGCAGATTAGCAAAGACAGTGTAGACAGATCTTTAAGATGTGCCTGATGGTTCTATGAGGTCACGAGAACTTAATGCCGGAAGAGTAGCCCGTGGCACACACAATAAGATGATGAAAGGCCATGGTTATTTTCTGTTACTGTAGTTCTGTGTCTGTTATTTTGGATAATTATCATTAAATATGCAATTTGGAATGGTTTATGAGTTAAAACAAGTGGATGGTTGGGACACTGACACAGTGATTTGACTGATTGCCATAATAGGGTGGGGGTGTCAGTGTCTTGAAGCAATTAATGGGCTAAGTGCAAGCTTGGTAGGAGATGGGTCAGTGTTCAGGCATGATTCTCTCAAAGGCACGTAAAGAAAAAAGTCCTAAATCAAGCATTATGCGTCTGTCAAAATATATCCTTTGTGTACACCAGTGGTACTCAGACTGCATATGCACTCCTGAGGAGCCTCGAGGCTCTTGCAGGGGTGCCTCGGGTTGGTGATCCAGGACCAAATGAATTTATTGATGGTCAGAGTGACAGGCAAAACCAGTGCTGGTGGCTGCCAATCGTAAAGCATGTGGACAATCTGACGCGCAATTCTGTACATCTCCACATAACTCACCCTAAGGATGACAGGAAGGAACAATTTACTTAATTTCATATTTTTTTCCAAATTTATCAATAAAAGACTTTTGGCCTATGGGTACCATGAAAAAAAATGCTGATACTCTATGGCGCCATTATACAAGAAAGTTTGGGAACCACTGGCATACACAGTTTACAAAAGCTATCTAATCCATGAAAATAAAGCAGTGAAATTATTTATTGCATTCTAAATATGTGTAAAATGTGTTGTGCTTTGAAAAGGTTATAAAATATTCTTATTGTAGATATGGATAAATATATATTCTAAATTATTCTACACACAGGGGGAGATTCATTCTGTGGCAGGTTGTATCACATGGCCTCTGCTCCCAGATAAAGTGTCCACAGTTATTCAGTTAGAGGTCCACAAGCAGTGGCTTTGTGGTACAGCCCATACTGTAGCTAATTGAATCTGCCCCATAGAGTGATTGTATGTCATGTCTTATGTATTACCTCTAAGTAATTATTTTTATGCAGTTATTTTTACTTGCAGGTTAGTGACAGCAAGACACATACTTATCATACATGGAATACTAAAGATAGTCTGCTCTTTCCACCTTTCTCTGTCTCGCTTATCTGAATTATCAAGTCCATGAATATTTCTCTACTTTTGGCATACTTGCCAATTCTCCCTGAATGTCAGGGAGTCTCCCTGAAATAGAAGCAGTCTCCCTGACTCCCTGAAATAGAAGCAGTCTCCCTGACTCCCTGAATAGTCTTTCTCTAACGTCCTAGTGGATGCTCTGGACTCCGTAAGGACCATGGGGAATAGACGGGCTCCGCAGGAGACTGGGCACTCTAAAGAAAGATTTAGTACTACCTGGTGTGCACTGGCTCCTCCCTCTATGCCCCTCCTCCAGACTTCAGTTAGAATCTGTGCCCGGCCAGAGCTGGGTGCTACTTAGTGAGCTCTCCTGAGCTTGCTAATAAGAAAGTATTTTAGTTAGGTTTTTTTATTTTCAGAGAGCTTCTGCTGGCAACAGACTCTCTGCTACGTGGGACTGAGGGGAGAGAAGCAAACCTACTAACTGCGGCTAGGTTGCGCTTCTTAGGCTACTGGACACCATTAGCTCCAGAGGGTTCGAACACAGGATCTTAACCTTGGTCGTCCGTTCCCGGAGCCGCGCCACCGTCTCCCTCGCAGAGCCAGAAGTCAGAAGCCGGCAGAAGCAAGAAGACATCGAAATCGGCGGCAGAAGACTCCTGTCTTCACATGAGGTAGCGCACAGCACTGCAGCTGTGCGCCATTGCGCCCACACTGCCCACACACTCCGGTCACTGTAGGGTGCAGGGTGCAGGGCGCAGGGGGGGGGGGCGCCCTGGGCAGCAATTAGGATACCTCTTGGCAAAAAGACACATATATACAGCTGGGCACTGTATATATGTACGAGCCCCCGCCATTTTATTACACAGACCCGGGACAGAAGCCCGCCGCTGAGGGGGCGGGGCCTTCTTCCTCAGCACTAACCAGCGCCATTTTCTCTTCACAGCTCCGCTGAGAGGAAGCTCCCCAGGCTCTCCCCTGCAGTATCAAGGTAGAAAAAGGGTAAAAAGAGAGGGGGGGGGACATAAATTTAGGCGCAAATTATCATAAACAGCAGCTACTGGGTAAACACTAAATTACTGTGTAATCCCTAGGTTATATAGCGCTGGGGTGTGTGCTGGCATACTCTCTCTCTGTCTCCCCAAAAGGCCTTGTGGGGTCCTGTCCTCAATTAGAGCATTCCCTGTGTGTGTGCGGTGTGTCGGTACGTTTGTGTCGACATGTTTGACGAGGACGGTTACGTGGAGGCAGAACAAGTGCAAGTGAATGTGGTGTCGCCGCCGACGGCGCCGACACCTGATTGGATGGATATGTGGAAGGTGTTAAATGATAACGTAAGCTCCTTGCATAAAAGGTTGGCTAATCAGTCAGGGTCTCAACCCGTGTCTGATTCTACAGCTCAGAGGCCGTCAGGGTCTCAAAAGCGCCCACTATCCCAGTTGGTTGACACAGATGTCGACACGGATTCTGACTCCAGTGTCGATGACGATGAGGCAAAGTTGCAGCCTAAAATGACTAAAGCCATCCGATACATGATTATAGCAATGAAGGATGTATTGCACATATCGGAGGAAAACCCTGTCCCTGATAAGAGGGTTTATATGTTTGGGGAGAAAAAGCAAGAAGTGACTTTTCCCCCTTCACATGAATTAAATGAGTTATGTGAAAAAGCGTTGGATTCCCCTGATAGGAAAGTACTGATTTCCAAAAGATTACTTATGGTGTATCCTTTCCCGCCAACGGATAGGTTACGCTGGGAATCCTCTCCTAGGGTAGACAAAGCGTTGACGCGCTTATCTAAGAAGGTGGCCCTGCCGTCACAGGATACGGCCGCCCTAAAGGATCCTGCGGATAGGAAGCAAGAAGGTATCCTGAAGTCTGTTTATACACATTCTGGTACCCTTCTGAGGCCAGCAATTGCTGCGGCCTGGATGTGTAGTGCTGTAGCAGCATGGACGGATACTCTGTCTGAGGAGTTAGATACCCTGGACAGGGAGACTATTTTACTGACCCTAGGACATATCAAAGACGCTGTCCTATATATGTGGGATGCCCAGAGGGACATTTGCCTGCTGGGCTCTAGAATAAACGCAATGTCGATTTCTGCCAGAAGGGTCTTATGGACTCGGCAATGGACAGGTGATGCCGACTCTAAAAAACACATGGAGGTGTTGCCTTATAAGGGTGAGGAATTGTTTGGGGACGGTCTCTCGGACCTAGTTTCCACGGCTACGGCTGGGAAGTCAAATTTCTTGCCATATATTCCCTCACAGCCAAAGAAAGCACCGTATTACCAAATGCAGTCCTTTCGTTCACAGAAAAGCAAGAAAGTCAGAGGTGCATCATTTCTTGCCAGAGGCAGGGGTAGAGGAAAAAAGCTGCACCATGCAGCTAGTTCCCAGGAACAAAAGTCCTCTCCGGCTTCCACTAAATCCACCGCATGACGCTGGGGCTCCACAGGCGGAGCCAGGAGCGGTGGGGGCGTGTCTCTGAAATTTCAGCCACCAGTGGGTTCGCTCACGGGTGGATCCTTGGGCTATACAAATTGTGTCTCAAGGATACAAGCTGGAATTCGAGGTGACGCCCCCTCACCGTTACCTAAAATCGGCCTTGCCAGCTTCCCACAGGGAAAGGGAGGCAGTGTTGGCAGCAATTCACAAGCTATATCTCCAGCAGGTGGTAGTGAAGGTTCCCCTCCTTCAACAGGGAGGGGGTTACTATTCCACCATGTTTGTGGTACCGAAACCGGACGGTTCGGTTAGACCCATTTTGAATTTAAAATCCCTGAATATTTATCTGAAGAAATTCAAGTTCAAGATGGAATCGCTCAGGGCGGTCATTGCAAGCCTGGAGGAAGGGGATTTTATGGTGTCTCTGGACATCAAGGATGCGTACTTACATGTCCCCATTTATCCACCTCATCAGGAGTACCTCAGGTTTGTGGTACAGGACTGTCATTACCAATTCCAGACGTTGCCATTTGGCCTGTCCACGGCACCGAGAATATTTACCAAGGTGATGGCGGAAATGATGGTGCTCCTTCGGAAGCAAGGGGTTACAATTATCCCATACTTGGACGATCTCCTCATAAAGGCGAGGTCCAGGGAGCGGTTGCTGATCAGCGTAGCACTCTCTCAGGAAGTGTTGCTACAGCACGGCTGGATTCTGAATATTCCAAAGTCGCAGCTGATTCCTACGACGCGTCTGCCCTTCCTGGGCATGATTCTGGACACAAACCAGAAAAAGGTGTTTCTCCCAGAGGAGAAGGCTCAGGAGCTCGTGACTCTGGTCAGAGGCCTCCTAAAACCAAAACAGGTATCGGTGCATCACTGCACGCGAGTCCTGGGAAAGATGGTGGCGTCATACGAAGCCATTCCCTTCGGCAGGTTCCATGCGAGGATCTTTCAGTGGGATCTGTTGGACAAGTGGTCCGGATCGCATCTTCAGATGCATCGGCTGATCACCCTGTCCCCCAGGGCCAGGGTGTCTCTTCTGTGGTGGCTGCAAAGTGCTCACCTCCTCGAGGGCCGCAGGTTCGGCATACAGGACTGGGTCCTGGTGACCACGGATGCAAGCCTCCGAGGATGGGGGGCAGTCACTCAAGGAAGAAACTTCCAGGGGCTGTGGTCAAGTCAGGAGACTTGTCTGCACATCAATATCCTGGAACTAAGGGCCATATACAACGCCCTGAGTCAAGCGGAGCCTCTGCTTCGAAATCAACCAGTGCTGATTCAGTCAGACAACATCACTGCAGTGGCCCATGTAAACCGCCAGGGCGGCACAAGAAGCAGGGTGGCAATGGCAGAAGCCACCAGGATTCTTCGTTGGGCGGAGAATCACGTACTAGCACTGTCAGCAGTGTTCATTCCGGGAGTGGACAACTGGGAAGCAGACTTCCTCAGCAGGCACGACCTCCACCCGGGAGAGTGGGGACTTCATCAAGAAGTCTTCACGCAGATTGCAAATCGATGGGAACTGCCACAGGTGGACATGATGGCGTCCCGTCTCAACAAAAAGCTAAATAGGTATTGCGCCAGGTCAAGGGACCCTCAGGCGATAGCTGTGGACGCACTAGTAACACCGTGGGTGTTCCAGTCGGTCTATGTGTTTCCTCCTCTTCCTCTCATACCAAAGGTGCTGAGAATTGTAAGAAAAAGAGGAGTGAGAACAATACTCATTGTTCCGGATTGGCCAAGAAGGACTTGGTACCCGGAATTGCAATAAATGCTCACAGAGGACCCATGGCCTCTGCCTCTCAGACAGGACCTGTTACAACAAGGGCCCTGTCTGTTCCAAGACTTACCGCGGCTGCGTTTAACGGCATGGCGGTTGAACGCCGGATCCTAGCGGAAAAAGGCATTCCGGATGAAGTTATTCCTACGCTGATAAAGGCTAGGAAGGACGTGACAGCAAAGCATTATCACCGTATATGGCGAAAATATGTTGCTTGGTGTGAGGCCAGGAAGGCACCTACAGAGGAATTTCAGCTGGGTCGATTCCTGCACTTCCTACAGTCAGGAGTGACTATGGGCCTAAAATTAGGGTCCATAAAGGTCCAGATTTCGGCCCTATCTATTTTCTTCCAAAAAGAACTAGCTTCACTACCTGAGGTTCAGACGTTTGTTAAGGGAGTGCTGCATATTCAACCCCCTTTTGTGCCACCAGGGATCTTAACGTGGTGTTGAGTTTTCTGAAATCCCACTGGTGTGAGCCACTTAAGACCGTGGAGCTAAAGTATCTCACGTGGAAAGTGGTCATGCTGTTGGCCTTAGCTTCGGCTAGGCATGTGTCAGAATTGGCGGCTTTGTCATGTAAAAGCCCCTATCTGGTTTTCCATATGGATAGGGCAGAATTACGGACTCGTCCGCAATTTCTGCCAAAGGTGGTGTCATCCTTTCATTTGAACCAACCTATTGTGGTGCCTGCGGCTACTTGTGACTTGGAGGATTCCAAGTTGCTTGACGTAGTCCGGGCTTTGAAGATTTATGTGACCAGAACGACTGGAGTCAGTAAGACTGACTCGCTGTTTGTCCTGTATGCATCCAACAAGCTGGGTGCTCCTGCTTCAAAGCAAACTATTGCTCGCTGGATCTGTAGCACGATTCAGCAGGCTCATTCTGCGGCTGGATTGCCGCATCCAAAATCAGTGAAAGCCCATTCCACAAGAAAGGTGGGCTCTTCTTGGGCGGCTGCCCGAGGGATCTCGGCATTACAGCTTTGCCGAGCTGCTACTTGGTCGGGTTCAAACACATTTGCAAAGTACTACAGGTTTGATACCCTGGCTGAGGAGGACCTTGAGCTTGCCCATTCGGTGCTGCAGAGTCATCCGCACTCTCCCGCCCGTTTGGGAGCTTTGGTATAATCCCCATGGTCCTTACGGAGTCCCCAGCATCCACTAGGACGTTAGAGAAAATAAGATTTTACTCACCGGTAAATCTATTTCTCGTAGTCCGTAGTGGATGCTGGGCGCCCGTCCCAAGTGCGGACTTTCTGCAATACGTGTATATAGTTATTGCTTACTAAAGGGTTATGTTATGTGGCATCAGTTGAGTGATGCTTGTTTGTTGTTCATATTGTTAACTTGGTAAGTTTATCACGAGTTATACGGTGTGATCGGTGTGGCTGGTATGAGTCTTACCCTGGATTCCAAAATCCTTTCCTTGTAATGTCAGCTCTTCCGGGCACAGTTTCCTTAACTGAGGTCTGGAGGAGGGGCATAGAGGGAGGAGCCAGTGCACACCAGGTAGTACTAAATCTTTCTTTAGAGTGCCCAGTCTCCTGCGGAGCCCGTCTATTCCCCATGGTCCTTACGGAGTCCCCAGCATCCACTACGGACTATGAGAAATAGATTTACCGGTGAGTAAAATCTTATTTTTAATCTCCCTGATTGCACAGTACCCCTATTATGTAGCTCTTATATACTTGGAAAAAGAGAACATCCAAGATACAAACATTCATATGGAATCATCATTGCCATTTCCCTGCTTTGGTTGAAGGCACAATGCTCCTTATGGCTATATGCATTTTCAGATAAGCTTTCTTGTGGCCACTTATACCCTTTTCTACTATGATGCAGGTCGCAGCCGGGAGCCTGACACGGGTGCTACTCGGCTGCGACCCGCATCAGAGCCCCCTTTCTCACTGCACTCAGCAACCTGGCATATTGCCGGGTTGGTGACGCTGTTGGTGACGCGGCAGGGTCGGCGCTGGGAGATCACATGATCTCCCAGCGCCGCCCTTCCATACACTGTGAACGGGAGTCGTTTCGCATCGAAGCGGCTTCCGTTTACATTGCACAGCTTACCGGGTTGAACTCGTGTTCAACCTGGTAAGCTCCCCGTGTAGGATTCCCGGATCACTTGATCTGGGTTTTTGCAGATGGAGTCATTCCCACTAGCAAAAAACACGGGTAAATGCACGCCCCCGTGTATTTACCCGTGTTTTTTGAGCTAGTGGAAAAGGGGTATCATATGGAACCACCTGTGAGTAGAACACAATGAAGCCCTGTAAAGTATCAGTGTCTTTTTGCTAACAGGTAGATATTAATGAGAAACACTGCAGCAATGATCAGATTTAGCAGTACATGTCCACTGTAACACCGTGCTCATACTGTAGGTGTTGCTTTCGCAATCTCCAAATGGGCAAGTACGATTTGCTATAATTGAAACTTATACAGCCAAATTATTCACCTTAAATATGCATACAGTACCTCCCAACATCCCAATTTTGGCAGGAAAACCTGAGTTCATCATATCCTCATTTGTGGAAAGTTGGGAGATATTTTGAAAAAAAAAAAAAAAAAAAAGTATCAAGTTGTGTTTATATGTGAAAAACTACAGCTGAGTGCGTGCCTGCCCATTCTGCGCCTAACTGACACACCCACAATTTTATGGCTCTGCCCAATTTGGATGTTTGTGGCCAAACAAATGATAAATGAGGCGGAATAAGCAGCATCCTCTGAAAAAAATAAAATAAAGAAAAGCAAAAAAAAAAATAAGAATTTACTCACCGGTAATTCTATTTCTCGTAGTCCGTAGTGGATGCTGGGAACTCCGTAAGGACCATGGGGAATAGCGGGCTCCGAAGGAGGCTGGGCACTCTAGAAAGATTTATGACTACCTGGTGTGCACTGGCTCCTCCCACTATGACCCTCCTCCAAGCCTCAGTTAGGACACTGTGCCCGGACGAGCAGACATAATAAGGAAGGATTTAGAATCCCGGGTAAGACTCTTACCAGCCACACCAATCACACCGTACAACTCGTGATACTATATCCAGTTTGACAGTATGAAAACAACTGAGCCTCTCAACAGATGGCTCAACAATAACCCTTTAGTTAACAATAACTATTTACAAGTATTGCAGACAATCCGCACTTGGGATGGGCGCCCAGCATCCACTACGGACTACGAGAAATAGAATTACCGGTGAGTAAATTCTTATTTTCTCTAACGTCCTAGTGGATGCTGGGAACTCCGTAAAGACCATGGGGATTATACCAAAGCTCCCAAACGGTCGGGAGAGTGCGGATGACTCTGTAGCACCGAATGAGAGAACTCCAGGTCCTCCTCAGCCAGGGTATCAAATTTGTAGAATTTTGCAAACGTGTTTGCCCCTGACCAAGTAGCTGCTCGGCAAAGTTGTAAAGCCGAGACCCCTCGGGCAGCCGCCCAAGATGAGCCCACCTTCCTTGTGGAATGGGCATTTACAGATTTTGGCTGTGGTATGCCTGCCACAGAATGTGCAAGCTGAATTGTACTACAAATCCAGCGAGCAATAGACTGCTTAGAAGCAGGAGCACCCAGCTTGTTGGGTGCATACAGGATAAACAGCGAGTCAGAGTTTCTGACTCCAGCCGTCCTGGAAACATATATTTTCAGGGCCCTGACAACGTCTAGCAACTTGGAGTCCTCCAATTCACTAGTAGCCGCCGGCACCACAATAGGCTGGTTCAGGTGAAACGCTGACACCACCTTAGGAAGAAATTGGGGACGAGTCCTCAATTCTGCCCTATCCATATGGAAAATCAGATAAGGGCTTTTACATGATAAAGCCGCCAATTCTGACACTCGCCTGGCTGAAGCCAAGGCCAATAACATGACCACTTTCCTCGTGAGATATTTTAGATCCACGGTTTTTAGTGGCTCAAACCAATGTGATTTTAAGAAAACTCAACACCACGTTGAGATCCCAAGGTGCCACAGGGTGCACAAACGGGGGCTGAATATGCAGCACTCCTTTCACAATGCCTGAACTTCAGGTACTGAAGCTAATTCTTTTTGAAAGAAAATCGACAGAGCCGAAATCTGTACTTTAATGGAGCCTAGACTTAGGCCCATATTCACTCCTGCTTGCAGGAAATGTAGAAATCGACCTAGTGGAAATTCCTCTGTTGGGGCCTTTTTGGCCTCGCACCATGCAACATATTTCCGCCACATGCGGTGATAAAGCTTTGCCGTAACATCTTTCCTGGCTTTAATAAGCGCAGGAATGACTTCTTCCGGAATACCCTTTTCCTTCAGGATCCGGCGCTCAATCGCCATGCCGTCAAACGCAGCTGCGGTAAGTCTTGGAACAGACAGGGCCCCTGCTGAAGCAGCTCCTGTCTGAGCGGCAGAGGCCATGGGTCCTCTGATATCATTTCCTGAAGTTCCGGGTACCAAGCCCTTCTTGGCCAATCCGGAACCACGAGTATCGTTCTTACTCCTCGCCATCTTATTATTCTCAGTACCTTTGGTATGAGAGGCAGAGTAGGGAACACATAAACCGACTGGTACACCCACGGTGTCACTAGAGCGTCCACAGCTATCGCCCGAGGGTCCCTTGACCTGGCGCAATATCTCTTTAGCTTTTTGTTGAGGCGGGACGCCATCATGTCCACCTGTGGCCTTTCCCAACGGTTTACCAACAGCAGGAAGACTTCTGGATGAAGTCCCCACTCTCCCGGGTGTAGGTCGTGTCTGCTGAGGAAGTCTGCTTCCAAGTTGTCCACTCCCGGAATGAACACTGCTGACAGTGCTAGTACGTGATTTTCCGCCCATCGGAGAATCCTTGTGGCTTCTGCCATTGCCATCCTGCTTCTTGTGCCGCCCTGTCGGGTCACATGGGCGACTGCCGTGATGTTGTCTGACTGTATCAGTACCGGCTGGTTTTGAAGCAGGGGTCTTGCCTGACTTAGGGCATTGTAAATGGCCCTCAGTTCCAGAATTTATATGTAGGGAAGTCTCCTGACTTGACCATAGGCCCTGGAAGTTTCTTCCCTGTGTGACTGCTCCCCAGCCTTGAAGGCTGGCATCCGTGGTCACCAGGACCCAGTCCTGTATGCCGAAACTGCGGCCCTCTAGAAGATGAGCACCCTGCATCCACCACAGTAGAGACACCCTGGTCCTTGGAGACAGGGTTATCATTTGATGCATTTGAAGATGCGATCCCGACCACTTATCTAAGAGGTCTCACTGGAAGGTCCTCGCATGGAACCTGCCGAATGGAATTGCTTCGTATGAAGCCACCATTTTTCCCAGGACTCGTGTGCAACGATGCACCGATACCCTTTTTGGTTTTAGGAGGTCTCTGACTAGAGATGACAGCTCCTTGGCTTTCTCCTGCGGGAGAAACACTTTTTTCTGTTCTGTGTCCAAAATCATCCCCAGGAACAGTAAGCGAGTGGAAGGAACCAGCTGTGACTTTGGAATGTTCAGAATCCAGCCATGCTGTTGTAGCACCTCCTGAGATAGTGCTACTCCGACCAGTAACTGCTCCCTGGACCTTGCCTTTATAAGGAGATCGTCCAAGTATGGGATAAATAAAAACTCCCTTTTTTTTGAAGGAGTATCATCATTTCTGCCAATTACCTTGGTAAACACCCTCGGTGCCGTGGACAGTCCAAACAGTAGTGTCTGGAATTGGTAATGGCAAACCTGTACCACAATCTGAGGTACTCCTGGTGAGGAAGGTAAATAGGGACATGCAGGTAAGCATCCTTGATGTCCAGGGATACCATGTAATCCCCCTCGTCCAGGCTTGCAATAACCGCCCTGAGCGATTCCATCTTGAACTTTGTTATGTAAGTGTTCAAGGATTTCCATTTTAAAATGGGTCTCACCGAACCGGCTGGTTTCGGTACCACAAACAGTGTGGAATAGTAACCCCGTCCTTGTTGAAGTAGGGGCACCTTGACTATCACCTGCTGGGAATACAGCTTGTGAATTGCCTCTAGCACAGCCTCCCTGCCTGAGGGAGTTGTCGGCAAGGCAGATTTGAGTAAACGGCGGGGGGGAGACGCCTCGACTTCCAGCTTGTACCCCTGAGATACTACTTGAAGGATCCAGGGATCCACCTGTGAGCGAGCCCACTGATCGCTGAAATTTTTGAGGCGGCCCCCCACCGTACCTGGCTACGCCTGTGGAGCCCCCGCGTCATGCGGTGGACTCAGAGGAAGCAGGGGAAGAATTTTGATTCTGGGGACTGGCTGCTGGTGCAGCTTTTTCCCTCTTCCCTCGTTTGACCCGCCTGCTTTTTTTGAAGCCGAAAGGACTGTACCTGATAATACAGTGCGTTTCTTAGGCTGTGAGGAAACCTGAGGTAAAATATTTTCATCCCAGCTGTTGCTGTGGATACGAGGTCCCAGAGACCATCCCCAACCAATTCCTCACCCTTATAAGGCTCTATGTGCCTTTTAAAGTCAGCATCACCTGTCCAGTGTCGGGTCTCCAATACCCTCCTGACAGAATGGACATTGCAATAATTCAGGATGCCAGCCGGCAAAATATTCCTCTGTGTATCCCTCATATATAAGACGACGTCTTATGTTCGCAAAATAGTATCCCTGTTTGAAAGGGGTACAGACCACGCTGCAGCAGTCTGCAGGTCTCAGTCTAGTACCTGAGTGTGTAATTACAGACTTCAGGATAGCCTCCTGCTATTTATCAGCAGGTACCTTCAAAGTGGCCGTATCCTAAGACGGCAGTGCCACCTTGACAAACGTGTGAGCACCTTATCCACCCTAGGGGATATCTCCCAGCGTAACTTATCCTCTGGCGGGAAAGGGTACGCCATCAGTAACTTGTTAGAAATTACCAGTTTCTTATCGGGGAAACCCACGCTTTTTCACACTTCATTCACTCATTTGATGGGGGAACAAAACACTGCCTGCTTTTTCTCCCCACACATAAAACCCTTTGTTTTTAGTGGTACTTGGGTTAATGTCAGAAATGTGTAACACATTTTATATTGCCGGGATCATGTAACGGATGTTCCTAGTGGATTGTGTATATGTCTCAACCTCGTCGACACTGGAGTCAGACTCCGTGTCGACATCTGTGTCTGCCATCTGAGGGAGCGTTGATGGCCTTTGAGACGTCTGGGCAGGCGCGGGCTGAGAAGCCGGCTGTCCCATAGCTGTTACGTCATCCAGCCTTTTATGTAAGGAGTTGACACTGTCGGTTAATACCTTCCACCTATCCATCCACTCTGGTGTCGGCCCACAGGGGCGACATCTCATTTATCGGCATCTGCTCCGCCTCCACATAAGTCTCCTCATCAAACCTGTCGACACAGCCGTACCGACACACCGCACACACACAAGGAATGCTCCAATGAGGACAGGACCCACAAAAGCCCTTTGGGGGGACAGAGTGAGAGTATGCCAGCACACACCAGAGCGCTATATAATGCAGGGACTAACTGAGTTATGTCCCCTATAGCTGCTTTTATATAATTTATACTGCGCCTAAATTTAGTGCCCCCCCTCTGTGTTTTAACCCTGTTCTGTAGTGTAGACTGCGGGGGAGAGCCAGGGAGCTTCCCTCCAACGGAGCTGTGAGGGAAAAATGGCGCCAGTGTGCTGAGGAGATAGGCTCCGCCCCTTTTTTGCGGCCTTTTCTCCCGCATTTTTATGGAATCTGGCAGGGGTTAATATACATCCATATAGCCCTGGGGGTTATATGTGATGTATTTTTGCCAGCCAAGGTGTTTATATTGCTGCTCAGGGCGCCCCCCCCCAGCGCCCTGCACCCTCAGTGACCGGAGTGTGTGGTGTGCATGAGGAGCAATGGCGCACAGCTGCAGTGCTGTGCGCTACCTTGGTGAAGACTGATGTCTTCTGCCGCCGTTTTTCCGGACCTCTTCTTGCTTCTGGCTCTGTAAGGGGGACGGTGGCGCGGCTCCGGGACCGAACACCAAGGACTGGGCCTGCGGTCGATCCCTCTGGAGCTAATGGTGTCCAGTAGCCTAAGAAGCCCAATCCGGCTGCAAGCAGGCGAGTACGCTTCTTCTCCCCTTAGTCCCTCGCTGCAGTGAGCCTGTTGCCAGCAGGTCTCACTGAAAATAAAAAACCTAAATCTATACTTTCTTTCTAAGGGCTCAGGAGAGCCCCTAGTGTGCATCCAACCTCGGCCGGGCACAAGATCTAACTGAGGCTTGGAGGAGGGTCATAGTGGGAGGAGCCAGTGCACACCAGGTAGTCATAAATCTTTCTAGAGTGCCCAGCCTCCTTCGGAGCCCGCTATTCCCCATGGTCCTTACGGAGTTCCCAGCATCCACTAGGACGTTAGAGAAATATAAATATCCCTTTTGGAGATTGATAAAAATAACACAACCATTCCTAGAGGGAATGTGGAAGTGGCGATATTCAGGGGAAAATTGCAATGATTTAGGAATGCAGGAGATATTTTTTTAATACCTGCAGGTGACCCTTTAAAAATGTGAAAAAAATGCTTCATTGAAAAAAATAAATTGCTAAATATGCCCCATATAGCTCCATAATTACAGCTAAACACTGAGTGGCATCTTTAATAACATGGGGTAGTACAGTAGGCACAATCTGTTATAGCACGCAGCATTTTGTTAAATTTACTGCAATAACTTTAAACCAGTTATGAACCCTCACAAGCAGCCCCCCCCTTCACACGAACACACACACACACACACACACACACACACACACACACACACACACACACACACACACACACACACCTCATTCCTGCTTCATTGTCAGTCTCCTTTTGTTATAGCTTGTGACACTTGTTTATCAAGTGCCTGCTAATATGTTGTTACATAGTGTACAAGTTAAATGTTTTATTGTATTTCTGAGATTAAGGAAGACATGTACTAAGCAGTGATAAAAGTGAAGTGAGCCAGTGGAGAAGCTGCCCATGGCAACCAATCAGCACTGACGTAACATTTATCATTTGCATACTATAAACATATACAGAGCAGCTGATTGGTTGCCATGGGCAGCTTCTCCACTGGCTCACTTCTCCACTCTTATCACTGCTTAGTACATGTCCCCCTAAGGGTAATGTACAGCCCTTAGAGGGCGGTTACTGCGGCCCCTGAAGTGTACCTGGTTCCCCATCACTGCATTGCTTTATTGAGTAGACAATTTACTGGCTCATATGAAGGGTGTATAGCCTTCCTGCCACATGAAATACTCATTTCTGGATTAGTAATATGTAAATAGAAAATACTGTTTGTCTATAGCATGCTCTCATTTCATTTATTTACTTTGTATTACCCTGTTCTCTCACCTTACTGATATTTTTACTCCTACAGTATATGTAAATGCTTGAAAGAAAACATATTTAGCTGATATATATTTATATTTAAAGTCTACCATAATGGCATTTCTAGCGGGGTGTTTATCTGTTTTATATAGGCAGAGACCTCCACGGTTCATCGTCAGAAAGTGAAGATGAAGGCCTGGGAAAGTACCACGAGGCACGGAGTCGTCTGCATGGGTCCAGACCTGCCTCAGATAAGCAGCAGAATTATATGTGGGAAACAAGACAGAAATACAGCCCCCTGTCTGCAGAGTATGATGGGTACAGCAGCGAAGTCTCTGCAGATGAAGGTGAGACACCTTACACACATGTTCTGCCCTGTTCATCGCCGGTTTTACGTATTGATCCCCACCCAGCACTGGTTTGTGCAGAGTACACGTACGTAATAGCCTACAATTTCTGATAAAGGCAGAAACTTTTTTTTTTAAACTGGAACTGTGAATATACATCAAACTTGGGAGGTCCTCATTGGCTATATCTTGTCTTGGAGATAAGACATACGCTTCTGAGGTGCTGTCCAGCTATCTAGAATCTGATTTTTAAATCATAGAGCAGTCGGTGCTCTTCAGAGCAAATCTCGTCCTTCCTACTTTTTTCTTTTACTAATATGCTGCCACTGTTTTCTTTTTATTATAAGGAGGCACTATTGTATTATTTTTATTGTAAGGGGGTACTGTCTTATTATTTCTATTTTAAAAGGCGGCATTTCTTTATTATTCATCATATTAAAAGGAAGCAACAAATGTAGTAGTTTTATCAGAGGGCAAATTATGTTTTCTGTTTCTCCTGGCATCCACCGCCAAAGGGTACCATGAAGGGCCCAATGCTATTATAAATAGGGGAAGGCGGCACATGTCTGTTCTGCTTTTCTAGAGGACCAGACCAGATAGTTGCTGAATAGCAATGTTTCTGAAGAGGAGAGGTGGAGAGTGAGATAGCCCAAACCACTGGCAGTTTGTGGGCTCTAAACCCACTGCAAACCTCCTGCAATTTGGGTTTTCCACCCTTCAAACCATTACAGAATACATCTGGCGATATTGAGTACAAAATTGTCTGTGATTTGCTTCAAGTTGGAACGCTACGCAATTCTCACAGCCAATAACCTTCCCCCCTGGGAGATTGTTTTCTTGGGGCAGATGTATTAAACCTGGAGAAGTGATAAAGCAGTGATGGAAAAATGATAAATAGAGGGTGAAAACGCACGAGACAATCAGCTCCTGTCATTTTTCAAACCCGTAATAATTGTCTGGTGCGTTATCACCTTCCACTTTTCACTTCTTTATCACTGCTTTATCACTTCTCCAGTATTAATATATCTGCCCTTGTTCTTTATGAACCTGTGTAATGCAGAGCAGTTCCCTATTATTCAAGCTGGCATTGCTCCTGTAATGTCCCAGTGATCTGTGCTGCACAGGTCTGTTGGGTTCTGAGCTAGAAAGAATCAAATAATAAAATATCATCCTTTCTGCTTTCAGGGTCTATATGATATAAACTTAATAAAACATTGACTGGCTATTGATAGTAGACGGTAAACTCTTTTGCCTTCTGTGTGCCACTGTGGGTAGTATTATTTATTGAATGTGACTTTTTATGAAGTGCTGTACAATATGCTTTGCCTATAATAATACAGTATAATAATAGTAACGTTTGTTTTCTAGAATAAAAATCATGCAATGTAGCCTAATGTTTCACTACTTAACTCATAATGCTCCTTGTTTTGGAAACTAAAAAAACTCATATACACCTTTTGATGGAAACGGGGTGAAAAAACCTCTGAGTGACTGAACTATACATAAGATATTTCTGCAAATAATAACATGTTGCAAATATTTCACATGCATTGTACTCTCTAGACTGAGCTTCTGCCAATAGAATATTCAGTAGATAGTGTCCATGAAACTGGTTTCCAACCTACAGTAATAGTGCTGGGAGATCTGTAAAGATTGTTTTGTGCTACACGGGGGTATATTCAATTGATGTCGGATCCTTTCCGACGAGAAGGATCCGACATCTCAGTCAATGAGCGGCCATTTGGCCATTCCCGCCAATGCCAAACCCACTTTTTTTAAAGTCGTATTGACATTGTCGGAAACGGGGCTAAAACTTGTCAAATTTGGCCGTGCTTCTGACAAAACACATGGATCCGCGGCTATTCCGCTTATCCACTTGTTTTCTGACAAGTCGGAATTGTCGACTTGTCGGAAAAACGGCAGGAGGATTGAATAGGTCAGAACAGTTCCAACCTAAAAAAGTCGGAAACTGGCGTCTTTCCGACAAGACGTCAGTTCCGACTACAATTGAATAGTGGAGGTCATATAACTACATCATTAATGCATTCAGTCTTTAGATGTATGATATCAAATAGTAGCTGGTGTGCTTACCATTCTGTATTCTTTTTCTCCGGCATTTTGCAGAATGCGATATTAACTTGTCAAATTTTTTATATGCATGATGCAAAGAAGTGATAATGTCACACTGTACGTGGCATTACCCCTCCACCCTCATTCATATATATTTTTAAAAAAAATGTATTGACATTTATATCTATAGTGCCTGCAAATTCTGTTGCACTTTGCAATTGAGAACAACACAGTAATAAAACAAGACAGGATTATAACAGGCTGAGGGGCTATAAATTATAGCATTTGCAATATATAATATCGCACCCAGGATCACATTGCAGAATGCGATCACTTCGGGTGAATGTATCACCCAGCGCAGGTGTCCCAGAGATGTGCAGACTGCGTGTCTAGGCCTCACCGGTCAGCTCACCGACGTGCACAGGGGCCATTTCCGATGGAGGATTCCTGAGGAAACATGCCGGAACTACATACCGTGAAGTGTAGCCCAAAGGCTACAACGGGCTACCACAGTCAGAAGATTGCGGTAACTGTAGGGGCCAATAGCAGCATTCCTGATATTAATACATTGGGCAGCATTGCATCCACTATAGAAACCTATAGGGGATGCGGCTGTGGGCGGCAATGGAGGGATCGCAGCAGTGCTGTGATGTCCTCCATACATTGCATGGATACATAGTATTTGCAGCTATGTCCCCGAAAACATGTGTTTTCAGGGACATAAGGACAAATACTGTTTGATAAATGGGCTCATGACAGAGGTATGAGGGCCCTGCTTGCAAACTTACAGTCTATAGGGACATAGGAATTTGATACATGAGGGTAGGTGTTACATATTGCAAAGTGATCCAGCCAGATAGCATAAGTTCTTAGTGGGCTGTATGATCTAGTCACACAGCTATAGTGGCTTGTGCCTGTGGGTTGTGTGAGAGTGAAAAGAAAACATTTGTAAGTTTTGTGTGAACTGTTTAGAGCAGAATTAATTGGGTTTATTGAGATTAAGGTGGTCATTCCGAGTTGATCGCAGCCAGCAACTTTTAGCTGCTGCTGCGATCAATAGTCCACGCCTATGGGGAGTGTATTTTAGCTTAGCAGGACTGCGATCGCTTGTGCAGCTCCTGCTAAGCTAAAAAAATTTCAAGCAAAAGTAGAGCAGCCCTGGACATACTTACCCTGTGCGATGGATCCAGCAATGATGGATCCGGCTTTGACGTCACACCTCCGCCCTCCATTGTCCTGGACACGCCTGCGTTTTACTCACCACTCCCCGAAAATGGTCTCCAACGGTCCGGATCCGCCCTGCCACGCCTCCTTCCTGTCAATCTTCTTAGCGGTCGCCTCTGCGACCGCTTCCGTCGGTAGCCGCAACGTAACCCGGCGCCCTCTTTTGCCGGGCAACGTCGCGCATGCACACAGCGGCCGCAACACATGCGCATTCCGCACCCGTTCACACTGCAGCGAAAAAACGCTGCGTGCGAACGGGTCGGAATGACCCCTTAAGGGAGTGAATTCATGGATTTGATAAGATTACAGAAGAGCTCAGTTGTCAGGGGGCACTTAAACTATTTCTCAATTTAATAAAAAATACTTTTCAGCTTCTTTTTGGCATAGTATATGAAGGTGAGAGCACTGTGACTGCCCTTTTCATGTGACGTTTGGTATTGTACAAGCAGCATGTTACTGCACTGGTGTGCTTGCAGCTGCTTGTATGGTTTTTTTTTTTTTAATCCTGTAAAAAAGCAGGTCCTACATGAGCCTTTTTTATAGAAGGCATTTCAGGTCCATTTGAGGATTTGAATACCCTGCGGCGTCCGTTGATATCTGGCTGCCTGCGCATGTATTAAATATATGATACCTCTACCACTGTCCGCTCATTTGTCTATACTGTCCGATGAAACAAAATCTTCGTATCTCTATTTTGCAATTACAGATGTGTCCTCCTCATGGCGCAAGTAACCCATCAGGTCCCATGTAACTCTGCTAGCATTGGACTTCTTTTTTTGCTGAAAAAATGCGACTAGGACACACTAGGAGAGTATGCGGATTCATTTGATATGTGACACTTGTAAATTGTGTGACTGAGTCTTTATACAGGGCTCAATGGAACTTGTATTGGAAAAAAGCTGCAGCTGCTACATTGTAGCACGTTGTGTGCAGATTCAGAGCTATACAAATGCCGCATATCAAATTAATCACCACAGTCTCCTGGTGTGTCCTAGCCGCGTTGCGTTGCGACTAAGGGGGGAACTGAATTAAAAGCATTAAGTTAAGGGGGTTAAAAAGGGAGGTAGCCTTTGGGGTAGCCTACCAATTATTGCACTACCTTTTTCACCTGTGACCCTGTTTAACGTCCGTTAACGTGTTAATGAGTGTTAACACAGGTTAACATGCGTTATCACACAGATGGGGTAATTCCAAGTTGATCGCAGCAGGAAATTTTTTAGCAGTTGGGCAAAACCATGTGCACTGCAGGGTGGGCAGATATAACATGTGCAGAGAGAGTTAGATTTGCATGTGGTGAGTTCAATCTGCAATCTAAATTGCAGTGTAAAAATAAAGCAGCCAGTATTTACCCTGCACAGAAACAAAATAACCCACCCAAATCTATCTCTCTCTGCAAATGTTATATCTGCCCCACCTGCAGTGCACATGGTTTTGGCCAACTGCTAAAAAAAATTCTGCTGCGATCAGCTTGGAATTACCCCCAGAATTCGTGAAATGTTCATGGATTTGCGTGTTAACAGGGTCACGGCACCCGTTAACCCCCCGAGTTATTAGGGATTTTTTTTTGCCTCTGTTCTGAGGCGTAAAAAAAAAAACTCTGATAACTGTAGCCTGCGCACTACATTTGGGGCTATTTGAATAGCCCCAGGGGATTAATTAGCCTGCGGTAAATTACTGCGGTATTTGAATTCCCCCCCTCCTAAGACGCATTTTCAGCAAAAAAAAGATGTTTGGCACGGTTGCAGCAATGATGTGTGAGGATACATCCGTAGCTGTATCACGCATCCACAAATCTACAGACTGGTCCCGACAGCTCCTAGTTATTATCAGGTTAGTATCGCTTATCTGTCCCAACAATATTTTCTTGATAAATTATTATAATTATTTTGTTTTGTTTGTTTTATTTATAGCTGTGATGGCATTACAAAAATATAATGCCACAAACTGATAGTTACCTGTGTTCACTGGGCACTTTTGGTATATTTATATAGGACTGAAAAGAAATCCTGCAAGTTGTATATGTATTCTAAATCATTCTATGCTCTTCTCTTCTATTAACTGCTGTAGTCACTAAAATTGTATTGCAGCAAATATTCAACTATACTGTGGAAGTGGGTCAGCGCTTTGAGGAATAATATGCATATGTAGGTGAATAAACTGATTTATTAAACGGAGTCACAGTGCTCCATACTTGCCTACATTGTATGTCTCCTCTCCGGGAGAAGCACGGAGTGGAGACGCTGCAGTAGTCTTCGGGGGGGAAGGGCCGGATGGCGACATCACCAAGCCCCGCCCCCACAGCGGCAAATGCCGCGATTCGCGGGTCCGTGGGAAGGGGGCGGAGCTAAAATGACGCAATTTGCGTCATTTTAACCCCTTCCCCACCCGACGGACCCGCGAAAACGGGAGATTATCTCTCCATCCTGCTCGCATCACTAAGGTACGAGCAGGATGCGAGAGACCTGCCCACTCTTCCGGGGGTGCGGGGGGCTACCCCAAAAAACGTGAGCCTCCCTTAGCTTCCGGGAGAGTAGGCAAGTATGCAGTGCTCCCACATGTAGTAATGCAAGATGCTTTACATACAATATATATGTAACCCTGTAGGCTGAGTTAGAAATTATTTAATTATTAAAAATATAATGTTTGTATAATAAATGATATATATGTTATAGTTGTATAATGAACTAAGGAAAAGTTACAGTGTCTTCATGAGGGGACAAAGAGGACATGTACAGTATATAAATATATTCAATATAATATAGGCAAGTATGTTGTTTAATCACATTGGTGGACAGTGGGCAGGTTCTTGAAGCCAGCTGCGGGAGCCAGGGCACGAGACCGCTAGCCCGATAGGAAAAGAGCAGCGCGCGGGGTGAGCGTTGGTGACAACGGGGAGAGCTCGCTCACGGGAGTGGGAGAGATTGCTTAGCAGCGGAGGAGATGAGGTTACGGCGGTGAGGGGACGGAGAGCGGACTGACCTGAATGAAGATCGGTGAGGGAGAGCGAACAAGGACTGACCCCCTGCTGCCGACTGCAATCATAGCGGAACCCCCACTGCATGTACCCGGCCAGCGGCTGTCTAGAGACCGAGGGACGAGGGGGAGGCGGCAGGAGACGAAGGGGCGGAATGAGCGAGTGACGCAGGCGGACCAGAGGCGGGCCAGGAGAGGATCAAAGGCTAATCCTCCCATACAGATGAGTAGTAAGCCTGACTGTCGTACCAGGGACAGTCCCCCTGGTACTTTTGTATAATAAAGCCTGACTGTTAAATGACACTGGAGGCAGCTGGTAACCAAATAGATCCAGCCTATAAGATAGGTAGAGCAACCTAAACTATATAGCGGTGATTCCCAGATACCTTTGGTTGCATATGTTGGATAATCCCTACTTATATCAGTATCATTGTACAGTATGCACCCTCCCTCTCGCCAGTACAAACAAAAAAACTGCATTTGGAGGGTAAAGGAGGTAAATAAATAATAAAAGGAGTATATATCCGAGAGACCGAAGAGACCGTGCCCCATATCTTTTTGTCTAAACGGCATGAATATCAAAGCAAGCTTGAGTCAGGTGCATTCTCCTCCGTTGCCTATATCATAATTGTGTGTGCAGGCCTGAATGCCCTTTTGCTGCGTCTGCATCCCTGTGACGGACTAGGAGGGTTGAATTCCACCTTGTTACTATCTCTTGCAAGCACTGGGACAGTGATTGGGGGAGAGTTACATAAGAGGAGTAGACGGCATATACTAAGTGATGAGCACGGAGGATCTATAGTCCGACACTGTCCTCTGGATGGTGTGTTGGATGATTTCCTGCAGGACAGGGTATCTGGGAGGAAGCACCATAACAGGAAGAAGGGAGATAATTGGAAAGGACTGAACTGGCGGCAGGAAAACCTAGTGTTCACTCTAGGTGTCTTTCACAGGGCGCTGCGCCCTGCCCCTTTTTCAGACACCTGAATGCCGCCCTGTCCGTTTGTGTGCGCCTTCTCGCCCTGCACTTTGCTGGCCGCCGGACCCGCCGCTGGACACATTAACACACTGTCTCCCTGCATGAGAGACAGAGACCTCCGCGGCCGTCCCGCCCCCTCCCGCCTGCCTCGTCCCATCCCGCCCGCCCATCCTTAGCTGTCAGCCGCCGCAGCTCCCCTCCTCTGCGAGCAGACTATAGGTCTGCTCATGATCTGTAGAGACAGGAGGGCTGGGTTTACCTCTCCCGCCGAGGCAAACCCAGCCCTCCCTCCTCTGTGTATATCGTGGATCAGTGTGGTGGCCATTTCCAACCAGCTCCGCGGTGTGTGAAGGGGGACCAGCGCAATCAACTCCCGCAGCATCAGCCCCCAGTAAATAAACTTGGCAATAAAAAGCGGAGATCAAAAATGTTCCCTAGCTGGTGCAGTGTGTCTCAGTGCTCTCTACCTGGTGCAATGCGTCTCAGTGCTCTCTACCTGGTGCAATGTGTCTCAGTGCTCTCTACCTGGTGCAATGTGTCTCAGTGCTCTCTACCTGGTGCAATGTGTCTCAGTGCTCTCTACCTTGTGCAATGTGTCTCAGTGCTCTCTACCTGGTGCAATGAGTCTCGGTGCTCTCTACCTGGTGCAATGAGTCTCAGTGCTCTCTACCTGGTGCAGTGTTTCTCAGTGCTCTCTACCTGGTGCAATGTGTATAACGTGCTCTGCCTGGCGCAAAGTGTAGAATGTGCTCTGCCTGGCGCAATATGTATATCGTGCTTTACCTGTCGCAGTGTGTATAGGAGGTTCTACCTGGTGCAGTGTGTATTAGCTGCACTACTGTGTGGTGTAACGTGAATTGCCACTATTATGTGGCCATGCCCCTTCCCCACGAAAAACAACGCCCCTAAATTTTTGCAGCGCGCCTTCGGCGCGCACTGTCCATTCTTTGTCATGTGGGAATGGGAGGACCAAGCATTATAGTATGTACCTAATTTTGCCCTTCTAACTGAAAAATGTGCCCTCCCGAATGAAAAATGTGCCCTACCCGTGATCAGCACCCTGCCCTAAAAAAATCCTAGAGTGAACACTGAAAACCAGAGTATGAAGTAAGGGTGCCAACTCCATTGAAGGCTTCTACCGTCAAGGCATTATAGTTATAGTGACAGTGGTGATTGTACAGGCTATTGCAATGGAAGGTAGGACCCAACTCGATATGCCTCCCTCAGCACCGTCACCCCTTTGCTAGTGTGATATAGGAAGAGACTGCCCGTATCGTTAATTTTACCCTAAGAGACTAAGGAGTAAGGGCTACCGGGACCCATCAGTCTTTCCCACTGAATGGATGAGGCGTCGTCAAAGGGCTGTAATCTCGCTCATATCTTAGTAGGCTCATTGCCACTTTCAGACTACGGCATATAGTTGAACTAAGGTAAAAGACGGTATTGAGCATCTAGTATAATCTAAAGAGAAACAGTCTACAGAGGTTTCAATATTGTATAATTGCCCATCAAGGGTGAAGGATCAATATAGGAGGAGACCAGGAAAGAATCCTCCAGAAGATAGATTTTAGGGACTTTTCAGCCAAGCAATGAGCAGTTATCTGTCATAAGCACATGTGACTGTATCTGCTACTAGTACTAATTTCAGCATTGTTCATCCTTTTGGAAGGGTACTGACCGCACCCGCTCAAGTACACTAACTTTAGAGATATAATAAACTCTAATTGTTGTGGTCCATATTAATAACTGTAGCTTACACTGAACCAGGTATTTTCAGGTTTAGGTTTAGTCTGCGCAGAGGATAGTTTAACAAATCCCAGGTCCATGGTCATAGTGAATATGGCCATGGTTAACTACATTTTTTGTAATGCATGCAGAACTATTGTAATTTAGAGTTGTATTGAATATAACACAATATATATGTATAGGTGCTGTACATGAAAAGGTGTTATATTCTGAATAGTCTATATATAAAGCGAGTTTACTTACCGACTGTAGTTGGTTGTGTCCGTTCTGGGAGGGAGACCTGGAAAGGGAACCTAAAGGAAAAGAGAAGAACAAAGGACAAGGTCAGTCAACTGGAGGATTCAGGTGAGAAGAGTTCCCCACTTTACATTGATAATATACCTATCGCTATTACTGTTGAGTTGGACCTTACATTATAACCACCTGCACTCAGTATCCTAAATTGGAACGGCTTACCCAAGCAAGCCAGAGTGTAAACCCGCTTGGGTGGAGGCACGCCTGCTGAACTAGAAGGCCCGCCTGCTGAACTGGAAGGCCCGACCGGGGCGGTAGGGTTACATATATATACAATAGGTGTTTTGCTCACTCTGATAAAAATTTCCAATTTCGCAGGTATGATATCGTTTTAGGGCCTAATTCAGCATGGATCGCTATTCAGAGAAATCGCAAATTGAGCGATTATCGAAGGACTGCGTATGCGTAGCGTTTGCATTCCGCAAGCGCAAAGGGTAATAGATACAGAAAATGCATACAAATCGTAATCGCAATGTAGCCACTGAATGACAGGAAGCCAGTGTTACTGGGCGAAACCTGCTGTTTTCTGGGTGCATCAGAAATAACGCGCGCGTGCCCAGGTGTTTTTGTGGCAGTTCGCTAACGCCAGCACAAACCACTTCCAGGTCGTCTCAGTCACAGATTAGTGGCAGCCTCAGACCTACTCAAATGTGCTCAGACGACAAACAATCTTCGATGTTGTGGAAATTGCATATGCATCTGCGAATGGATAGCGATCTGCGATGTATGCACAAACTTGCACGGGCCATATTTTCTTTCTGTCAGGGCGGCGCCTTTCTACTCGCAGACAACTGCAGTTTCTTAGAATAACGATCCATGCTTAATTAGGCCCTTAGAGCAAGATGGGATTTGCACATAAATACTTATTAATAATGGCACTTACTGTACATGACCCCTGAATAGTGCAAAAAAGTTTTTGAAGAAACGGCGGTGAATCTTCTGTGGACAGAAATGGTGCAAACGGTGGGGGATTTTTGTTCTGAGAGGTCGGCATCCCTTTACTCTCAGGTGCACAAAATTTACCCTTCCAACGTTCTTTTGTAGGTGCAGGTTCTCTGGGTCCTTCTTCCGCCTCGATGTTTCTTTCCCACTATTTGTCATATGAAGCTTATGTGCTAGCCTGCACAACCAGCTGGTAACAGCTGGGGATCAATGGTGACTGTGTGACTTCCGGGGTACAGCGATCACGCTCGACTCTAGCTTCCGCAGAAGGGTCTTTTGGGGTGCTCAACTCTTTGTTTTTTGTAGTAGTCCTAGTGGTGCCGGTGTGTAGGCCTACACACCAGCTGGTATCAGCAGAGACTGTCTGTGGCTGCGTGACTTCTGGGGTACAGTTATCTTGCGACATCCCACTGTCTCTCGATGTCAGTGCAGTTCTCCTGGCTGCTCGACTTTGTTTGCACAGAGGAGTCTTTGATGGTGTTGATGTGGGTATTCTTTCTAAATAGTGGTGTAGTGGATGTTGGTATGTCTCTCCAGCCACTAGGCCTTCCTCAGGGAATGCAATACCCTTGATATATCGGGGGTGGTGCCTGTACAGTCGTCCTGCTGAGCGCAATCACATTTATTGCAATGTGTCCCCACAAGGTGGACTTATTATCAACCACAGGTCACTGGAGAAGATCCTGAGGGGCAGGGAGGGGGGAGAGAGACCATCACTGCCAGCTGTACAAATCTTGCAAGGTGGTGCTTGGTAAGAGCCCTGGTATGGAGTCATGGGGTGCATGTGTGAGACAAATGGTGATTGTTATGTGCGACAGTGGGTGACTGCTATATGTGACAAAGGTTGTCTGCTGTGTGTATGTATGATAGTGGGTGACTACTGTGTGTGACAATGGGTGACCGCTGTGTGTGTGATAGTGGGTGACTGCTGTGTGGGTGACAGTGGGTACTGGTTGTGTGTGTGTGTGTGTGTGTGTGTGTGTGTGTGTGTGTGTGTGTGTGTGTGTGTACCAGTGGATGACTACTATCTGTGTGTGATAGTGGATGGCTGCTGGGTGTGACAATGAGTGATAGCTGTGTGTGTGAGACAATGGGTGGCTAGTATGTGTGTGACAATGGGTGGCTGCTGTCTGTTTGACAATGGGTGACTACTGTGGGTGTGACAATTGGTGACTGTGTGTGTGACAATGGGTGACTGCTGTGTGTGACAATGGTTGACTGCTGTGTTGTGACAATGAGTGACTGCAGTATGCGTGTGACAATGGGTGACTACTGTGTGTGTGACAATGGGTGATTACTGTGTGTATGACAATGAGTGACTGCAGTATGCGTGTGGCAATTAGTGACTGCTGTATGTGTGACTGCTGTGTGCAAGTGTGTGTGTATGTGACAATTGTGTAGACAGAAGTCCCTCCTGGGACTAGCAGATTTAGAACCCCCTCCGTGAGGTTGGAAGACTTGAAGCCCTACCTTGGTACAGTACTTGTAACCTCCTTCCAGTTCCTGACATTTGGAACTTGGAATTGCCTACAAGTGCCTAGAACTAGGGTTTGCTCCCCGACACCATTCCTTGGTTTTCAAGTGGGACCAGTTTGAATGAAATGTCCGGAATTCCCACAATACAGATAGATTACTGTAGAGACGAAAGACTTGGTCGTGGAAAAATCTGAAACCTGCCTATCAACACAAAGAACTGCGGAGAGTGCCCAGCACAACATACAATAGACCCTGTGGTAACAGCAGTCTTTGATAACATGAGCCAATGGGTAGTAGATACACAGTGCTTCTCAGCAGCAGATAATTAGTCGGGGCAAGATGGAGCAATGCTAAGAGTGCCAAGAGGTGGACAGGAGTCTCTACACAGCGCTCACCAGTAGAGAACGCTTTGGAGCTCTTATACTTGAAATGTCCCAGCTGCTCACTAAAGAGGATGGGTGATTTGGCAGAATTTAAAGTACCACAGGAACATGCTGGAGAATTGATGGAATGTTTAGTGAAGCAGACTAACACTAAAGCCCCCTACACACTTGCCGATGCATTCAATTTTGACGATCTAAATGATGATCGATCATCGTCCAAATTGACTTGCATTGCAACGGGATGGAGAGCCAACGATAAACGACCGCGGGGCCGCACATCGTTGATCGTTGGTGCATACACACTGAGCGATATGAAAGATTTCTCGTTCATTACTGAACAAGAACGTTCATATTGCCCGCACACATCGTCAAGTGTGTAGGGCCCTTTAGTATGGTATAATTGAATTTCATGATGAGCCCAGGAGGACAGACCAGCTGTAGGTGCAGCCAAAATTCTACAGGTGACTGTGAATAACTCTGGCTGGACTGTCTAATGCTTAAAGTTATGCAGGTTCACACAGGAGACTCAGTAGTGCTTAGCAGAAATGACTGGAACATGGAGCATAAAGCAATGCACAGGAGGCTGTGGATAGTGCTCAGTAGGACAGGCTATCACTGGAGAAATACACAGCTTTAGAGTCTATAAATAGTGTATACAGGTATGCCTGGAATTAGGAGCATACAACAATGCACAGCAGGCTGTGGATAGTACTCAGTAGGACAGGATAGCCCTGAAGAAATATACAGCTGTACACAGGGGTCTGCGAATGGTGTTAGCAGATATGACTGGATCTTGGAGCATACAACAATGCACAGAAGACTATGGCTATTGCTCAGCAGGACAAGCTAGTGCTAGAGAAATACACAGCTGTACACAGGAGTCCTGAATGGTGTTTAGCAGGGGATGCGGTCAGGTTCCGGACAGTGGAATCACAACTGTCAGGATACTGACTGACGAGATCCCGGATGTTTTCCGCTCCCATCTCGTTCAGCGGGGCTGACTTGAACTTAAAGCATACACACTGCACAGAAGTCTAATGATAGCACTCAGCAGAACTGACTAGCACTGGGGAAACACAGCAGCTAATGGAACATACTGAAATGTGGAGACAAACTTAAGATACTGTAGACTGGAACTTTGCAGGCAGGATACAGTAGACATTGTACTGGCAATGAGTTGTGGCCAATTAGAGACATATATAGGTCTCCTTGGCTGCTGATAGGACACTGGAGTAATGAGCAGGATATCTGGATTAGAATTGGTTGAACAGCAAACAGCTGATCTCAAGCAAGATGGTGGCATCATGTCGCTGCAGTGCCAGCTCCTCATGAAGAAAACAAACAGTCAAAGTCCTGAAGAAGGCGCTATCGCCCATGGTACAGTGTCCCCCAATGGATTCAGAAAAAAAGTAGTTAACCTACTGTAAATATAAAATGTTTTTTTTTTACTTTGTAAACTATGTCCAGACAGGCATTCTTTTCTCTATTGAAAAATGGCATAGCCTTGTTGTTTCTCAATGCCTAAGAAGTGTAAAAAAATTAAAAAGTACTCATATTCTATACCTGTAGCTGGTATTTTCTAAAGAGAGAAGTTCATAGGCATTTATATATAGAATCTAGGCCCTCTTTCCGAGTTGTTCGCTCGCTAGCTGCTTTTAGCAGCATTGCACACGCTAGGCCGCAGCCCTCTGGGAGTGTATCTTAGCTTAGCAGAATTGCGAACGAAAGATTAGCAAAACTGCTACTTAATAATTCCTTGCAGTTTCTGAGTAGCTCCAGACCTACTCACAGATTGCGATCAGCTCAGTCCGTTTAGTTCCTGGCTTGACATCACAAACACGCCCTGCGTTCGGCCAACCACTCCCCCGTTTCTCCAGACACTCCCGCGTTTTTTCCTGACACGCCTGCGTTTTTTATCACACTCCCGGAAAACGCTCAGTTACCACCCAGAAACGCCCCTTTCCTGTCAATCATTCACCGATCACCAGTGCGACTGAAAAGCGCCGCACGAACACCAGCAAATCTACTAAGTTTTGTGTTAGATAACTTAGCGCATGCGCTCTGCGTACCATGCGCGTGCGCAGTTAGCAACAAATCGCAGCATAGTGAAAATCGGCAACGAGCGAACAACTTGGAATGACCCCCCTAATTCATGCTAATTGAGCAGTGTTGTAGGAGTCGGAGACTATTAGTAATGCACCTACACTAGTGTCAGAGCTTTAAAAATGGTCTAACATAATATCCAAATAAATGTATCCTAAATTGTTGTACAAATTTGTATTTCTTTATTAACATTCCAACTTCAGCACTTCCTGAATTATTCCTCTAGATGGCCATGTAAAACTTTCTTTTCGCAAAGGGAGAACATTAGAGCAGTGTTTGTTTGAGACGGAAAGGAATAAAACACATTTATATTCATGATAGATTTTGTGATGCTGTATCTAAAATTCTGAACGTTGATCACCTATTATGTAATACAGTATATGTTTCATTTATATTCTAATCCATTTATTATGACTAGAGTATGCCCTGACCCAATAGGTGACTCTAGGTAGGGACACGCCAGATTGTAAATCCTGTCTTTCCTTTTTTTTTTTTTTATAATATAGCTTAGCTAGGGGTGTCAACTAGTGCCATTGCCAAGGGGGGTATGGGTCATAGGGTCGACATGCATTAAGTCGACAGTCATTAGGTCAACCACTATTGGTTGAGAGTGACTAGGTTGACACCTGAAATAGGTTGACACTGTCATTAGGTCGACATGAACAAGGTCGACATGGAAAAATGTCAACATGAGGTTTTTTTTACCTTTTTTGGTGTCGTTTTCATTGTAAAGTGAAGGGGAATCCCAATTAGTGCACCGTGTCCCCTCGCAGGGCTCGCTTCGCTCGCCATGCTTCGGGCAAGTTGCCTCGCTGTGCTTGGCACAGGTTACTATTCCCAATCGTAGTCCACGTGTATCGTAAAGTATGAAAAAGTAAAAAAAAAAAAAAAAATTTTTTTTTTTTAAAACCGCATGTTGACCTAGTGACCATGTTGACCTAATGCATGTCGGCCAGTAGTGGTCAACCTAATGACTGTCGACCTAATGACCGTATCCTTTCCAGGGCCCAAGGCCATATTGCCCCTGGTGGCACCTGTATTTAGCATGCAACATTCTTGATATTGTATGCGGTCAGCATTCCGCTCATCGGGATCCCGGCTGTCACATTACCAACGCCAGGATCCCTACTGGGTACTGGGTTACCATACCGCCACCGGTGAGGTATACCGGTGAGGTAGGTGATTCCCCCTCTATGGGCGTCCACGACACCCATAGAGGGATAATAGAACCTTTGTTGCGCTTGCCCCCCTGCCGGCATTCCACCGCTCGGGATGCCGATGTCAGTATACAGACATTCGGCATCCCGAGTGGCGGTATAACATACCAATCCCCTTGATATAGTACTCTGCAGCCTGGAGAGCCTGGTGTGTACTTAGGATGTGCTTAGCTCTCATCCTTCTGGCCCCAGCTCCAACTTCTGTAATGTCATGACCTCATATTAGTGTTTGGCTGCAATGCAGGCCCAGGGAACATCTCTGCCCTGTTACAGAACTGGCCTGACACAGCATGTGTGACTCTTTCTGAGGTTTGAGTCTTTAGTAGTTTTTGCCTTAAGGATTCTTCAACATTCAGCTCCTTTCTGAGTGTTGGCAGATGGTGGCACAGGTGGTAGTGAAGAAGGGTTTAAGTGGGGCTGAGGGATAGTTCGTTGCACACTTTAAGTGCCCTTCACACAGTCATACTTCTCATAGTTTTCATTAGGAGCAAACTGATTGCCACAATATCCATATGATGATCTGCTAAGGTCTGTCCCACCTCCGACACGCAGTTAGGGCAGAGGCTTGTGCAACAGCTCCATTGCAGCGATGGGACAGACCTTAGAGGATGAAGGAGGACCACTCTGTGATGCCAGGAATGGGGTAAGTATTCAACAGGGATGGAGTGGGTAGGGGGCGGAACAGAGCATGGGGTAGTGAGTCGGACTGAGGTGACCTTCTCCCTTCTCTACTAGTCTGTAATAACGTGGCATAAGGCTTTGTGATGGTTAATTTGAACATGTGGAAAATATTTAGTTGACAATGGGTCTATGCTTTTAATATACCCAGTTGAAAAAAAAAAGTATTTGAAATTTTCCTAAATTATATATATAACTTTAAACTAAAGGGAAAAGCCTTGTGTTCAAACCTAATCTATTATTGTCAAAGTCATTTCACATTCTACATTTATACAGAGTAATGAATACTTCTTATAGTTTATTATCACTTTTGTGAATGATTGTCAATCACGCAGCAGTCACATGTATTAAAAGCCATTTCACTCCAAACTCTTTTGTAGTACAGAATGCCAGCTGCGCCCTTCATCATACTGTATTCTTTTATATGTATTATTTTTACATTTTAGCACACTTTAAGACAGGCATGTATTTTGTTGTCAATGGAAAGTAACTATTTTTGAAATTCCTGTAATATGTAGTGAATAATGGAATTACTCTGCGTTCCAGTGTTGAATTGTATCTGCCTTATTAAAGCTGTTATTACTGACATGACATTTCTGAAAAACAATATGATGGTTTTCTAATTGCAAGTGAAGGTCTTCCTTGGAAATGGCTGGGCTGGGAGTCTGGGTAGACCTGTTAAGGGTCCGAGCCTTGTCTTTTCTGGAGATACTGAGATCATTTCTGGGATCCGGTTGCTTGCCTTTCTGTATGGTGCCGAGTAGTCTCACAGCCCTACATGTTTGGTAACACAGAACTAATACTGTGCATCTCTAGTCAGAAAAAAATGCAAGTTCATGTGCTTGGTGGCCAAAGTCCAAAGTGAAGAGGTTAAGTGACCAATCCACTCATGGTCCTATCCCCCCTCCCTCCATATATGGGCAGAAGAACCCTAATTTATGACTTTCCTGTACCTGTGTTGCAATAAATTACTACTAGCGGTGATTTATTTATTAAAGCAACATTTTCGGTTCCTCGTTTCGTTACATGATCACTGACTTACTGTACCCCTTATCCATAGCTGAGTCCCGGGAACAGCTTTTCCGTGGGTTTCTTTTCTATAGTACAGCACAGGCTTTTCATATACACATGTGACCAGTGGAACAAATACAAACTTGAGCACTGAGCTTACAGCCTTTTATACCACTTTCACATCACAATGCCGGGTCCCACCCGGGAATTGGAAATGGCACCTTTCTGGGTGGGACCATGGCATTAGAGCCTTTCACACTGCCCTCCCGACCCAGCAATATGTCGGGTCGGGTTGATATCGGGGGCGGGGGCAGAGCTGGCATTGGGGGTGGGTGCAGAAGCAGCACTGGGAGATGACATCATCTCCCTGCTACCTCTCCCTATGCAGTGAATGGGTCCCAGGTCGCATCGACCTGGCAACCCGTTCACACTGCACCTGACCCGATATTTAACCCGGGAATAACACTGCTTTATTCCCAGGTTGAATTACCGGGTCAGGAGACCCGGGAATTCAACCATGGCCCCTTTCACGCCGCACACCGACCCGTGTCGACCCAGCAATATACCGGGTAATTTTTGTGGTGTGAAAGGGGTATTTTTGGTCCACCCACGCACACCCATTCCAGTGGCCATTAATAACGGCATACCAGCAACTTTGGGCTTGATTCACGGATGGACGCGTTTGCACAGCAGCTAATAATTGCAGGAGGCATCTGAAGGAAAAAGACACCTCCTGCCAGCATCTATGTCCAAAGACCCAGCATCGGATGACCATGGCAACCATCGGTCGCTATGGCAGCAGCATTGGCCATCAGAGTAAGAACTTACTCAGAATGACTGTCTCTCAGGATGAAGAGGCAGACACTGGCCTCGCCACTCCCAGAAGATGGAGCCCCCATTTTCTAGAAACACCGGCAGCCCCGCCCCAAATGGGCACAGCATGTCAATCATGCCACAGCTTGGGGGCACTGCAAGTGATTTCGCAGAAGGACACCTATACATATGCAGTTCTCTAAACATCAGAGGTAAAATAAATGTATATCAAAGCTCAACAATTCTGACGTTCCTTGCACAGACATGTACTATACTCAGTGTCTTCTACTTCCTGATTCCAGCTTGTCCTTAGTCTTCCTTCATCTTTCGTCTTGGTACCCTCCAGTGTCAACTAGAATTCCACTTAATACCAACTAGCCATATCGAGGGTCAGGTTAGAGGCCCACAACCTGCAGACTGGTGGTTAGACTCATCCTGCACCAGCCTTAATTGGCGATAGAATATGCACTAAATTGAGACTGTGCTTTGTTTTTTTTGGGAAAAACTGGAGTAAGACAACTGTGAAAATAGCAGCTTGACGGTGGGCTGGGATTATGTTGTCCCAGTTTTTATTTTGCAGCTGTTGGGAGATGTGATGCAATTTTGTTACTTTATTTTGAGTGAAATTTTATTTTAAAGAGGATGAAGTGACACTTATAGTGGCTCTATACATGTATGGCAGTTTGCTCCCTCTATTATTATTCTTATTTGTATGTATATGTTTAATCCTAACCCTTAACACACCCTTCCTGCAGCCTAACCCTAACAACCCCTCCCACAGCCTAACCCTAACCACATCTTCCACAGCATAACCCTAACAACCCCCCCCCCCCCACAGCCTAACCCACATCTCCCACAGCCTAACCCACATCTCCCGCAGCCTAACCCTAACCCACATCTCCCGCAGCCTAACCCTAACCCACATCTCCCGCAGCCTAACCCTAACCCACATCTCCCGCAGCCTAACCCTAACCCACATCTCTCACAGCCTAACCCTAACCCACATCTCTCACAGCCTAACCCTAACCCACATCTCCCGCAGCCAAACCCTAACCCACATCTCTTACAGCCTAACCCTAACCCACATCTCTCACAGCCTAACCCTAACCCACATCTCCCGCAGCCAAACCCTAACCCACATCTCTCACAGCCTAACCCACATCTCCCGCAGCCTAACCCTAACCCACATCTCTCACAGCCTAACCCTAACCCACATCTCCCGCAGCCAAACCCTAACCCACATCTCTCAAAGCCTAACCCTAACCCACATCTCTCACAGCCTAACCCTAACCCACATCTCCCGCAGCCAAACCCTAACCCACATCTCTCACAGCCTAACCCTAACCCACATCTCTCACAGCCTAACCCTAACCCACATCTCTCAAAGCCAAACCCTAACCCACATCTCTCACAGCCTAACCCTAACCCACATCTCCCGCAGCCAAACCCTAACCCACATCTCCCGCAGCCTAACCCTAACCCACATCTCTCACAATCTAACCCTAACCCACATCTCTCACAGCCTAACCCTAACCCACATCTCCCGCAGCCTAACCCTAAACCACATCTTCCGCAGCCTAAACCTAGTCGTCCCCCGCCTCAGCCTAACCATAACCCTTCCACTAGTGCCTAATGCTAATCCCAGTTCTTACCGTCGGGATTCTGTTGGGGTGCCGCTGTCGGCATTCCATTTGTCGGGATGGTGACTGTCGGTAACTAATTTACTACTGCAATGGGAACAATTGCCTGCACACTATAACTTTGCGCTAATTGGGTGTAATAGAGCGTCTTTCTTTTAACTCTGGTTTAAACCATATTTTATTATAACATATGGCAATGTGTGACCTTTTTATAAAGAAATATATATTATACTTCTTATAGCTTTAAATATCCCCCCCCCCTGGTTATTTCTGGTACTGTATATCATATTTATTGTTCCGATTGCGCAGGTATTGAATCTGACTCTGTAAGAAATGCAAAACAAAGAATTCTAGAGAAAAAAAGCCTGCATACTTTATCTAGCATTTGTTTCTGTATCTCCATATATTTATATATATCCAGAATTTTGATTTAGCAGATAATCCAGTTTCTGTCACTTTGATCTGATCTGGGTGGATGAGGAGAGGGTTTCAATGGATCATGTGCAGTTTTATGGTCGTCCCAATCTTCACTTACCAACATTTTTTCTCTAACGTCCTAGAGGATGCTGGGGACTCCGTAAGGACCATGGGGATAGACGGGCTCCGCAGGAGACATGGGCACTTTAAGAAAGACTTTGACTCTGGGTGTGCACTGGCTCCTCCCTCTATGCCCCTCCTCCAGACCTCAGTTTGATACTGTGCCCAGTGGAGACTGGGTGCATTTCAGGAGCTCTCCTGAGTTTCCTGTAAAGAAAGCATTTTAGTTAGGTTTTTTATGTTCAGGGAGCCTGCTGGCAACAGTCTCCCTGCATCGAGGGACTGAGGAGAGAGAAACAGACCCACTTCTCTGAGTTTCAGGGCTCTGTTTCTTAGGCTACTGGCACCATTAGCTCCAGAGGGATCGGTACGCAGGTCTCACCCTAGCCGTCCGTCCCAGAGCAGCGCCGCCGTACTCGCAGAGCCGGAAGATTGAAGCCGTGTGAGTATTGAGGAAAAGAACATCAGAGGCGGCAGAAGACACCTTGATCTTCATAGAGGTAACACACAGCACTGCAGCTGTGCGCCATTGCTCCCATTCACCTCACACACCTCGGTCACTGTAAGGGTGCAGGGCGCAGGGGGGGGCGCCCTGGGCAGCAATATAAACCTCTCCTGGGGCATATATAGATATATACATAAAAAACGGCTGCGCTGTATGTCAGGAATGAAATATAAGAGAGAGAGCCAACATATAAAGATAAAATGTTTAATAACAATGATAATGAGGTTATTCCAATAAGGTAATACCAATAAACAACAATGTGAATAAAATACCACACAACACTTGTCGCAGAGTGTCAGATAAAACTTGAAACCTTCCAATAGGTAATGACTGAGATGAAAACTGCAGTCTCTATCCACAGCTGCCGATGCTGGCTGCTAATCAAACACTGGGAAATCAGTAAAACAGATGGAGTTCCAAAGCTGAATGTCTGTGCCAACCGTACAATGCAGTAGTTAATACCTCTCCGATGGGCTGGTTAGCAGACCGGGCGTCCCCGGTCAGGTGTCCTGCGTTGCCCACGTAAGCTGTGCAGCGGAGAGGAGATGCCGCGCCGTGTACTGTATAGCTGGCTGTAGCGCTGTGATCCGTAGCAGCTGCTACTGGCATAAAGGCATCAGAGGTGTAACCATCAGGGTGTGTGGGAGATGCACTAGTAGAGACACCTGTGCGCAGTAACTCAGAAATGTATTTATTATTTATTATTAATTATATACACATACTGCTTGTGGTATTCTATTTATAGAGGCGCTTCTTTAGCAGACAATCTTTTCATAGATAGATATATACATGTACAGCTGGGCACTGTACATGTATATAAAGAGACCCCGCCATGTTATTGAGAAATTTGAGCGGGACAGAAGCCCGCCGCCGAGGGGGCGGGGCTTCTCCCTCAGCACTCACCAGCGCCATTTTTCTCCACAGCACCGCTGAGATGAAGCTCCCCGGACTCTCCCCTGCTTAACACACGGTGAAAGAAGGGTTTTAAAGTAGAGGGGGGGGGGCACATAATTGGCGCATATACATAACAAAAGCGCTACTGGGTAAACATACTCTGTCATATAGCGCTGGCATACTCTCTCTCTGTCTCTCCAAAGGGCATGGTGGGGAACCTGTCTTCAGAAAAGAGCTTCCCTGTGTGTGTGTGGTGTGTCGGTACGCGTGTGTCGACATGTCTGAGATTGAAGGCTCACCTAAGGAGGAGGGGGAGTGTATGAATGTTAGGTCTCCGTCGGCAGTGCCGACACCTGACTGGATGGATATGTGGAATGTTTTAAGTGCTAATGTTAATTTATTGCACAAAGGATTAGACAAAGCTGAAGCTGGGGTACAGTCAGGGAGTCAACCTATGCCTGTCCCAATGTCGCCTGGACCTTCGGGGTCTCAGAAGCGCCCACTATCCCAAATAGTTGACACAGATACCGACACGGATTCAGACTCCAGTGTCGACTACGATGATGCAAAATTACAGCCAAAGATGGCTAAATGTATTCGATATATGATTATCGCAATAAAATATATTTTGCATATCACTGAGGAAGAGGCGGAACTACCGCCAGTGCAACCAGTGCGTTGCACTGGGGCCCGCCTCTGTCCAGGGGCCCAAAGCATGTAATGAGTCAAACTGACTCATTACATGCCGCTGTGTGCTGCGGGCAACCGCTGTGTGCTGCGGGCAACCGCTGCCCGCAGCACACAGCTGCCCGGACAGGAGAGGAGAGGAGCAGCGGTACTGGAGAGAAGCAGGAGGAGGGAGGTGGAGGAGGGAGCCGCAGCAGCGCTTTGTTACTGGTTGAGGCGCTGCTGCTGCTGGCCCTCTGCTTCACTATAGGCTGTCTTCCGAGAACAGCCTATAGTGAAGCAGAGGGCCAGCAGCAGCGCCTCCACCAATAACACAGCGCTGCTGCGGCTACCTCCTCCACCTCCCTCCTCCTCCTTCTCTCCTGCCCGGGAATCGTGAGTGACCAGAAGCTGCACCGAGGAGCCTGAGCCAGCAGAGAGGGTAAGTATAATTCTTTCTTTCTTTCTTTCTTTCTTTTCTTTCTTATCTTTCTGTCTTTCTACAAAAAGGGGGACTGTCTGCCACAATGTGTAAAAAGGGGGAATCTGCTTGCCGCAATGTGAAAAAAGGGGGAATCTGCCGCAATGTGTAAAAAGGGGGAATCTGCCCGCCGTAATGTGTAAAAAGGGGGAATCTGCCTGCCGCAATGTGTAAAAAGGGGGAATCTGCTTGCCACAATGTGCGAAAAGGGGGAATCTGCTTGCCGCAATGTGTAAAAAGGGGGAATCTGCCTGCCGTAATGTGTAACAAGGGCACGCTGTCTGCCGTAATGTGTAAAATGGGGACGCTGTCTGCCGTAATGTGTAACAAGGGCACGCTGTCTGCCGTAATGTGTAAAATGGGGACGCTGTCTGCCGTTATGTGTAAAAAGGGCACGCTGTCTGCCGTTATGTGTAAAAAGGGCACGCTGTCTGCCGCTATGTGTAACAAGGGCACGCTGTCTGCTGCTATGTGTAAAAAGTGTACGCTGTCTGCTGCTATGTTTAACAAGGGCACGCTGTCTGCCGTTATGTGTAAAAAGTGTACGCTGTCTGCCGCTATTTGTAACAAGGGCACGCTGTCTGCCGTTATGTGTAAAAAGGGCACGCTGTCTGCCGCTATGTTTAACAAGGGCACGCTGTCTGCCGTTATTTGTAAAAAGTGCACGCTGTCTGCCGCTATGTGTAACAAGGGCACGCTGTCTGCCGTTATTTGTAAAAAGTGTACGCTGTCTGCCGTTATGTGTAAAAATGGCACGCTGTCTGCCGTTATGTGTAAAAAGTGCACGCTGTCTGCCGCTATGTGTAAAAAGGGGGACGCTGTCTGCCGTAATGTGTAAAAAGGGGACGCTGTCTGCCGTAATGTGTAGAAAGAGGAATCTGTCCGCTGTAAGGTGTAAAAGAGTCTCTACCTGGTGTAGTGGTGCTACTGTGCGGCGTAATTTGAATAATGGAGACTACTGTGCACCGTTTTATGAATTGGTATTATTTTGTGGCCACACCCCTTCCCCACGAAGCCATGCCACTATGTATTTTTGCGCGCGCCTACGCCGCGCACTGCCCCTGTTTTGCATGCAGGTGTGGGGCTCCGATGCCGTTTCTTGCACACTGTGCTAAAATGTCTAGTTATGGCACTGTTGCTAGGTATCCATTTCTCTGGCCCTGAGCAGGTCCCCCTCACCAGATCCTCTCCAGGGGTGAGGGGGTGGACTTGGATGGGATGGGGGGCCCAAAGCATTTTGTCGCACCTGGGCCCACCGCTCGCTAGTTCCGCCACTGCTGAGGAACCCCCTGTCCCTGACACGAGGGTACACATGTATAAGGGAAAGAAACCTGAGGTCACCTTTCCCTCATCCCATGAGCTGAACGAATTATGCGAAAAAGCGTGGGAAACTCCAGACAAAAAACTGCAGATTCCCAAAAGGATTCTAATAGCGTATCCTTTCCCGTCGCAGGACAGAATCCGGTGGGAATCCTCCCCTAGGGTGGACAAAGCTTTGATGCGCTTATCAAAAAAGATAGCGCTTCCATCCCAAGATAGGGCTACCCTCAAGGATCCTGCTGACCGCAAGCAGGAGGTTACCTTGAAGTCCATTTACTCACATTCTGGTACGTTACTCAGACCGGCTATTGCGTCGGCCTGGGTTTGTAGTGCTGTAGCAGCATGGACAGATTCATTATCAGCGGATATTGAGACCCTTGATAAGGATACCATTTTAATGACCCTAGGGCATATAAAAGATGCTGTCTTATATATGAGGGATGCTCAAAGAGACATTAGTTTACTGGGTTCCAGGATAAACGCTATGTCTATTTCTGCTAGGCGTGTCTTATGGACCCGACAGTGGTCAGGTGATGCCGACTCCAAGAGACATATGGAGTTGTTGCCTTACAAGGGTGAGGAATTGTTTGGAGAGGGCCTCTCGGATCTCGTCTCCATGGCTAAGGCAGGTAAATCGAATTTTTTGCCATATATTCCCTCACAATCTAAGAAAGCGCCTCATTATCAAATGCAGTCCTTTCGTTCCAATAAAAGCAAGAGAGTACGTGGATCGTCCTTTCTTGCCAGAGGTAAGGGCAGAGGGAAGAAGCTGCATAACACAGCTAGTTCCCAGGAACAGAAGTCCTCCCCGGCCTCTGCAAAATCCACCGCATGACGCTGGGGCTCCCCTGAGGGAGTCCGCCCCAGTGGGGGCACGTCTTCGACTGTTCAGCCACATCTGGGTTCACTCACAGGTGGATCCCTGGGCAATAGAAATTGTTTCCCAGGGTTACAAGCTGGAATTCGAAGAGGTGCCTCCTCGCCGGTTTTTCAAATCGGCCCTACCGACTTCCCCCCTGGAAAGGGAGATAGTGTTACATGCGATTCGCAAATTGTGTCTTCAACAAGTGGTGGTAGAGGTTCCCCTGCTTCAAAGAGGGAAGGGGTACTACTCAACTCTGTTTGTGGTCCCGAAACCGGAAGGTTCGGTCAGACCCATTTTGAATTTAAAATCCCTGAACCTTTACTTAAAATGGTTCAAGTTCAAGATGGAATCGCTCAGAGCGGTCATCGCCAGCCTGGAAGGGGGAGATTTTATGGTATCTCTGGACATAAAGGATGCATACCTGCATGTTCCCATATATCCTCCTCATCAGGCGTACCTGAGATTTGCGGTACAGGATTGTCATTACCAATTTCAGACGTTGCCGTTTGGGCTTTCCACGGCCCCGAGAATTTTCACCAAGGTAATGGCGGAAATGATGGTGCTCCTGCGCAAACAGGGTGTCACAATTATCCTGTACTTGGACGATCTCCTCATAAAAGCGAGATCACGGGAGAAGTTGCTGAACAGCGTCTCACTTTCACTGACTGTGTTACAGCGACACGGCTGGATTATCAATATTCCAAAGTCGCAGCTGAATCCTACAACTCGTCTGCCCTTCTTGGGCATGATTCTGGACACAGACCAGAAGAGGATTTTTCTTCCGACAGAAAAAGCGCAGGAACTCATGACTCTTGTCATGAACCTGTTGAAGCCAAAACAAGTGTCAATACGTCATTGCACTCAAGTCCTAGGAAAAATGGTGGCGACATACGAAGCCATTCCCTACGGCAGATTCCATGCAAGGACATTCCAATGGGACCTATTGGACAAATGGTCCGGGTCACATCTGCAAATGCATCAGCGGATCACCCTGTCCCCCAGGGCCAGAGTATCTCTCCTGTGGTGGCTGAAAAGTGCTCACCTTCTAGAGGGCCGCAGGTTCGGCATTCAGGACTGGATCCTGTTGACCACGGACGCGAGCCTCCGAGGTTGGGGAGCAGTCACACAGGGAAGAAATTTCCAAGGCCTTTGGTCAAGTCAAGAGACTTGTCTTCACATCAACATCCTGGAACTAAGGGCCATATACAACGCCCTACGTCAAGCGGAGATTTTACTTCGCGATCGACCAGTTCTGATCCAGTCAGACAACGTCACCGCAGTAGCTCATGTAAACCGCCAAGGCGGCACAAGGAGCAGGGTGGCAATGGCGGAAGCCACGAGAATTCTTCGCTGGGTGAAGAATCATGTACTAGCACTGTCAGCAGTGTTCATTCCGGGAGTGGACAACTGGGAAGCAGACTTCCTCAGCAGACACGACCTGCATCCGGGAGAGTGGGGACTTCATCAAGAAGTCTTCGCGCAGATTGCAAGTCGGTGGGGACTGCCCCAAATAGACATGATGGCGTCCCGTCTCAACAAAAAGCTACAAAGGTATTGCGCCAGGTCAAGAGACCCTCAGGCGGTAGCTGTGGACGCCCTAGTGACACTGTGGGTGTTCCAGTCGGTCTATGTGTTTCCTCCTCTTCCTCTCATACCCAAGGTGTTGAAGATAATCAGAAAAAGAGGAGTGAGAACAATACTCATTGTTCCGGATTGGCCACAAAGGACCTGGTATCCGGATCTGCAGGAAATGCTCACAGTAGATCCGTGGCCTCTTCCTCTAAGGCAGGACCTGTTACAACAAGGTCCCTGTCTGTTCCAAGACTTACCGCAGCTGCGTTTGACGGCATGGCGGTTGAACGCCGGATCCTAGCGGAAAAAGGTATTCCGATGAGGTTATTCCTACGTTAATAAAGGCTAGGAAGGACGTGACATCTAAACATTATCACCGAATATGGTGTTTATATGTTTCTTGGTGTGAGGCCAGGAATGCTCCTACGGAAGAATTCCATCTAGGCCGTTTTCTTCACTTCCTACAGACTGGAGTGAATTTGGGCCTAAAGTTAGTCTCCATTAAAGTTCAGATTTCGGCCTTATCCATTTTCTTTCAAAAGGAATTGGCCTCTTTACCTGAAGTACAGACTTTTGTGAAGGGAGTACTGCATATTCAGCCTACTTTTGTACCTCCGGTGGCGCCTTGGGACCTTAACGTGGTGTTAAGTTTCCTTAAGTCGCATTGGTTTGAACCACTTAAAACAGTGGAGTTGAAATATCTCACTTGGAAGGTGGTCATGTTGTTAGCCTTGGCTTCGGCTAGGCGAGTTTCGGAATTGGCGGCTTTATCACATAAAAGCCCCTATCTGGTTTTCCATATGGATAGAGCGGAATTGCGGACCCGTCCTCAATTCCTACCTAAGGTGGTCTCATCTTTTCATATGAACCAACCTATTGTCGTGCCGGTGGCTACACGTGACTTGGAGGATTCCGAGTCCCTGGATGTGGTCAGGGCTTTGAAAATTTACGTGGCCAGAACGGCTAGGATCAGAAAAACAGAAGCACTGTTTGTCCTGTATGCAGCCAACAAGGTTGGCGGCCCTGCTTCAAAGCAGACTATTGCTCGCTGGATCTGTAACACGATTCAGCAGGCGCATTCTACGGCAGGATTGCCGTTACCGAAATCGGTTAAGGCCCATTCCACTAGGAAGGTGGGCTTGTCTTGGGCGGCTGCCCGAGGGGTCTCGGCACTACAGCTGTGCCGAGCTGCTACTTGGTCGGGGTCAAACACCTTTGCAAAGTTCTCTAAGTTTGATACCCTGGCTGAGGAGGACCTCCTGTTTGCTCAATCGGTGCTGCAGAGTCATCCGCACTCTCCCGCCCGTTTGGGAGCTTTGGTATAATACCCATGGTCCTTACGGAGTCCCCAGCATCCTCTAGGACGTTAGAGAAAATAAGATTTTAAACCTACCGATAAATCTTTTCTCGTAGTCCGTAGAGGATGCTGGGCGCCCGTCCCAAGTGCGGACTACTTCTGCAAGACTTGTATATAGTTATTGCTTACATAAGGGTTATGTTATAGTTTCATCGGTTTTGGACCGATGATATGTTGTTTTTTCATACTGTTAACTAGATAGTATATCACAAGTTATACGGTGTGATTGGTGTGGCTGGTGTGAATCTTGCCCTTGGATTAACTAAAATCCTTTCCTCGTACTGTCCGTCTCCTCTGGGCACAGTTTCTCCAACTGAGGTCTGGAGGAGGGGCATAGAGGGAGGAGCCAGTGCACACCCAGAGTCAAAGTCTTTCTTAAAGTGCCCATGTCTCCTGCGGAGCCCGTCTATCCCCATGGTCCTTACGGAGTCCCCAGCATCCTCTACGGACTACGAGAAAAATATTTACCGGTAGGTTTAAAATCTTATTTTTTATCTGTAGTTTATTGCAGATTATGCACCTGTTTGTAAACTAGCCTTGCTATGAAAGCTTGTGGAGATTTGTATATTACATGGATATTTGTGTCATAGGCACCAAGCCAATATCTATTCTCTCTGTTGTTAAATGTTGCTTGAGAACATGTTGGTAAGGCTGGTTATCCACTAACATTAGATAGAAGAAACATTTGTGGTCAGGTGTTAGTGTCAGTGGGGGACTTGCAGTGAACATGGGGCCTTATTCAGACCTGATCACAGCAGCAAATTTGTTAGCTAATGGGCAGAACCATGTGCACTACAGGTGGGGCAGATATAACATGTGCAGAGAGAGTTAGATTTGGATGGGTTATTTTGTTTCTGTGCAGGGTAAATACTGCCTGCTTTAATATTACACTGCAATCTAAATTTCTTTTTTTTTTTTTTTAAATAACGTTTTATTGATTATATAAGCATATATACAGACAGATACATCGTTGTAGCCAATAGAAGGTAAATTAGATAATAGTGGGGCATTATAATCAGATGGGGGAGGCGATCAATAGACATTTCAATCAGTAGTTATCACACATGCCTCCGTATAGACAAGTTACCCAAATTGTCACAACTATCTGCTAAAGTAGAAAGTAGAAAACACAAAAAAAAAAAGGGGGAGAGGGAGAAACAGAGTGCATAAGGAAAAGATTACAGGGTAGAGGAGATAAAACAGTGGGAGGAGGGGATTGTGGGTAACAGGGAGAGGGGAAAGAAAGAGAGGGGGGTCGGCCAGTCTGAGCCATGTATGTAATAATAGGTTTGTGGCGTAAGTAAAAGTCTAGATTGGATGATAAATATTCAGTATCCAACATTAAATACTAGACACTAAACATGAAATATTAAATGGTTGTCAGTGGCGGTTCAGCATTAAAGTGTAGAGTCCAAGGTGTCCACGTCTCTGTAAAGGGTGCTGGGGAGTCTCGGAGGGAAGCAGTAATTCGCTCTAGCTTATACGTGAACCAAATTGCGTTAATAGTAGCGGTCAAAGTGGGAGGGGTCGCAGATTTCCAATTAGAGGCTATTTGGCATTTAGCCGTATTCAATATGTGTTTAATTAGGGCTCGTTGGCAACGTGAGGTGTCAGGAATGGGGCGGGAAAGTAGTGAGTAAAGGGGCGAGTCGGGGACTGTTACATGCGTAACCTCCAAGACCAATTTGTGGATTTATCTCCAATATTGGCGGATCGATGAACAAGACCACCAAACATGCAACAGGGTCCCTCGGCATCCACATAATCTCCAGCACTTATCCGAGCACGTGGGATAAATAGAATGTAGTCTAGTAGGAACTAGATACCAGCGGTAGTATAATTTATATGAATTTTCAGCTATACGGACTGAGATAGAGCTTTTAGTAATTTCCTGTCTAATATCCTTCCATTCCTCCACGGTTAAGGTCTCTCCCACCTCCCTTTCCCAGGCCAGTTCGTGACTCTCCTTGGGCGGAACATTGTGTGTCAGTAACTCCCGGTAGATGCGCGAAAGGAGTCCTTTCGTTGAGTGTGAACCGCGACACCATATTTCCAGGGGGGTGGCTATAATAGGATGGGAGGGTTTAAGGATTGTTTCGTAGAAGTTTCTGATTTGTAAAAACTGATAGAATACCGAATGGGGAAACGAGAAACGGGATTGTAGATTTGCAAAAGATGGGAATGAGGAGAGAGGAGCAACGTCCTGTAGAAAGAGAATATTATGCGCGGTCCAATGGTGAAATGCAAGGTGGTTATTGCCTGGCGGGAATTGCGCATTGTTCCATAGAGGAGTTAAATAGGGGTTGTGAGAACGGAGTTGATAGAAGCGAGTACAAAAATCCCATATTGACAAGGATAAGCGCATTGTCGGCAGGAGGAGATTAGAGGTGGGCCGGGAGCGGGGTGGGCTCCATAGGAGGGTTGAGGATGAAAACATATGGAGAGAATGCGCCTCGAGTGAGGTCCACGTTCTCTGTGCTGGAGGTGAGTGCCAGAGAACACAAGAGGTCAAGTGTGTGGCTCGGTAGTATCGGATGAGGTCTGGTACTCCAAGGCCGCCCTCCGAGCGGTGTTGTTGGAGCAGTCGTATCTTAACTCTGGGTTTTTTTCCGGCCCAAATGAAGCTAGATATATCTCGTTGAAGATTCTTCAGTATTTTAACTGGGATGTGAATGGGTAAGGTTTGCCATAGGTACAATATCCGTGGCAGTAGGTTCATTTTGACTGTCGCGATGCGACCAAACCAGGAGATAAATAATTTATTCCAGGCAGTGAGATCGGCTTTGAGTGAGGATATCAACCGTGGGAAGTTAGCAGCATATAGCGATGAGTAGGATTTGGTTAGATAAATGCCCAAATATTTGAGTTTAGAACTTTGCCATTTAAAAGAATAGGAGGAGCGTAAAAGACTGAGATCCCGTGGAGTGATATGCAAGTCTAAAACCTCTGTTTTGTCAGAATTGAGTTTATAGTTTGAGATGGAGCTATACGTGTGAATCTCCTCAAAAAGGTGTTGCAGGGAAGTGTGTGGGTCGGTCAGGGTCAAGATGACATCGTCTGCATATAGTGCAATTTTGTATTCATGGTTGTCCACTGAGACACCTGAGATGTTGGAGTTCAGTCGGATTTTTGCCGCCAATGGTTCCATCATTAGGGCAAAAAGTAGGGGGGAAAGTGGACATCCCTGACGGGTGTCATTTCTAATAGATAGTGGTGGGGAGGAAAGACCATTGACCAGAATTGACGCTGAATGGTTAAAATAGAGCGAGGTGATGGCATTATAAAATGGACCTTGAATTCCCACAGCCTGTAGAGCTTGCTGCATAAAAGGCCAGGCTACCCTATCAAATGCCTTCTCCGCATCAAGAGCCACCACCAAAGTTGGGGTGGAGTCTCGATGGGAGAGGTGAATAAGATCTATAAGGCGCCGAGTATTATCAGCAGCCTGACGATTGGGAATAAAGCCCACTTGGTCTGGATGGATTAATATAGGGAGATAAGGGGCGAGTCGATTTGCCAGGATTTTAGCGAATAGTTTTAGATCTGTGTTTAATAATGAGATGGGCCTATAATTTTTCATTTCCAGGGGATCCCGATCAGGCTTGACAATAACTATAATGTTAGCTCTGGTGGTAGCTGCATCGAGAGAGCTCCCCTCCATCAATGAGTTGAATAGTGAATGTAGCATAGGAAGAAGGGCTTGGGAAATTTTTTTATAATATATGGCAGTATATCCATCCGGACCTGGTGCGGAGGAACGGCGAAGCTGCCCAATTGTGACAAGGATTTCCTTGTGAGTAATGGGATCATTGAGAATCTTCAGATCCGCTGTAGATAGTTTCGGTAAGTGACAAGAGGAAAGATATTGTTGAATAGTTGATATGTGGTGTGGATCGGTAGTGGTCTCTGAGGGAAGGTTATAGAGGGAAGCATAATAATCCTGGAAAAGGGAAGCCATCACTTTAGGGTCGCACGTTGTGGATCCGTCAGGGCACCTCAGAGCCAGTATTCGATTGAGCGTGTGTTTCCCGCGTAGTCGACGGGCTAATAAGGTATCTGCCTTGTTCGATTTTTCGTAGAACTTTTGGCGGATCCACAAGAGTGACTGGATTGTTTTCTTTGTAAGGATTTGGGACAATTGCCCTTTCAGGGCAAGTATCTTTAGATATAGTTTGCGCTTGGGGAACCGCTGATGGCGAAGAGTCAAAGAGGCTAATTCAGTCTCTAGGTCTGCGATCCGTTTAGACTCAATTTTCCTCTGGGTAGACGTAAGGCTAATAAGGAGACCCCGCAATGTTACCTTGTGTGCTTCCCATAGTATTGCTGACGATATGTCGGGGGAGACGTTGTCAGCTAAAAAGTGGCGAATTGCGTCTTCTATTTGAGACACATTAGCGGATTTAAGAAGAAGGGACTCATTAAGGCGCCATTTGCGGGGAGTCGAAGGTTTATGAGAGCATGTAAAATCAAGTGATATCGCATAGTGGTCAGACCAGGTGATCGGAACCACCTGGGCGCCTAGAAGGGTTTGAGTGGAGTCCCTATCTACAAAGACGTAGTCAATACGAATGTATATGTTGTGTTGTGGGGAATAGTGCGTATAGCCCTTAGCGGACGGATAAAGCGTTTTCCATGCATCATATAAATTGTGTGCAGTGACGCAGGACTGGAGGAGTCTAGACAGTTTCGTATGGGGAGAGGGCCCATCGCCTGGGCGGGACCTGTCAACATGGGGATCCATTGTAGCATTACAGTCACCGGCCACAATAACCCAGGGATTTGAAAATTTAGAGAGGTGGTCGGAGAACGTTTTAAAAAAGGAGCCCTGCTGCATGTTTGGAGTGTAAACCGACGCCAAGGTAATGGGAGTTTGATTAATGGAGCCAGATAGAATTACAAATCTGCCGTGGTCATCCAGAACCGTGTCCCAGACAACCAGGGGTAGGTCGCGATGGATTAGGATGGCTGTGCCTCTGCGTTTGGCTGACATTGTGGAGTAAAAAGCGTGAGGATAGCGTTTGGAGCTTAGTGAAGGGTGAGGGGTCCTAAAATGGGTCTCCTGCAAAAATATGATATCCGCTTTTTGTCTGGCAAAAAACTGAAATGCCATGGAGCGCTTGGTCGGGGAATTAAGGCCATTGACGTTAATGGATAAGACTTTTAAAGTCATGGAGGTTGAAAGACAGCGTAGCTCAATAGAGAAGATAGCCCCTGACTTGGCCGACCATGGGGCGTTAGGAAGGGAAAGGAAAGACAGTAGAAACAGGTAGGGAAGATCGTAAATACGAACTTAAGGGATAGACCCTTTCCTAAAAACGGGTTGGGTCCAGAAATGAAGGAGCGGGCGCCGAGCGGGCCGCCCCTTCGGAGTGTGGGGTCGCGCCAATAATGACACATCATAATGAGAATGAGGAACATACAGAAGAGTAAAGGAAAAAAGGAGAGGTACATTCTGCGAGCCAGGTTAAGGGGGGTAGGAAAATCAGATCAGGGGGTAAGAAGTAATAAGCTGAGAAGGGAAGACATTGCTATCAGTATTTATGGTAACAATAACAGTAGCTTCATATGTAAGTTCAACCAAGGCATCTTAAATACAGCATAAATATAGCTAACAACATTGCCCTGATGAGTCAATGGTGGTACATATCAACAGTAATAGCCACAATCGTCACACCCAGAGCCGGCACCCGGGCAGCCCCCCATGATCAAGTGGTAGATTAGCCTTACCATTTCAAGGCACGAGACCAACCTAGGAAAAGGGGACCACCCAGAACCGACACGTAGGGAGCGCAGATCGCGCGCAATCTACCCAGCCACCAAACCTATATGTGATAAACTATATAAACGAAGAAAAGAGAAACTAGCATAACATAGTGTATATATCGAGAGAACATTTAGGTATGTAATGGTCAGCTCCTCTATAGTGAGGGCAAAGGCGGGTGGATATACATTGAAATCTAAAGAAACCATTGGCCATATGTTAAGAACCGAGAATCTGGAATGGTTAAGCTGGTTGTAGAAGGCTATGTCGCCCTCTAACGCAGAGCGGCATAATAGCCGGCCCATCTCAGAGCACATAGTAATCATTAAGATGGGGTTATCATGTAACGTCATGTAGAAGTCAGGCTTAAATATCTTAATTCGCTAAATTCGCAAAACCTCAGAGATAGAACATGCAAAACAATATAACATAAAGCCACTATGCTAGTAAGATGGGGAGGGACCGATATGCGATGTCCATTATATCTACTGATCCGAAAGGGGAGTTCCATTCGCTCATTTAGTAGCACCATTCGGGGGTGGGAGCCCCGGGCCTTTTAGGAGAGGTGATAGGGAGCTGATTCCGAATTTCATCCGGAAGAGACTCAAATATGCCCAGGGACCTTAGAAGGTCGTAGCCTTGGGTGGGCGTTTTTATCGAGTGATGAGAGCCATCTTTTGTGACATGTAATTGGAACGGAAAGCCCCACTTATATTTGATGGAGTTATCTCGAAGGACTTTGGTGATAGCGGTGAGGTCCTTGCGTTTTCGGAGTGTAGAGGGGGCCAAATCCTGGAAAATCTGTAGCTGGGTCCCGGAGTAGAGGACTGTTTGGTGTTCCCTGGCCGCCATCATGAATTTCTCTTTTGTTTTATAATAATGGAACCGTAGGATGACATCTCTTGGGGGTTGGGTAGGTGGTGGACGTGGGCGCAGGGCTCGATGTGCTCTATCGAGAAGGAGGAAATCTTTAGAGACCTCTGGAATCATGGTCTGTAGTAGGCCCTCCAGGAAAGCTGGTAGGCCCTCCATAGAAACGCCCTCCGGTATGTTGCGGATCCGAACATTATTCCGTCGATTCCGGTTGTCCATATCCTCTAGATGGTCCTCCTGTTGGGCCATATCCGCTCGAATCTCCGATAACTCCTGTTCGACCACCACCTGGTATTGGCAGACTTCGTCTACTTTGCGTTCCAGGGATTCTGTGCGGGTGCCAAGGTAAGCGAGTTCAGTTCTGAATTCAGCTAGGACTGATCTCATTTCCGTTTGGATGGTCTTAGTGACAATTGCAATTACGTCTTGGGTCGTGAGACTTGTCGTCGGAGAAGGAGCATCATCGACATCCGACATAGGGTCTACGGTGGGGGAGCCGCGAGGTATAGCGCCTGCTTTTTCCCATGCCCGGAGAATACTAGGTTTAGCTTGAGCACTGCAATCTAAATTTCAGATTGAACACACCCCACCCAAATCTAACTCTCTCTGCACATGTTATATCTGCTCCCCCCTCCCCTGCAGTGCACATGGTTTTTCCCATTAGCTAACAAATTTGCTGCTGCTATCAGATCTGAATTAGGCCCATGAATAGAGAAGGCAGTGAAAGCACCACCAGTCCTCCCAACCGATGGCACTAGAACATTATTTCCCAACCTTGGTCCTCAAGGCACACTAACACTCCAGCTTTTAGTGATATCCATGCTTGAGCACAGATAGTTACATTAAAATAACAGAGGTACTTAGTAAGTCACCTGTGCTCAAGTATGACTGTCCTTAGAACTTGAACTTTCAGTGTCTTGAGGACCGTGGTTGGGAACCCCTGCACTGGAGTAAGTGGGTGTGAGGTCATAGGAGTGTGTAGGTTTTATCCACATACCTGGTTACATGCCGTCACTATCATTAAGAATGTACACTAGGTGTCAGGTGCTTATATGTTCTATTATTAGAATTTCCATGAATGAGGCTGGAAATGAAATGTTCAGCAATGTGTTCTGTTAATTTATATTGACTTTTATGTAGCATTTATTGTACTTGTATATTTTTCCCCCTCTCCCCCCCACCGCCCCTTTACTGATTAATTGTGACTTGTTTCTTATTTGTTCTTTAAGACTTGAGGTGGACTGGTGCGTCAATCATGTCGCTCTGTTTTAATGATTTAGCAGCTGGAGACTTTGACACATTTAGCATCAATGCATTTATTGACACTCAACTGACACCAGAGAAGCAAGCTGGCGTTTTGGCTCTAGTAAATCTAATTTCAAGTCTTTTCAAAGACAAATTATAAGTTTTCCTATTTTTTTAGAGTTAGATTGTGGAAAAAGTAAAACTGAACAATGAAAACGACATTAACTGTTTTGATCAAGAAGGCAACAGGACAGGTTCACAATTTAGTTGGACCAATGACCCTTTAAAAGTATCATGACTTTATTACGGCTATTATACTGATTGGCCGGTTTTATTAGACCTGTACCCTGGAAGTATTGTGAATCACCCATCATCCAAATAATGGGCATCCCACTAGTGTGGAACAAGCAGTTAATGGAAAGGAGGATGTAGAAGGCTGAGTAACAGATTAACAAATGGGCTACAACCAGTCAATGAACAACAGATTACAACAGTGACGGTGAAAGAAGCATACTTATGCTTTCTCTATATGAGGCGACAGGGCGATTTGTGAGCCAGCACAATACCCACAGACCCACATATGTCAGCAGAAAATAGTACCAGTGGCCAAATGTAATACAGTTCAAGTTGGAAACATGTGCGAGTGTAGCGCTGAACTCGCACATTTTTTCAAATGGCCGGTTTTATTAGACCTGTACCCTGGAAGTATTGTGAATCACCCATCATCCAAATAATGGGCATCCCACTAGTGTGGAACAAGCAGTTAATGGAAAGGAGGATGTAGAAGGCTGAGTAACAGATTAACAAATGGGCTACAACCAGTCAATGAACAACAGATTACAACAGTGACGGTGAAAGAAGCATACTTATGCTTTCTCTATATGAGGCGACAGGGCGATTTGTGAGCCAGCACAATACCCACAGACCCACATATGTCAGCAGAAAATAGTACCAGTGGCCAAATGTAATACAGTTCAAGTTGGAAACATGTGCGAGTGTAGCGCTGAACTCGCACATTTTTTCAAACTCGCATAATGTAACAGGGTGCTGAAACGTGCAAACTCACGTTTCCTGCAATGTCAAAACTTACATGCAGATGTTTTGCCATTGCATACATACTGTATAACTCAGGCAATATAATAGAGTGTGAGTTGTAAACTTATACCTAAAACGTTGCCAAAAAAACACAAAAAATATACCAGTTTGTGGCTGGCGAGCTTGGCAGAAGCATGCACAGATCAGTGAGATCCATGCATGCTTCTGTCAGGAAAAGTTAAAAAGTAAAAATAAAATGACGTGGGGTCTCCTCCCTAAAGCATAACCAGCCCCAGGCCCTTTGAGCCAGACCTGGTTGAAAAAATACAGGGGGAAAATTGTTTAGGATCCCCCTGTATTTTAAAAGCCAGCATCAGGACCAGTCCTGGTTCCAAAAACATGGGAAGAAAGACGTAGGGTTACCCCGTATTTTTTAAACCAGCACCGGGCTCCACTAGCCAGGGAGATAATACCACCGCTAGGGGACACATCTTGTTGGTCCCTGCGGCCGCTTCATCACCCCCCAAATAAATAAACTTTTACTTTCACAGTGGGTGTGTGTGTGTGTGTGTACTGTCTTTATTTTAAGATTTCTTTTACAAGTTCTTTGGGCACTACATGTACCAGCGGACCCACAAGCTAGTACTTGTGGTTCTCCGAGTACCAGCATGCAGGGGAGGTTTGCTGGGACCTGTAGTTTCACTTGTAAAAGACAATATTATTTAAAAAAAATTACACTTAAAAACTATCAACTCGGCATCCACCACTAAGGGATACCGGAGATAGCCCCGGACTTCAGCCCTGGCCGTTGGTGACCTGTAAAGGGGGACCCCTTTATTAGGGTGGTCTCCACTCCCCCAGGAATTCACAGCCAGGGCTAACTAGTTGGGGTGAATGGTAATGCTACGGCCGAAGGGACCAATACATGTCCTCCTGCTGTGGCATTACTTCCCTTGCACGTGGAGCCCGGTGCTGGTTTAAAAAATATGGGGGAACCCTACATCTTTTTTCCACCATATTTTTGGAATCAGGATAGGTCTTATAGCCCGGTGCTGGTTGTTAAAATACAGAGGGCCTCTGTCAATATTTCCCCCGTATTTTTTCAACCAGGACCAGCTCAAAGAGCACGGGGTTATGCTTTAGGGCAGGGGTGAGCAATTATTTCAGCTGAGGGGCCACTTGACATTTCCTGTCAGTATCCGAGGGCCACATACAAAATAGCAGCTCCCCCACTTGCCAAAAATATAGGGACGTGGCTTTATGTGGAAGGGGTGTGGGAAAAAAATAATACAGATTCATATTAGGCTGCACAATAGTCTCCATTATTCAAATTGCGCCACACAGCGCCACTTACACACATTACACCAGGTAGAGCCCCTTTTACACCCATTACGGCAGGTAGAGCTCCCTTTTACACAGTATGGAAGGTAGAGCCCCTTTTACACATTACAGCAGGTAGAGTTCCCTATTACACATTAACATTTTATTTAGGATAATTATTATGCAGCAAGCAAATTATCCAGTGTCTTATGGCCCCTGGGGAAAGGTGTGACACGGTGACAGAACACGGGGGGTGTGACAGTGACAGAACACGGGGAGGGGGGGTGAGAGTGACAGAACACGGGGCGTGTGACACAGTGACAGAATACGGTGGGGGTGACACGGTGACAGAACACGGGGGGTGTGACACAGTGACAGAACACGGTGGGGGTGACACGGTGTCAGAACACGGGGGGGGGTGACACGGTGACAGAACACGGTGGGGGTGACATGGTGACAGAACACGGGGGTGTGACACAGTGACAGAACACGGGGGGTGACAGTGACAGAACATGGTGGGGGTGACACGGTGACAGAACACGGGAGGTGACACGGTGACAGAACACGGGGGTGTGACACAGTGACAGAACATTGGAGGGGGTGACACAGTGACAGAACATGGGGGGGGGTTACAGCTGACAGAACACGGGGGTGACATGGTGACAGAACACGGGAGGGGTTGGTACAGCGAGAGCTAAAGATCTCTCCCCCAAGCCCGCACACACAAATATACGCACACTATTACACACACACACACACACACACACACACACACACACACACACACACACACACACACACCTTTCTTTCTCTCACTCACTTTTACCATTAACTTACTGATCTGGCATGCAGTGGCAGGAAGGATGGATCTGTAGCAGTCTGGCTCTTGTCCCGTGTAGCTCCGCCCCCTGAGGTCCCGTGTAGGCCCACACCCTCATCGGCATGTTGCCCCGCCCCCTTTTCGGCTGAACACAGACGTTGTCACTGGGGACTCTGGAGGCAGGAGGAGGAGGAGGCTGCTACAACGCAGCAGCAGCAGGGGATAGAGGCGCCGTCGGCAGTTTGGAGGTACTGCGGTGCAGAGCAATGACAAGCAGCTCAGCCGGTCAGGTCGCTTGTCATTGCTCGCTGGTGGGAGGCAGTGGGCCAGGCAGGATCGGTTTGCGGGCCGTATTTTGCCCACCCCTACTTTAGGGAGCATCCCACGTCAATTTTTGTATTTATTTTTTTACTTTTTAACTTTCTTAATTTTCACAGGCAGGAGCATGCACGGAACTCACTGATCTGTGCATGCTTCTGTCAAACGCATAATGTAATGAAACTCACAATGTGCAAGTTTTCATACACAATGTAATAGCCTGGAAAACTTGCAGGCTTTTACCTCGCACCTTTTAATGTGCGTAAAGGTGCGAGTTTGTCCCGCACAAAAAACTCTTACCCTATTACATTTGGGCCCAGCTCTTCCTGTCTGATACTGAATGGGTGATGAGTGTGATACCCTCCATGGCCCTAACTGTGTGGAGTGTGTATATTCTCCCCGTGCTTGTGTGGGTTCCCTCCAGGTACTCCGGTTTCCTCCCACAATCCAAAAATATACTGGTAGGTTAATTGGCTCCCAACAAAAATTAACCCTAGCGTGAATGTGTGTGTGTGTACATGTGGTAAGGAATATAGATTGTGAGCTCTACAGGGGCCAGGACTGATGTGCTAAGTAGTCTTTGTAAAGCGCTGCAGAATATGTGTGCACTATATAAATAACTGGTAATAATAATAGTGATAAACATGAATCTATGGTTCAGTCCCACTGTCTCCCACCCTGAAGGCTGGTGGTGTAATGGCATGGAGTGTGTACACATTATACATAATACACATTGGTTCACCTGACATGCGTAGAGAAATTGCTGAAAGCCACAAAATGCGTACATTGGCTCTCATTCCGAGTTGTTCGCTCGCTAGCTGCTTTTAGCAGCATTGCACACGCTAAGCCGTCGCCCTCTGGGAGTGTATCTTAGCTTAGCAGAATTGCGAACGAAAGATTAGCACAATTGCGAATAGAAATTTCTTAGCAGTTTCTGAGTAGCTCCAGACTTACTCAGCCATTGCGATCAGTTCAGTCAGTTTCGTTCCTGGTTTGACGTCACAAACACACCCAGCGTTCGCCCAGACACTCCCGCGTTTTTCCCAGAAACGCCAGCGGTTTTTCCGCACACTCCCAGAAAACGGCCAGTTTCCGCCCAGAAACACCCACTTCCTGTCAATCACAGTACGATCACTAGAACGATGAAAATTCCTTGTTATGCCGTGAGTAAAATACCTAACTTTTGTGTAAAATAACTAAGCGCATGCGCTCTGCGAACCTTGCGCATGAGCATTAAGCGACTAATCGCAATATAGCGAAAATCGGCAACGAGCGAACAACTCGGAATGACCACCATTGTTGCAGTCAGGTGCTTCCCTCTGTGGCAGCTGCATTACTGATTGTTCAGCAAGAGAATGCTCTGGCTCCAAGGAGATGAAAGAATTCAGCTTCACGTAGGCATCTCTCCAGACACCAGATCTCAGGTCAAACCAATCCAGCATCTGTCACATGTGATGGAACAAGCTCTGGATATCCTCCAATGTTGGGGCCATGATGGATCAGCAAATGTTTTAATCTTAGAATATTGCCAGACATTATGTACAAAGCTCGCTGAGTGAAAAGAGCATTTTGGGCAATGACTAGAATCCCATTGGGCTTGGGATATAAATGCTCTGTTAAGTAATTTAATCTGGATTTCCTGCAGTTTAGCCAAGTTTACCAGCTTCAAAACAAACGGTATCTGTTTAAAGATTGCAGCTGAAAATATAAGGTTTGGGAAATCACATGTCCATGATCACCACACCCCTCCATAAGGTTAAGGACAGTGGGGGTCATTCCGAGTTGATAGCTCGCTAGCTATTTTTTGCAGCACTGCGAACAGTTAGTTTTGTGCAGTTTCTGAGTAGCTCAGAACTTACTCAGCCGCTGCGATCACTTCAGCCTGTTCATGCCCGGAACTAACGTCAGACACCCGCCCTGCAAACACTTGGACACCCACAAACGCCCTCTTCCTGTCAGTCTCCTTGCGATTGGCTGTGTGAGTGGATTCTTTGTTAAATCCATCGCTCATCGACGATCCACTTTGTACCCATACGACGCGCCTGCGCATTGCGGTGCATGCGCAGTAGTGACCTGACCGCAGCACAGCGAAAAATCCTAGCGTGCGATCTGCTCTGAATGACCCCCAGTAAGTCTGTATATAGGTGCTGAAGTTTATACTTACAGATTGCAACCAGTGAAAAGAGAGAGTTCATGGGGGAGGGTGTGACCATGTGGATCAGCGAATCAGAGGTGCCAGGGCCAGCTTTACTGTTACATAGTGGTGGACCTGTAGATATAAAAAGGAATTGTTAATTTGGAGTGGAAAACAAATATTTCAATTGTTGAAAGGAATACATTTTGGCTTCAGGAACAAAAATGTTTCATATAGCCACGATCCCTGTTTGCTTCCAAGTGATGTAATGTGAGATCATAAGTGAAGAAGTAAATTCTAGGTTACGTAGTGCCCTTTTCCCTGATACCCCTTCTCCTTTCCGCTCACCCATGGCTGCCCGCTGTGTCCGGAGCCCGGGGAGACTTGTGTGACGTCCCCTGCCACGTTTCTGCATCGGGGCCTGTATCCAGTGCCGAGGCCGGGGCCTCGAGTTCGAGAGCGGCCCGGGCGCGGGCTCTGTGACCGGCCCGCGGACGCAGAGAGATCCACGGCGGCCTCCATCAACCCCGCATCCTGCTCCCCTTCCGCCTCATACCTGCTCCAGGGCATCGGAAGCGGCGGCAGACCCCGGACTCCGGCTCTGTGTCCTCAGGAGCAGCCTCCCAGCCCCGGCATCCTCGCTGACGGCGGCTGCACTCCGGAACCCTCCTGCTGCCTAGGTGCACCCCCCCCCCTCCCCCCACAGCGGCACCATATGGTCCCCTGTATTTCTGGGAGCCCCCGCAAGTCGGAGCCTACGTTGGACCCAGAGACCGCAGCCTGGATTGGTGATGCTGACCCACTGAAGGGATCCTGCCGACGTGGGAGCTGTACGCAGCCTCTCCTATTTGTTGCTCCTGCTGAGGAGGACCCACTTGTTCTCTGTACTCTCCAGGGACCTACTAGCCGATGTACAGCAACGCGGAGACGTCCCTATCAAAGTAAGTGACCTCCCTGCAGGGCCTGGGCTGTGGAGCCCTTGTGACGCTGTGCTGCTGGCTGCCGGCTGGGAGCCTTACCTCACCCCCCTCTCTGCTTACTGGGAGCTTGACATACAGGCGATACAGGTCTCCCCCTGCATATGCTTATTTCACTCTCCTGTCTCCGGCATCATCCACTGGAGCCTCATAGATTTCTACAATAGTGTGTCACACGTAACTACAACGGGAATCCCCCTCGTAGGCAGGGCGGACCTCACGTGGACACCCGGTCCTGAATTCGAAGTCGCTGCTGGTCGGAACTTCCTGCTCGTTCTGGGTCTATTATAAATCCGTTGTGGTTAATGGTGGCGTCTGAAACGCGGGCTACCTCTGACGGCCACAGGTGATTGCTAACGTTATCCTCTCTAACCTCACATAAAGATCCACGTATGACAGTCTAGTACCCATGGATCGGCTGGGTGCCCTTTTTGTTATTATCACCTTTGTCCGCTTATTTATGTAGTCATATACACGCTTCTGGTTTCTCGAGCTACCCCTGGCCCTGTTACTATACCCTCCACAGTGAATTATTTCTTCAACGGTCCGCTTTGAAATGGCCAACAGGACACGTCGGCCCTCCTCGGGGGCTGCATCATCATTCTTTGGCCCCAAACAAGGTAAAAAATCCTCTCAACAGCCAGCCTCGCCGAAGATCAATTCCAACGTCCCGTCGTCTCCCTTAAGGTCGGACGATCCCATTGCTGCTGACTCTGACCAGTATGATTCTCTTATCCAACGTATTGCAGCAACTTTCAGGGTTGAACTGAGAGCGGCCATCCAGGACCTGAGATCGGACCTCTCCTCTTTAGGTTCCCGTACGGACGCTCTGGAGCATAAAACGGACGACCTATGTAATTATCAAGATGTGATCACCCAGGAGATGCCCGACTTGCGCTCTGAAGTGGAGTTGCTGCAGGAACATGTAGAAGACTTGGAAAAACGGTCCATACGGAACAATCTGCGGATACGGAATGTTCCGGAATCCGTTGATAATTCTGCTCTACAAGACTACCTGTTTGGCTTGTTCCATCTCCTCCTGCCCGATCTCACAGAAGACCAATTCCTACTGGACAGGGCACACAGGGCCCTTCGTGCGTGCAAAGCGCCCCCCCCCCCCCCAGATCAACCTCCAAGGGACGTTGTCTTACGAATGCATTTCTTCCACGTCAAAACGAAAGTTCTGGCTGCATGTCGGGGGGTCCCGGCGGTCTTGTACAAGGGATCCGAGTTGCTTGTGTTTCAAGATCTGGCTCCTTCCATATTGAAAAAAAGAATGGAAATGTTGCTGGTTACTAAAGCCTTACGGGATCGGAAGATTCTCTATAGGTGGGGTTTCCCGTTCTCACTCCAATTCTCGTTCAACGGAAGGTCCCAGGTGGTGAAAACTCCCGGCGATGGTCTGGACTCCCTTCAGAGACTTGGAATCATTTCGGCCTCTGCCGAGTCTCCCTCCCACATTCAAACCCGTAGCCTGAAAACACGCAGTCCACCACAGGCCGAATGGTTGACTGCATAGACGGCTTCCTTGGAGTGACCTGTACCCATCATTGTTGAAATGTTTTACTGCACTTGTTTAATCTTTTTTCTTTCAGGTTCCGGGGACACTTACTCCCTTCACCATATGTTGCTTAATGATTACTATACTGTGTTTATCTTTGTCTTGACATTTACCACGTTAGGCTGATTTCTAGTATTGCTGTGATATGCCAACTTTCATGTTTTCAAATGTTTAAGCCAGAACTTTATTAACCTATAGAAGGGTAATATTAGGCTGCTCTCCATTCTCTTAACTATGTGACTCACTGAGTTCTCTGCTTAACGACAAGGTTGTCTTTGGTCCCATTTTGCTATAGGGGTCTACCCAGCCCCTCCCGTGTTTGCTTATGTCTGTTATGTCAAGTTATGTTGCCGGTTCAAAAGTTGGCTTAATTGTTATGTGCCTTCTACTTGTTGGACTGCTAGTCCACCCCCTCCATCACAGTGGGCCCCGTCTTCGTAGATGCAGCCTTCTAACTGTGATGTCCGTCGAGTCCATAAGACTTCGACCACACTTTGTTCTACTATTGGTCTATAGACCTTTTTCTCTGACGTCCTAGTGGATGCTGGGGACTCCGTAAGGACCATGGGGAATAGACGGGCTCCGCAGGAGACTGGGCACACTATAAGAAAGATTTGGTACTACCTGGTGTGCACTGGCTCCTCCCTCTATGCCCCTCCTCCACACCTCAGTTAGATTTCTGTTCCCGGCCGAGCTGGATGCACACTAGGGGCTCTCCTGAGCTCCTAGAAAGAAAGTATATGTTAGGTTTTTTATTTTACAGTGAGACCTGCTGGCAACAGGCTCACTGCAACGAGGGACTAAGGGGGAGAAGAAGCGAACCTACCTGCTTGCAGCTAGCTTGGGCTTTTTAGGCTACTGGACACCATTAGCTCCAGAGGGATCGACCGCAAGACCCGTCCTTGGTGTTCGTTCCCGGAGCCGCGCCGCCGTCCCCCTTACAGAGCCAGAAGCAAGAAGATGGTCCGGAAAATCGGCGGCAGAAGACTTCAGTCTTCACCAAGGTAGCGCACAGCACTGCAGCTGTGCGCCATTGCTCCTCATACACACTTCACACTCTGGTCACTGAGGGTGCAGGGCGCTGGGGGGGGGCGCCCTGAGCAGCAATAAAATCACCTTGGCTGGCAAAATAACCACAATATATAGCCCCAGAGGCTATATATGTGGTAATTACCCCTGCCAGAATACAGAAAAAAGCGGGAGAAAAGTCAGCCGAAAAAGGGGCGGAGCCATCTCCCTAAGCACACTGGCGCCATTTCTCCCTCACAGTTCCGCTGGAAGGAAGCTCCCTGACTCTCCCCTGCAGTCTACACTACAGAAAAGGGTAAAAAAGAGAGGGGGGGCACAAATTTGAGGCGCAGTAAATATTATAGCAGCTATAGGGGACATAATTCAGTTAGTCCCTGCATTATATAGCGCTCTGGTGTGTGCTGGCATACTCTCTCTCTGTCTCCCCAAAGGGCTTTTGTGGGGTCCTGTCTCCTTTAAGAGCATTCCCTGTGTGTGTGTGCGGTGTGTCGGTACGGCTGTGTCGACATGTTTGATGAGGAGACTTATGTGGAGGCGGAGCAGATGCCTATAAATGTGATGTCACCCCCTGCGGGGCAGACACCTGAGTGGATGGACTTATGGAAGGAATTACGTGCAAGTGTCGACTCCTTACATAAAAAATTTGACGACATGCCAAATGCGGGACAGCCGGCTTCTCAGCTCGTGCCTGCCCAGGCAATTCAAAGGCCATCAGGGGCTCTAAAACGCCCACTACCTCAGATGGCAGACACAGATGTCGACACGGATACTGATACCAGTGTCGACGACGATGAGTCAAATTTAATGTCCACTAGGGCCATTCGTTGCATGATTGAGGCAATGAAAGAGGTTTTACACATTTCTGATATAAACCCAGGTACCTCAAAAAAGGGTATTATGTTTGGGGAGAAAAAACTACCAATAGTTTTTCCCCCATCTGAAGTATTAAATGAAGTGTGTGAAGAAGCGTGGGCTTTCCCTGATAAAAAATTGGTGATTTCAAAAAAATTACTAATGGCGTTCCCTTTCTCGCCAGAGGATAGGTCACGTTGGGAAACTACCCCTAGGGTGGATAAAGCGCTCACACGTTTGTCTATAAAGGTCACACTACCGTCTCCGGATACGGCCGCCCTAAAGGAACCTGCTGATAGAAAGCAGGAGGCTATCCTAAAGTCTATATATACACATGGTGTTATATTGAGACCAGCTATTGCTTCAGCGTGGATGTGCAGTGCTGCCGCTGCTTGGTCAGATTCCCTGTCGGAAAATATTGACACCCTGGACAGGGACACTATATTGCTAACCGTAGAGCATATAAAAGACTCAGTCTTGTACATGAGAGATGCACAGAGGGAGATCTGCCGGCTGGCATCTAGAATAAGTGCATTGTCCATTTCTGCTAGGAGAGGCTTATGGACTCGGCAGTGGACAGGGGATACAGATTCTAAAAGGCACATGGAAGTTTTGCCTTATAAGGGTGAGGAGTTATTCGGGGATGGTCTCTCAGACCTTGTTTCCACAGCAACAGCTGGGAAGTCAGCATTTTTGCCCCATGTCCCCTCACAGCCTAAGAAAGCGCCGTATTATCAGGTACAGTCCTTTCGACCCCAGAAAAACAGGCGGGGAAAAGGCGGGTCCTTTCTGTCTAGAGGCAGAGGAAGGGGAAAAAAGCTGCACCACGCAGCAGGTTCCCAGGAACAAAAGTCCTTCCCCGCTTCTTCCAAATCCGCCGCATGACGGTGGGGCTCCACAGGCGGAGCCAGGTACGGTGGGGGGCCGCCTCAAAAATTTCAGCGATCAGTGGGTTCGCTCACGGGTGGATCCCTGGATCCTTCAAGTAGTATCTCAGGGGTACAAGCTGGAATTCGAGGCGCCTCCCCCCCGCCGTTTCCTCAAATCGGCCTTACCGACAACTCCCTCGGGCAGGGAGGCTGTACTAGAGGCAATTCACAAGCTGTATTCCCAGCAGGTGATAGTCAAAGTACCCCTACTTCAACAAGGACGGGGTTACTATTCCACACTGTTTGTGGTACCGAAACCGGACGGTTCGGTGAGACCCATTTTAAATTTGAAATCCTTGAACACATACATAAAAAGATTCAAGTTTAAGATGGAATCGCTCAGGGCGGTTATTGCAAGCCTGGACGAGGGGGATTACATGGTATCCCTGGACATCAAGGATGCTTACCTGCATGTCCCAATTTACCTTCCTCACCAGGAGTACCTCAGATTTGTGGTACAGGATTGCCATTACCAATTCCAGACACTACCGTTTGGACTGTCCACGGCACCGAGGGTGTTTACCAAGGTAATGGCAGAAATGATGATACTCCTTCGAAAAAAAGGAGTTTTAATTATCCCGTACTTGGACGATCTCCTAATAAAGGTGAGGTCCAGGGAGCAGTTACTGGTCGGAGTAGCACTATCTCGGGAAGTGCTACAACAGCATGGCTGGATTCTAAACATTCCAAAGTCACAACTGGTTCCTTCCACACGCTTACTGTTCCTGGGCATGATTCTGGACACAGAACAGAGAAAAGTGTTTCTCCCGCAGGAGAAAGCCATGGAGCTGTCATCTCTAGTCAGAGACCTCCTCAAACCAAAACGGGTATCGGTGCATCACTGCAAACGAGTCCTGGGAAAAATGGTGGCTTCGTACGAAGCAATTCCATTTGGCAAGTTCCATGCAAGGACCTTCCAGTGGGACCTCTTGGACAAGTGGTCGGGATCGCATCTTCAGATGCATCAACTGATAACCCTGTCTCCAAGGACCAGGGTGTCTCTACTGTGGTGGCTGCAGAGTTCTCATCTTCTAGAGGGCCGCAGATTCGGCATACAGGACTGGGTCCTGGTGACCACGGATGCCAGCCTTCGGGGCTGGGGCGCAGTCACACAGGGAAGAAATTTCCAGGGACTTTGGTCAAGTCAGGAGTCGTCCCTACACATAAACATTCTGGAACTGAGGGCCATTTACAATGCCCTAAGTCAGGCAAGGCCCCTGCTTCAAAACCAGCCGGTTCTGATCCAATCAGACAACATCACGGCAGTCGCCCATGTAAACCGACAGGGCGGCACAAGAAGCAGGGTGGCGATGGCAGAAGCCACAAGGATTCTCCGATGGGCGGAAAATCACGTACTAGCACTGTCAGCAGTGTTCATTCCGGGAGTGGACAACTGGGAAGCAGACTTCCTCAGCAGACACGACCTACACCCGGGAGAGTGGGGACTTCATCCAGAAGTCTTCCTACTGTTGGTAAACCGCTGGGAAAGGCCACAGGTGGACATGATGGCGTCCCGCCTCAACAAAAAGCTAAAGAGATATTGCGCCAGGTCAAGGGACCCTCAGGCGATAGCTGTGGACGCTCTAGTGACACCGTGGGTGTACCAGTCGGTTTATGTGTTCCCTCCTCTGCCTCTCATACCAAAGGTACTGAGAATAATAAGAAGGCGAGGAGTAAGAACGATACTCGTGGTTCCGGATTGGCCAAGAAGAGCTTGGTACCCGGAACTTCAAGAAATGTTATCAGAGGACCCATGGCCTCTACCGCTCAGACAGGATCTGCTACAGCAGGGGCCCTGTCTGTTCCAAGACTTACCGCGGCTGCGTTTGACGGCATGGCGGTTGAATTCCGGATCCTAAAGGAAAAGGGCATTCCGGAGGAAGTCATTCCTACGCTGATAAAAGCCAGGAAAGAAGTTACCGCAAACCATTATCACCGCATTTGGCGAAAATATGTTGCGTGGTGTGAGGCCAGGAAGGCCCCTACAGAGGAATTTCAGCTGGGTCGTTTTCTGCACTTCCTACAGTCAGGAGTGACTATGGGCCTAAAATTGGGTTCCATTAAGGTCCAGATTTCGGCTCTGTCGATTTTCTTCCAGAAAAAACTAGCTTCACTGCCTGAAGTTCAGACTTTTGTAAAGGGAGTGCTTCATATTCAGCCCCCTTTTGTGCCTCCTGTGGCACCTTGGGATCTCAATGTGGTGTTGAGTTTCCTAAAATCACATTGGTTTGAACCACTTAAAACCGTGGATCTGAAATATCTCACGTGGAAAGTGGTCATGTTATTGGCCTTGGCTTCGGCCAGGCGTGTGTCAGAATTGGCGGCTTTGTCATGTAAAAGCCCTTATCTGATTTTCCATATGGATAGGGCAGAATTGAGGACTCGTCCCCAGTTTCTCCCTAAGGTGGTATCAGCTTTTCACTTGAACCAACCTATTGTGGTTTAGAAAAAGCGGATAAGATCAGAGCGACCACCGGTGGTAAAAAAGTATAAAACTAGAGATATATATTTAAAAGCACAGGCGGGATTTATTCAAAACAAACGTAATCAGTTAAAAAAAAATTTTTTTGACACACATGTCAATATATAAAAAAAGGGGGTTATTTTTTCCAACAAAGTTTTCTGTTTAAAAGTGAACAGTAAAACATATATTCAGAGAAAAAGGCATAAAAAGGACATAAAAAAACATAAATGAGTGCTAAAAACGGGCCCTCATGGTAATAATAAAGGTATTGTGCAAAGTATAGATATATCTAAAATCAATTAGAACAAGAGAAGTAATGAATAGAATGAGTAGCTTATCTTTGGATTTTCAGTAATAGCAGGAATCACCCAACGCGTTTCGTCTTGTTTGACTTCATCAAGGGGTAGTGAGCACAGTGGGACATGTCAGTTATTTATACCCCTATGGGTCAGGAAATGATTAGTGACCTCATTTCCTGTGACAGGATGTTCAGGATATAAAAACCGTTATTATTTTAAGAAGTGCAATATACATAGTGTCAGCATATAGTGATAATGGCAGCATGTAAAGCGCCTTAATTGCGCTAAGAAAATGTGTCCAGAAATCATGTTAAATGCAGAAATACTTTTTGTTTACTAAAGTCCGGTTTTGTGACGCGAATTGCGTCATTTCCGCCCCACTTCCGGTGTCAGTGGATCCTTTCCGCGCATGCGCCGTTCGTTGTGAGAGGAAGTGCGGCGGCCATTTTCTTGGAGTCCGTGTATGGAGACCGTTGATCAGACTGGAAGCGGATGCCGGCGGCCATATTTTCATAGTTCATATGCATAGACTTCTACAGTTTGGATGCACTGACTTCGTCTCCACACAGGAGATCACAACATAAGGATGGGAGAAACAAGTGTCAGTGAAACCGCAGATACTTCTAAAAACGTGTCATTTTACTGTCTTTATTTGCAAGGAATATTAATTTAGTGAAAATTGTATTGGGACTATGCATCACAATACTTGTCACTGGATCATAAAATACTTTGATGCAGATAATAGAATGACATGTATTTTGCGACACCAGATAATTTCTATGGGTTCGCATATATTAGTATTATACAGGTTTATGTTAAATGAAGGAAATTTATATGGTGAGAATGGCATTGCAATAGGATTCATAAATGCATATGCATAATTTAGAGAATCATATGAACATTTTAATTAGATGGATGAAATAATAAATATAGGGTGAGAATCGAAATGGGGTGCGGGTAAAGGGAAAGGGAAAAAGGGGGGGGGGGGAGGCGAAGAGAAACGAAGAGATGATATGAAGGAGATTGCAGAAAGAACACTGTCCCATATTCCAACCTATTGTGGTGCCTGCGGCTACTAGGGACTTGGAGGATTCCAAGTTACTGGACGTAGTCAGGGCCTTGAAAATGTATGTTTCCAGGACGGCTGGAGTCAGGAAAACTGACTCGCTTTTTATCCTGTATGCACCCAACAAAATAGGTGCTCCTGCTTCTAAGCAGACTATTGCTCGCTGGATTTGTAGCACAATTCAGCTGGCGCATTCTGCGGCTGGATTGCCGCATCCTAAATCAGTGAAAGCCCATTCCACAAGGAAGGTGGGCTCATCTTGGGCGGCTGCCCGAGGGGTCTCGGCTTTACAACTTTGCCGAGCTGCAACTTGGTCAGGGGCAAACACGTTTGCTAAATTCTACAAATTTGATACCCTGGCTGAGGAGGACCTTGAGTTCTCTCATTCGGTGCTGCAAAGTCATCCGCACTCTCCCGCCCGTTTGGGAGCTTTGGTATAATCCCCATGGTCCTTACGGAGTCCCCAGCATCCACTAGGACGTCAGAGAAAATAAGAATTTACTCACCGGTAATTCTATTTCTCGTAGTCCGTAGTGGATGCTGGGCGCCCATCCCAAGTGCGGATTGTCTGCAATACTTGTATATAGTTATTGCCTAACTAAAGGGTTATTGTTGAGCCATCTGTTGAGAGGCTCAGTTATATTTCATACTGTTAACTGGGTTTAATATCACGAGTTATACGGTGTGATTGGTGTGGCTGGTATGAGTCTTACCCGGGATTCAAAATCCTTCCTTATTGTGTCAGCTCTTCCGGGCACAGTATCCTAACTGAGGTCTGGAGGAGGGGCATAGAGGGAGGAGCCAGTGCACACCAGGTAGTACCAAATCTTTCTTATAGTGTGCCCAGTCTCCTGCGGAGCCCGTCTATTCCCCATGGTCCTTACGGAGTCCCCAGCATCCACTACGGACTACGAGAAATAGAATTACCGGTGAGTAAATTCTTTTTTTTTTTTTTTTTTTCCCGATTATTCGCTAATTTCACTGTCCTCCCCCTTCCCTGTGCATTCACACTCCTTGCTTAGGCCTCTCAGGCATATTGCTTATCTGCCATCCCATTGGTATCCGCCATGAGTTTGAATATTTTTACGTTAAATGTCAACGGTTTAAACTCTCCTCGCAAGAGGACTATGGCGATACAGTTTTTCAAAAAGCAAAAGGCCAACATAGTCCTCTTGCAGGAGACACACTTCAAGACTGTTCACCTGTCCCTGTCCTCTTGAGCATACCCGCAGGCTTTCTATTCCTCTGCAGATAAGAAACAAAAAGGGACAGCGATTCTCCTACACCATAGTCTCTCTTATTCGATTGACCACTCTTTCTCAGACCCAAAGGGCCATTTTAATATCCTTGTGCTAAACCTAGGATGGTCATTCCTGACGGTCGCCTAAGTTTACGCCCCTAATCTGGAGCAGAGTGCTTTCCACAAAGATTTTCTCCCAAAACTGACTGAACTCACCAAGAGACACAGGATACATCTATCCCTATAGTACTAGACAGCACAGACACCATCCTTATAAACACTTTAGAGAGTCTATGGCAGGAAGGTAACACAGAATCAGAAAATCCCATTAGAACTGAGGAAAAAATCTTTGATATAAAGAACAGAGATAAATTTAAGAAAAAATCGGAATTTTTCCCAATTAGTGCTAAGAGTAGTTCTATCGAGTCCTTTTATCGTATTACTTTGGAGGACTTTAGAGATATGTGTCAAAAATATTATGATAAAAAACAACCATCTAACTTAAATAGAAAGGAAAAAGAAGCAATAAAAATATTGACAGAAGATCACACTATCATAATAAAAGAAGCCGATAAGGGGGGGGGGGGGGGATAGTAATTCTTGACCGTTCAGACTATATAAGTGAGTCTTTAAGACAACTAAGTAATCAAGAGCACTACAATGTACTTAAAGGGGATCCGACCATAAAATTCCAGTTAGAACTTAAAACCTTATTAGAAGGAGCCTTAGAGTCTGGAGTTATTACCAGAGATACATATAATTTTTTATACCCTGCACATCCTCACATTCCTGTTTTCTCTTATCGTCCTAAAATTCACAAATCCATCACTGCACCTCCTGGGAGACCTATTATTTCTGGCATTGACTCTTTGACTTCCAACCTCTCATTTTATGTTGATTCTTTTTTACAATCTCGAGTGTCCTCACTGAGGTCTCATATCAAAGACACTACACATTTTTTGAATTTAATTAACACCATTACATGGAGAGACTCTTATGCTTTTCTCACTTTAGATGTTTCTGCTTTGTACACAAACATCCCTCATAAGTTGGGGTGTGAGGTTATTAAAAGGAGATTGGACTCCGATGATGACCTCAGTGAGGAACAAAAATCATTCCTTATCACGTCCATTTCCTTTATCCTTTCACATAATTATTTTTTGTTTCTCGGTTCATTTTATTTACAGGTGATGGGCACAGCCATGGGGACCAGGTTCGCGCCCAGCTATGCCAACCTATACATGGGGGAGTTTGAACAAACCCATGTGTGGGATGGTGGCTGGGCGAAGAACCTGGTCCTCTATGGGCGCTATATTGATGATCTATTTATTATTTGGGATGGGGATCTTAATTCTGCGACACAATTTATTCAGTCCCTTTCCTGTAATGAATATAATCTTTCTTTTACTTCCATTTTCCACACTTCCAAAATTAATTTTTTGGATGTAAACCTTGAGATTATTGATAACAAAATAATCACATCCACATTTAATAAAAAAACAAACACCAATTCTTATTTACACTTCACGAGCTCACATTTTAGACCCTGGAAACAAAACATCCCTAAGGGACAACTCATTCGCCTGAGGCGGAATTGTTCCAACTTTGATACTTTTGTCGAACAAGCAGAAAGTTTACTTAAATCTTTCAGGGAATGTGGTTATCCCGATAACCTTCTACAAAAGGCATTTATAGAGGTTTCTAGCTTGGAAAGAAATAGCCTCCTACAATACAATTCTAGGAAAGAAGAATATGGGGAAAAAATGGATAGAAGTTCGGCATTTGTATGCAAATTTAACAGTTGTGCAGGACAGATTCGCAACATACTAAATAGAAATTTCAAAATCCTGAGACAAGATCGTATGTTGACAGATACATTACCTAAAGTACCACAAATAATATATAGAAAGAATAGGTCACTAAAAACTCTCTTGGCACCTAGCCATTTGAAAACAATAGATAAGGATGATAAAAAGAGGCAATATATGTCAGGATCCGAATGGTTGACAAAGAAACCACTTGGCTTCTTCCACAGTGGTAAGAATAAATGCCAAGTTTGTACACATACACCAAGAAAAACAGTGTCTGTCGATCTACCGAACAAAACTGATGTATATTTAATTAAATCATTTATGAATTGCGATTCCTCATATGTCATCTATTTACTTTGGTGTAGTTGCCACTTATATTATGTAGGTCGCACCACCAGGAAACTACGCACCAGGTTCATGGAACACAAAAGAAATATTGCTAAAGGCTTCCTCAAGCATAGTGTATCTCGTCATTTCTTAAACACACATCAGAAAGATCCTGGATGCCTTTCAATCCTAGCTTTAGAACATGTGGCACCTACTGTGAGAGGTGGAGATAGATATACAACCTTATGTAAGAGAGAGATATATTGGATGTTACAGTTCAATTCAGTACACCCGACTGGTTTAAATGAGACAATGGAATTAAATATAGTAATATAAAACCATTGGGAGATGTCATGTTGAACTCTTATCTCTCAATAAATTTGAGCATCTGTCGTCTGTGGTTGGTACAGGTGACAACTCTGTGACACCTGTGTGTGGTCTGTTCGGCCGTGGAGGCACCCACGCACAACCTGGACGGGACGGTGGTTTTTCCCTGTCAGCACGCCTGGGTAGTGCGTATATCCGGGACATCTAAGGATATTTGGGACACCTCTGTTAACAGAGGACCCCCCACGGCCGGATAGCCACCCAATCATAGCGAAGATGACAGGTTCTGTGAGAAAAACAAAGCTCCATCCATTTGCACCGTCCCCTTTCTCTTCCTTTGTTGGTCTCCGCCCCTCCCGCCCCCCCCCCCCTTTTTTTCCCTCCCCCCCTCCCTTCCCCCCCCCCCCCCCCTCCCTCCCATTTTGGGTTCCATTTAAATGTATAAAAAATCATGTATTTTTAATGTCTAAATTTTATTTATTATCAAGCAAGCATTACTAACTGCTACCATTAGTATTATTATTATCTTATGTGTGCCCTGTATCAAGATATATATCCTGAGGAGATCTAAGGAAGATCCGAAAGATATTATAGATTGAATCTGCTTTATGTATAACCATCTCATATAGTTCTAGTATATGAGTGTTATCTGATTAATATTGCATGTATCTCATATAACATTTGATCTGAAGATAATCTCTGATCGTAAGAACCAGAAATTATAAGTATTCAATATAATTGGAAGTGTTACCATATGCTAAAAACAATGATTTATATATTTATGTATCCCATTTTCAAGATTTTCATATGTGGTCTATGTTCCTTATATGCCCACAGTAGGGCAAGACATGCTCGCTTTTCTGTCCTTGAGGTCCCGCCCTGTGAGTCACATGACAGGCGAGAGACGTCGTCGCGCATCGCGACGACGCTCACTGGGGGTGCTTAGCAACTAGACAACCTCGGTCCGGACACCGTACGCCGGAGTATACACGGGTTGCCTAGCAACCGAGTTACTTCGCCAGGCCACATTCACTGGCCACTGCCGGTCACGTGACCGGGCTGCACGGGGCCGCAGGACGGAACATCGAGACTGGGTTATCATATATATAAAAGTGATCTTAATATCATTGGTAAGGTCTGCAGGTTTGGATATATATAACATAGGGATTTCTGAGATTTACATGGAAAATCTATAGAACTAAGAGTCCGGATCTAGGTCATGTGACTGTACTGACCTTTAACCCCTTTCCTATTCAGTTTTATTTATGTTTATAGATTACATATATATATATACATCTTTTGTGGGTTTGCCTCCTACACATCACTCTATCTATTAAATGGGATTAGTGAAATTGCAAAACTATAGTTTTTATAAATACTATGGATGATTGATTACTCATTATTGTTATACACCTGTTACACACCTGTTGGGCATCAGGTGATTAAATAGGGTTTAAATAGATCCCTGAATCAGTGGGAGCTCTACTTCTGATGAAGCTAGGTGACCGTACCTAGGGAAACGCGTTAAGTGTGAAAAAGCTGCCATCACCACCATCACCAGTGCTCCACTTCATCACAGGATCCAGATATGGACTTTTGACAATCTATTTTGGAACACCTGCCTTGGAATTGTTCTCTGTGGGACATATCAATTACAGCATTCATCGGAGAGACCCAGCTTGAATACAAGTGATACAGCTTGCCTGCTGTTTTCAAAAGCAATTGGAAGCCTCCGCTCATACGGGTAAAACCAGCTGTATTCCATTTCTCTTCCCCAGGGAACTTTTGTCCAGTGTTCTAGTCCGGGATCCTCAGTGGACACTCATTAGCAGCACATTTGAATTTTTTCTCAGCTCCATATATGCCCTTAATTTTATATGATTGTGTGAATTTTATATTTTATTCATGTTCTTATTCACTAATTAGTGTCAGTTAATAAATACAAGTGTTTTTCAATCATCCATAGTTGTTTTAATTATTGGAAAGACAGCCAGCGCCGGCTTAATTGCCTTTTGTTGTAAAAACTCTGTATTGGGACTGACAATCCCTTGCTGGCAGCTGTGACAGCGCGTCTGGAATTGTTCTCCTCAAGAAACAAAAAGGGACAGCGATTCTCCTACACCATAGTCTCTCTTATTCGATTGACCACTCTTTCTCAGACCCAAAGGGCCATTTTAATATCCTTGTGCTAAACCTAGGATGGTCATTCCTGACGGTCGCCTAAGTTTACGCCCCTAATCTGGAGCAGAGTGCTTTCCACAAAGATTTTCTCCCAAAACTGACTGAACTCACCAAGGGTCGGGTGGTTGTGGGGGGCGACTGGAATGCTGTGCCTGACCTTCGCTGGGACCGCTCCAACTCTAAGAGACCGAGCCCTGCAATGATTAGAGAATCCAAGAGATTAGCTGACGCTATTTCCTCACAGAGCCTATTTGATGCCTGGAGAGTTCTATACTCTTCTGAGCGTACCTATACTCATTACTCAGTCCCCCATAGAGTCCACTCTAGAATTGACCTTTTTCTAATTGATGGTGGTTCCACCCATGGACTGTCTAGGGCATGGGTTACTCCAGTGGTACGGTCGGATCATCTGGCGGTCTCACTGTTGATGTCCTCTTTGCAGCCTTCGCCTTCCTTTTTCCGGTGGAGATTGAACTCCTCACTCCTCTTGAAGAGGGAATTCGTGGAGCAGACGAGGAAATCACTAGATGAATTCTTTGAATTCAATGTCACCCCAGAGATCTCCCCCGCCTTGATCTGGGAAGCTCATAAAGCTTCCATCCGAGGACAATTTATTTCTCTGGCAAAGGCACAGAAACTAAAAGACTCACAAGCGATTGAGGATCTTGAGCACTAGATCAAAGCTCTTACGCGTAAACATCAGCTGAATCCCAAACGTTCAATCTATAGCAAGCTCGTAGCCCTTAAAAGACAGTTACATCAGATTCTCTCTGCTAAAGCCGCCAAAACGATGAGATGGCTACAGTACAAATTTGATGCTAAGGGCGATAAGGCAGACTCTCTCCTGGCCGCCCGTCTACACTCTCAGAAACAAAGGAGAAGAATACTTTGTCTTAATGATGCCCAGAATAGGCCAATCTATGACCCCCAAAAAATAGCTAGTAGTTTCCAGGAGTTTTACCAGACCCTATATAATTTGTCTACCCCTGTCGATACTGCGGATATGCAAAGCCGTACAGACGCGTTTCTCTCTAGCTACTCGCTGCCAAAACTGTCAGTAACGCAACTCCACTCTCTTAATGCGGGAATCACTACTGCAGAAATTGACTCGGTAATTAAATCGCTCAAAAACTCCTCTGCCCCAGGCCCAGACGGGCTCCCCGCATTATATTACAAGAAATTCAGGCCGTCCCTGACTCCCTTCCTGAGAGACTTCTTCAATGATATATTGGCCGGATCCTCTTTCGATAACGCCACTACTGCGGCAGAAATAGTAGTTATTCCAAAACCCGATCGAGACCCTACTAGTTGCAGCAACTATAGGCCCATCTCGTTGTTAAACTCAGATCTGAAAATATTTGCAAAAATCTTAGCCAACTTCCTCGCTGGAGTGATATCCCATCTGGTTCATCCTGATCAGGTGGGATTCATGCCGGGTAGACAGGTCTATGACAATATTAGGAGAGCGGTTGACACTATTCAATTTATCAGTATCTCTAAAACCCCCTCTCTGGTCATGGGCTTTGACGCAGAAAAGGCCTTTGACCGCATCTCCTGGCTATATATGCATAGGACTCTGGCCCACTTTGGTTTTAAAGATAATTTCCTATCTGGTATTAACGCACTGTATAACTCCCCTACGGCTCGTGTCCTCATCAATGGATGCTCTTCGCAACCTTTCACGGTACATAATGGTACCAGGCAGGGTTGCCCCCTTTCCCCCCTAATTTTTGCCCTCATGATTGAGCCCCTGGCCTCCAAAATACGTAGTTGCCCTGATGTCTCGGGCATCACTATTGGCCCAGATGAATATAAAATTTCTCATACGTCCTAGAGGATGCTGGGGTCACCATTAGAACCATGGGGTATAGACGGGATCCGCAGGAGACATGGGCACTTTAAGACTTTAAAAGGGAGTGAACTGGCTCCTCCCTCTATGCCCCTCCTCCAGACTCCAGTTTTAGAATTGTGCCCAGTGAGACTGGACGCACTACAGGGAGCTCTACTGAGTTTCTCTGAAAATACTTTAATGTTAGGTTTTTTATGTTCAGGGAGGCTGCTGGCAACAGTCTCCCTGCTTCGTGGGACTTAGGGGAGAGAAGTATGACCCACTTCCAGTGAGTTCAAGGGCTCTGCTTCTGGCTACAGGACACCATTAGCTCCTGAGGGTTTGATCGCTGGGTACGCTCAGATGCTCGCTCCCACAGCCTGCCGTCACCCCCTTTCAGAGCCAGAAGTCAGAAGACAGGTGAGTAACTGAAGAAAAGAAGACTTCAACTTCAGTGACGGCATTTTATGAGGTACCGAGCAGCGGGCAGACGCTGCGCACCAAGCTCCCACTCACACAGCACTGCAGGATGCAGGGCGCGGTGGGGGGCGGCGCCCTGGGCAGCTGAAAAAACATCCTCATTAAGCCCACTGGCAAGAGGGGACATTAGTGCCGCGGCACTGTCCCAACCCCCGCCAGTATAAATATTGAAAAAAGCGGGATAGAAGCGCGCCATTAAGGGGGTGGAGCTTCTTCCTCACAGCTCACAGCGCCATTTCCTCTCCACAAGCTGCAGAGACGCTGGTCCTCCTCACTGACAAGAACCAGGGATGCAAAACGGAGGGGGGAGGCATATAATTGGTGCAATATATATATATATATATATATGTGATGAAAGCGCTATAGGTCTGAGGCATTGTCTTGGCGCTTTCAGACACGTTTTCTCAGCACAGGGTTGTGAGCTGGCAAATCCCCTCTGTGTCTCTCTGACAGACTTTACTGTGGGTCTGTCCCCTATATGCCCGGAGTGTCTGTGGGTGTTTGGTGCACGAGTGTTGACATGTCTGAGGCTGAAGGCTCTTCCCAGTAGGAGGCTATATTAGGGACACAGACGGCTGCGGGGGTGACCCTGTCGGCACCGCCGACACCTAATTGGGTAAATGTTGAATGCTTTGAATGCTAATGTGACTCTTATTAGTAAGAGGCTAGATAAGTCTGAGTCGCAGACCCAGGCATGGAAGAAATCTGTGGAAGATATGTTATTCCAAAGTCAGGTCCCCTCAGGGTCACAAAAATGTACGTTGGCCCAGTTGGCAGACACTGATACCGACACGGACACTGATTCCAGTGTCGACTATAGCGATTCCAAGTTAGACCCAAAATTGGCTAAAAGCATTCAGTACATGATTGTGGCGGTTAAAGATGTATTACATATCACTGAGGACCCAGCTATCCCTGATAAAAGGGTCTGTATGTATAAAGAAAGGAAACCTGAGATAATGTTTCCTCCCTCTCATGAACTGAAAACGCTATTTGAAAAAGTTTGGGAAGGTCCTGACAGAAAGTTTCAGATTCCCAAAAGAATTATGGCAGCTTATCCGTTTCCCTCGACGGATAGGGAAAAGTGGGAGTCACCCCCCACCATGGACAAGGCCTTGTCTTGTTTGTCTAAAAAGGTGGCTCTCCCATCACCTGACACGTCGGCCCTTAAGGATCCTGCGGATCGTAAACAAGAAACTACGTTGAAGTCCATTTATGTGACCACGGGTACACTACTCTGACCTGTCATTGCGTCTGCGTGGGTAAGTAGTGCTATCGAAAAGTGGGCAGATAACTTGTCATCTGATATAGATACCCTAGATAGGGATGGCATCCTCTTGACGCTGGGTTATATCAAGGACGCTACAGCATACCTTAAGGAAGCTGCGGGAGATAGTGGTCTTTTGGGATCAAAGGCCAATTCCATGGCTGTCTCAGCTAGGCGTGCGTTGTGGATTCACCAATGGAATGCTGTTGCTGACTCCAAGAAAAGTATGGAATCTCTACCATATAAAGGTAAGGCCTTATTTGGAGACGTCTTTGATGATTTGGTATCTACGGCTACCGCGGGTAAGTCATCCTTTTTACCTTATGTTCCTCCACAACAAAAGAAACCGCACCATTATCAGATGCAGTCCTTTCGGCCCAATAAATTCAAAAAGGGTTGACGTTCTTCCTTCCTTGCTACTAGAGGAAGGGGAAGAGGTAAACGATCTCCAGCCTTGTCAGGCTCCCAGGAACAGAAGTCCTCCCAGGCTTCTGCCAATTCCACTGCATGACGTTGGGGCTCCTGTGCGGGAGTCCGCACCGGTGGGGGCCCGTCTAAAACTCTTCAGTCAGTTTTGGGTTCGTTCGAACCTAGACCCTTTGATTTTACAAATAGTATCCCAAGGGTACAAGCTGGAGTTTCAAGACGTCCCCCTCGCCGGTTTTTCAAATCGGCCTTACCAGCTTTTCTTCCGGAAAGGGAGGTAGTTTGCGACGCAATACAAAAATTGTGTCAAAATCAGGTTATCGTCAAGGTTCCCCAGTCACAACAGGGAGAAGGTTTTTATTCGAGCCTGTTTGTGGTCCCGAAGCCGGACGGCTCGATCAGACCAATCTTAAACCTGAAATCCCTGAATTTCTACCTAAAGAGATTCAAATTCAAGATGGAGTCTCTCCGAGCAGTGATCTCCAGTCTGGAGGAAGGGGATTTTATGGTGTCGGTGGACATAAAAGATGCCTATTTACATGTTCCCATTTATCCTCCGCATCAGGCTTACCTGACATTTGCAATTCAGGATTGTCATTACCAATTTCAAACGTTGCCGTTTGGTCTATCCGAGGATTTTCACCAAAGTGATGGCGGAGATGATGGTTCTCCTTCGCAAACAAGGAGTCACAATTATCCCATACTTGGACGATCTCCTGATACAGGCGAGATCCAAGGACCAGTTGGTCCGAAACGTTGCACTCTCCATAACAGTTCTTCAACAATCTGATTGGCTCCTAAACTTGCCAAAAATCACAGTTGATTCCGACGACGCGGTTGTCGTTTTTGGGAATGATATTGGACACAGAACTACAGAGAGTCTTTATTCCTGTGGAAAAGGCTCTGGAACTTCAGAGTCTGGTCAAACAAATTCTGGAACCAGCAAGAGTGTCAATCCATCAATGCATTCGGTTGCTGGGGAAGATGGTTGTGGCCTACTAGGCCATTCAGTTTGGCAGGTTCCATGCCAGAGTGTTCCAGTGGGACCTGTTGGACAAGTGGTCTGGGTCCCATCTACACATGCACCAGAGGATAATCCTGTCTTCCAAGACCAGGGTATCACTCCTGTGGTGGCTGCACAGCTCTCACCTCCTAGAGGGGTGCAGGTTCGGGATACAGGACTGGATCCTAGTGACCACGGATGCAAGCCTCCGAGGTTGGGGGGCAGTCACAATGGGAGAAAACTTCCAAGGAAGATGGTCAAGTCAGGAAACTTGTCTCCACATAAATGTTCTGGAGTTAAGGGCCATTTACAACAGCCTACTACAAGCGGAACATCTTCTTTGAGATCTGCCTGTACTGATCCAGTCGGACAATGTAACAGCAGTAGCGTACATAAACCGTCAGGGCGGAACGAAAAGCAGAGCGGCGATGGCAGAAGCCACAAGGATTTTCCGCTGGGCGGAAAAGTACACAAGCGCTCTGTCAGCAATCTTCATTCTAGGAGTGGACAACTGGGAAGCAGACTTCCTCAGCAGACACGATATCCATCCTGGAGAGTGGGGACTCCACCAAGAAGTCTTCGCAAAGGTGACAGGTCGTTGGGGAGTTCCTCAAGTGGACATGATGGCTTCTCGTCTCAACAAGAAGCTTCAGAGATATTGTTCCAGGTCAAGGGACCCTCAAGCGATTGCAGTGGATGCTCTGGTGACACCGTGGGTGTTTCAGTCGGTGTATGTGTTCCCTCCACTTCCTCTCATTCCAAAAGTTCTAAAGATCATAAGAAGAACAAATGTCCGAGCGATCCTCATTGTTCCAGACTGGCCAAGGATGGCTTGGTATCCAGATCTTCAGGAATTACTCATCGGAGATCCCTGGCCTCTTCCTTTGCGCGAGGACCTGTTACAACAGGGGCCGTGCGTGTATCAGGACTTTCCGCGGCTATGTTTGACGGCGTGGCGGTTGAACGCAAAATCCTAGCCTGTAAGTGTATTCCCAGTGAAGTCATTCCCACACTTTTTCAGGCCAGGAAAGGGGTAACGTCCATACATAACCACCGTATTTGGAGGAAATATGTTTCTTGGTGTGAATCCAAGAAGGCTCCTACGGAAGAGTTTCAGCTAGGACAGTATCTCCATTTTCTACAAGCAGGTGTGGATGCGGGCCTAAAATTGGGCTCAATTAAGGTTCAGATTTCAGCCTTATCGGTTTTCTTTCATAAACAATTGGCCTCCCTTCCAGAAGTTCAAACTTTCGTGAAAGGCGTGTTGCACATCCAACCTCCATTTGTGCCTCCAGTGGCACCATGGGATCTTAATGTGGTGTTGCAGTTCCCTCAATCACATTGGTTTGAACCTTTTACGGAAGGTGGAGTTAAAATTCCTCACTTGGAAAGTGGTCATCCTGTTGGCCTTGGCATCTGCAAGGCGGGTGTCTGAGTTAGCGGCCTTGTCTCACAAGAGCCCTTATTTGATCTTCCATGAAGATAGAGGTGAATTGAGGACACGTCAGCAATTTTTACAGAAGGTGGTTTCCTCTTTCCACGTAAATCAACCTATCGTGGTTCCTGTGGCTACTGACACCTTAGTTGAGTCAAAATCTCTGGATGTGGTCAGAGCTTTGAAGATTTATGTCGCCAGAACGGCTCAGATAAGGAAAACAGAGGCTCTGTTTGTCCTATATGCTCCCAACAAGGTTGGGTGTCCTGATTCCAAGCAGACCATTGCGCACTGGATCTGTAACACGTTTCATCAGGCCCATTCCACGGCTGGATTACCATTACCGGAATCAGTGAAGGCCCATTCCAACTTTGCCGAGCAGCTACTTGGTCGGGGTTAAACACTTTTGCAAATTCTACAAGTTTGACACCTTGGCCGATGAAGACCTTAAGTTCGGTCAATTGGTGCAGCAGAGTCGTCCGCACTCTCCAACCCTTTCTAGAGCTTTGGTATAACCCCATGTTTCTAATGGTGACCCCAGCATCCTCTAGGACGTATGAGAAAATAGGATTTTAATACCTACCGGTAAATCCTTTTCTCTTAGTCCGTAGAGGATGCTGGGCGCCCGTCCCAGTGCTTACTGTATCTGCAGTTAGTAGTTCTGGTTACACATATGTTGTGTTACGTTTATTGTCAGCATGTTGCTGCAATTGTTCATGCCGTTGGCCTGTGTTTTGTTGAATGCCATGTTGTGCGGCATGCTTGAGGTGGGAGCTGGTATGAATCTCACCTTAGTTTAACAATAAATCCTTTCCTCGAAATGTCCGTCTCCCTGGGCACAGTTCCTATAACTGGAGTCTGGAGATTTTTGTGACATTTCCAACTTCAAAATTAATGATTCAAAATCAGAAGTCTTAGACTTTTTCCTCCCCAACCAGCTCAGACAGTCCTTGGCCTCGAACTTCTCCTTCAGGTGGAAACACTTACATATGAAATATCTCGGAATTTACCTGACTAAAAAGTACTCCCAACTTTTTTTATTCCAATTTCCTTAGGCTTCTCAATTCAATATCAGCAGATCTTACAAAATGGTCTAGTCAGTTTATCTCGTGGACTGGCAGAGCGAACGCTTAAAAAATGAATATTCTGCCCCGCTTTTTTTTTTTACCTCTTTCAGGCCCTACCAATTACAATACCCTCCCACTTTTTCACTGTGTTGCAGAAAAAGGTATCCTTGTTCCTATGGGCTGGTAAGAGACCTAGAGTCCGTCTTAAGACTCTGTTTAATGGAGCCAAAGAGGGAGGTCTGGGTGTCCCCAATCTGAAGCTCTATTATTACGCTGCGCAACTATCACAGGCCACTCAGTGGCATGCTGATAGCTTCTCTAGACGTTGGGTACAACTTGAATCTACACTTATACAGCTAACTTCGGTCTCTACCCTGCTGTGGATTCCCCGAGCTCAACGGCCTCCCACGCTGTCCCTTTTTCCACCTATTGCCTTAACCCTCACCCTATGGGATAGGCTCTGTAAGACCTATTCGTTGATCTCCTCCCCCCTACGCTCTGCCCACTATGGGATAATCCCGCATTCCCTGAGGGTTGTGGCCACAATAACTTCAGAAGCTGGAAGTCTCATAACTTGCTGTTTCTTAATGATCTAGCTCCCTTACGAGGCTTCCCAGCTTTTACCGCCCTTCGAGACAGATTCAAATTGTCGCAACAATGTTTTTTCCAATACTTGCAGCTGCGTAGCTTTCACTCTGCCTGGTCTCGGAGAGTTGGAGTGTGGTCTGGATCTTCCCTGGAGCGACTCTGCCTCCGGCGGCCACCGACTAAGGGTCTCAATTCCACATTATACCAGACGATGCTTACACATAAACAACCCCCTTTGGCTAAACATGAGGTAGCTTTGGAATCAGACTTCCGTGAGCAGCTGGGTCCTGACACATGGGCCCAAATTAGACAAGGTATGGTAACCTCCTCAACGGCAATAAGGCATAGAGAAAACTCTTATAAAATTTACACGATGGTACCTGGTCCCTTTTCGTTTAAAGTGTATATTCCCAAACTCTTCGGGCCTCTATTGGAGGGGTTGTGGGATGGAAGGCACCCTGCTCCACATATTTTGGGAATGCCCAAAAATCTCCCCGTTATGGCTAGCGGTTAAAAGGCTGATCTTTAACATCACTAACGTCAGGGTCCCATTCTCCCCTTCCTTTTTCCTTCTCCCGCGGGAGATCCAGGGCCTAGAGGGAGCAGACCAGAGACTAATCTGGCACATCACCAGTGCAGTGAAGTGCAGGATTGCTTTTCACTGGAAATCCGATACTATTCCATCCATGGCCGCTATTACAATGGCCATTTGGAATACTTATCAGATGGATTCCTGTCCAGTATTGTGGGGAGTAGATCCTCCACCTTCTCTAAAACTTGGGCATCGTGGTTATGTTTCCATGATGCCCCCCCCCCCCCCCCCCTTTACCTGCGGTCTGTAGTGATAGGCGGATCAAGTAAGCCCTTCTATATTGCCTTTCAAATGTGTGTATAGTCGATTGAGGTGTTGTCTCCTGGCTTGGATGTCGTAATGATCGTGTTCTTACTCCTAGTGTTTTGAGATCACAAATATGCCTGTACCAACTTTCTTTGCTTCGCAATGGAGTGTCACTGCACGTTCCCCCTCCCCTGCCCTCCCCTTCCCCCCAATTCTCCTCTTCTTAACAGAATCTTTGAGCTGTTATTGTTTATTATGCATACATACTGAAATGTCTATGCTGTATTATAAATAATTTTTTTTTTAATAAACTGTTCTTTAAAAATAAAAAAATAAAAAATAAGTTACATCGGAACCGGAAAGCTGCAGGTGCAAAAGGAGTGAACAATGCCTCTTCTAGACACCGTAGACACCAATCTGAAATATATCTAAAGGCCGTGGCACAGGAGTAAGTAAAAATATCTGAAATGCCAACATCGCCTTTGTCTTTGGTTGAAGTAGACGGCTCCTAACAATCCTGGGCATTTTGCCGTTCCTTAAAAAAAGTTGAAACACTGTTGTTCATTTAGAGGTGTCCGCCACAGATAGAAATATGGGAATCATTTCAAGCGGGTACACCAATTTAGGGAATAATACATTCTTAATGACTGCCACCCATACCATTAAAGAGAGCGGTAGAGTTTTAAAAACTTTATCAAGAGTCGATGGAAAATTAGCGGCATAAAATTGGAGAATTACTCTTTGAAGAAGCACCCTGTGAAACGCGTTAGGAGAGATATCCCCAATACCTGCTACTCATTATAGATCTAAGAACGTCCGGAGGTATCGCATCTCAACTTGAATGGACCGGTGGCTTTTCCTCCTGCACGAGACGTTGACCGCACTTTGAGTGCTGCTTGTACTATCAGGAGCTGCATTACACTGGGAGAGCCTCACCGGCTGCGGACACTTTCCATTAGCGCCGAAGCTGACAGGCGCGATATAGGAGTGGAAGGACGCGGTCAGACTACAGGTGTCTTCGGCTTTGGAGAATAAAAACTGGGAGGAAAAATTTCCCCTCCGCCTGCCTCCCCTCCAAGAGGACGCGGCCGGGCTACAGGCATCTCCAGCACCGGAGAGATAGCGGTTGGGAGGTTAATCACCTTGTAGAGGGTGGAATACAACATATATCCAGACTTTGTTTGTGTGCACACATTAAACATTAATTAGTGGACTGGTAAGCTCGTTTTTTGATTCAGTAATAACTGTGATTATATGGACGCTATATTAATTACAAGCATTAAATTTGGATCCTCATGTGGATGAACAAACCATTTAATTACTTCTATACATATTGATTCTAACATTGGGTGCTATATAGAAACAGTGAATTTTAATAATTTAATAATAATTTAAGTTAAGGGATATTGGCCTAGGATATACTATTTGTACATGGATAGGTAATTGGCTTGGTAACAGAGTACAACGAGTAGTGGTCAACGGGATGTTCTCCAGCTGGGCACCAGTAGTCAGCGGAATACCACAAGGGTCCGTACTTGGCCCGCTACTATTCAATATATTTATCAATGATCTAGGAATAGGCCTGGAAAGCAGTGTCAATCTTTGCAGATGATACTAAACTGTGTAAGGTAATTAATTCAGAAAGCGATGTGGAGTCTCTACAGAATGACTTATTTAAATTTGAAACCTGGGTGTCTAAATGGGGAATGAGGTTCAATATAGAAAAATGCAGAGTTACGCATTTTGGGACAAAAAACACACATGCATCCTACACTCTAAATGGGGAAAATATAGGAGTAACCGTGGTAGAAAAAGATTTGGGGGTGCACACAGATAATAGGCTTAGTAACAGTACGCAATGTCAAAATGCAGCAAAGAAGGCAAGTAAAGTGCTCGCATGCATAAAACGGGAAATTGAGACAAGGGACGAGGATGTAATCCTGCCACTGTACAAATCATTGTTACGTCCACACCTTGAATATTGTGTTCAATTTTGGGCACCATATTAGAAAAAAGATATCGGGGAACTAGAAAGAGTTCAAAGGTGAGCTAGTAAATTGATTAAAGGGTTAGAGACACTGGATTACGAGGAAAGGCTTACTAGGTTAAATATGTATACACTAGAAAAGAGGCGTCTAAGAGGAGACATTATTAATATCTTCAAATATGTAAAGGGTCATTACAAGGAGTTAGCAGGGAGTTTATTAAAAGAATTCTGTATAGGACACGTGGGCACTCGCTGAGGCTAGAGGAGAGGAAATTCCGTACACAACGTAGGAAAGGGTTCTTCACGGTAAGGGCAATAAAGATTTGGAACTCCCTGCCGGAGATGGTAATAATGGAAGACTCTGTAAATGCATTTAAAAACGGATTGGACACATTTTTAACTGGAAAAAGTATCCAGGGCTATAGCATTTAGCATAGTGACATTAATATCTGGGAGTGGTAAGAATCATAGTTGTCAATTGGTACTAAACTATTACTTCAGGAGGTGCATTATAATATGAACAGCTTAACATAGAATACAGGTTGAACCCGATGGGCATTTTGCCTCTTTGCAACCCCATTAACTATGTAACTATGTAATATGTAATTTTTTTATGATACATTGTGGCCACTGTGTTTGATGTTTTATGTGTAATTGAACAGTGTTATTGTGAGATATATATCTAAAAGTTTAAAAGTAATACTCTGTTATCATTTATTACACATTGATACAGCTATAACTGAGTGCCAGGGGTCACCATTTTTTTTTTGTTTATTAGCGCAATAACCAATCTTATTTGGAGGTGTCCGCCTTAGATAGGAATATGGGAATCATTTCAAGCGGGTACGCCAATTTAGGGAATAATACACTCTTAATGACTGCCACCCATACCATTAAAGAGAGTGGTAGAGTTTGAAAAACTTTATCAAGAGTCGGTGGAAATTTTACTACATTCATTTGTCTTATGGATTTGTCTTATGGATGTAATAATAATGCTGAGATATTTCAATAGTGTGGTAGTAACAGGAAAAGCAGAAGAGAGAGGCAGGCAGTGACGCAGGAGATCATGTCTAGTTAATGGGAGAACTTCGGATTTAGTAAAAGTGAGGACAAGGGACACCCCTGTCTGGTACCCCTTTGGATGGAAAAAGGGGCGTAGATAAAAGTTTTAGCTATAATACGTGAAGAAGTGGCTGAGTTTAATGTTTGAATGAGAGATAAGAATTGCGTAGGGAACCCAAATTTACAGAAAGATTTATACAAATGATCCCACACCACCAGATCAAACACTTGTCTAGCTAGATTAACAGGTGTAGATCATCCTCATGGAACTCTTCACAATGTAAAACAGCAAGGACTTTAGGTATATTGGAGACAGCACTACGCCCCCACTTTGTTCCCCTTTTAAATAACCATATCATTTTCTGTACTGATACAAGGGCATTTCTAAGCCAAAGTGGCATGAAAATTGCCTCTTTGTGGGTGTATATACAACTGCAAGAGCCAATTACTCTCCATGGTAACCGTCTTAATATCTATATGTTTCTATCCTTTTGTCTATATGTTAAACTAACAGTTTGTAAATCACTGTTGCATTTGCCTTTCTTATACAAATGATTATCATATGCTGTGGATGGCCCTGACCATTATAAGGTTACAAGTGTCTTAGAAGAATGCACTTACTCATTTTACTAATCAAGTGCCAGGGAGCATTGCATAATATATTACATTGTCAGGTAGCATTTCATCACATTTTACAGTACCAGGCAGCATTGCATCATATATTAAAGTGCTGGGCAGCATTTCAGCATATATTATAGTGATAGGCAGTTATATTACAGTGGCAGACAGAATCGTCAGACAATGGGGTGGAGCCTCACTGGACCCCTGCGTTGCGCCTCTGTGAGGGGCGTGCCCAGCACTCCGAGATGCTGGGCTGCCCCCGCCACCCCACCCCCCGGTACTGTGAATATATGCCGTGCGCATGCGCACGCCATCTATTCTACTCTTGCCCTACTGCTGGTGGGACAGCCCCAGGAAAACGGGATTGTCCGGCTGAATGCGGAACAGTTGGGAGGTATGCATTGCATATTACAGTGCCAGAAAGCATTGCAGCATATATAACAGTGCCATACAGTATTGCATTGTATATTACAGTGCCAGGCAGCATTGCTGCATAAATTACATTGCCAGGCAGCATCACAGTGTATATTACAGTGCCAGGCAGCATTGCAGAATGTATTGCATTTGCTAGTCAGCATTGCAGCATGTATTGCATTTGCTAGTCAGCATTGCAGCATATATTACAGTGACAGGAAGCATTGCAGCATATATTACATTGCCAGGCAGCATTGCAGTGTATATTATAGTAGCAGGCAGAATTGCAGCCTATATTTTAGTGCAATGCAGCATTGCACCATATATTACAGTGCCAGTCAGCTTTGAAGTGTATATTACAGTTCTCTGACAAGTGGTCATTATTTTCAACACACTAAACTATACTGAATGTTGCATACTGGGTATTTTTGTGGAGGGGGGAGGAGCATGGATGGATGGAATTGTGACTGTGCCATGTGACTGTCTGGATTTTGCCTGGCTCCTGTGCCATGTGACTGCCTGGATTTTGCCTGCCTTCTGTGCCATAAATACAAATAAATCACTGCGCTACTGGTATGGTTAGCGCTCCAATAAAAAGTGATTATATAATAAAAATGGAAAAGGAGTGCTTGAAATGTGTTATATGTGAACGCTAGTACCTGTAAAAAAAAAAAAAAAGGGAGGTTTAGTTCATAATAATGTATACAGCCCTTTTTTTAATTGTTAAGTGGAGTCCGTGAAGCCAGGGTTCCAAATAGTAGCCGTGTATGGAAGCCGCTCAAGGCGTGAGTTAATGCAATAATTACTAACTATGCCTGCTTCTACCTGACGTGATTCTCTCCTCCGTCTCCGGCTGGTTCCCTTTGCTGCGGCGCGTCCGCCTGTGTGCCAGGCGGTTCTTGGCAGTCGACGTCACCACTGCTCGCTTCTCTCTGCTCCATGAATTGCTCTGCTACTATTTGGAACCTGGCTTTACGGACTCCACTTAACAATTAAAAAAAAGGGCTGTATACATTATTATGAACTAAACCTCCCTTTTTTTTTGCCTTCTGTGCCATGTAACTGCCTGCATATTGTCAGGCTTCCGTGCCATGTGGCTGTCTGGATTTTGCCTGGCTTCTGTGCCATGTGACTGCCTGGACTTTGGGGCTAATTCAGACCTGATCGCTAGCAGACGATTTTTGCACTGCTGCGATCGGATAGTCGCCGCAAACGGGGGGAGTGTATTTTCGCTAAACGCATGTGTAGCAGAGCTATACAAACAGATTTTATGCAGTCTCTGCACAGCCCAGGACTTTTTCAGCCGCTGCGATCGCTTCAGCCTGTTCAGGACAGGAATTGACGCCAGACACCCGCCCTGCAAACGCTTGGACACGCCTGCGTTTTTCCAAACACTCCCAGAAAACGATCAGTTGACACCTACAAACACCTTCTTCCTGTTAATCTCCTTGCGAACGCCTGTGCGAATGGATCCTTCATACAAACCCATCGCTGAGTGGCGATCCGCTTTGTACCCGTGCAATGCGCCTGCGCATTGCTGTGCATACGCAGTTTGTGCCTGATCGCCCGCTGTACGAAAACGCAGCCTAGCGATCAAGTCTGAATTAGGCCCTTTTCCTGGCTTCTTTGCAATGTGACTGTCTGGATTTTTCCTGGCTCCTATGCCATGTCACTGCCAGGATTTTGCCTTGAAAATTTAGATTTGGCTGTTTTTTCTGCCAGGTAACGTCCTGGATTTTCCTGGATTCAGTATCTTGTAAATGCACACCTCCCATGTTAGCACAGAATCCACCTGTCTGCTTCACATATTTCTCTTACGTCCTAGAGGATGCTGGGGTCCACATTAGTACCATGGGGTATAGATGGGTCCACTAGGAGCCATTGGCACTTTAAGAGTTTAAGAGTGTGGGCTGGCTCCTCCCTCTATGCCCCTCCTACCAGACTCAGTTTAGAAAATGTGCCCGGAGGAGCCAGTCACAGCTAGGGGAGCTCTACAGAGCATCTTTATTAAAAGTTTATTTTAGAGTTTATTATTTTACAGGGAAGCTGCTGGCAACAGCCTCCCTGCATCGTGGGACTAAGGGGGGAGTAGTGTCCGTCCTGCGGGGTCTGAGCTACTATCTCCGCTGACCGGACACTGAGCTCCTGAGGGGATCGAACTTTCCCCACCACAGGGGATCACTCACCCCAGCAGCATGCCGCCACCCCCTTACAGAGCTAGAAGATCAGTGGCGAGTGAGTCACCGGCCCCCCTAGCAAGCGGGGAGCCGGTGTGAAGATGGCGGCAACAGGGTATGGAGCGCAGTACTAACTGCGCTCCGGGGTTCAGCGGTACATAGCGCGGCGCTGTGAGGGGCGCCCTGAGCCAGCGACTACACCCTACACTGACCTCTAAAGCCTGTCAGGGTCCTGGGATCGCTGCCAGCATGAATCCTCAGGCCAGTATAAACTTCTGAAGAGCGGGAAGACAGCGCCATTAAGGGGGCGGAGCTTCTCAGAGCAGCGTTCAGCGCCATTTTCCTGCCTACAGAAACGCTGTCAGTGAAGAGCAGTCCCTCCATATCAACTCCAGCTATCTCTTACGGTACCAGTGGGTTGTAGAAGGGGGGGGGGGGGGGCTGTGTAAAGACTGTGTAACCTATTAAGGTGCACAGTCAGCGCTGGTTGGGGTCTCCCTATACCTTGAAAGCGCTGTGTGTGGGTTGGCTCCAATCTCTGTGTCTCTCTTGCCATTCTTGGGGGTGAAACTCTTGTCTATCCTCCCGTGTGTGTGTGTGTGTGTGTGTGTGTGTGTGTGTGTGTGTGTGTGTGTGTGTGTGTGTGAGTGTTTGGGGTCTCCTTTTAGCTATGTCCAGGGACTCTGGCCCTCATTCCAAGTTGATTACTCGCTAGCTGCTTTTAGCAGCAGTGAAAATGCTAAGCTGCCGCCCTCTGGGAGTGTATCTTAGTTTAGCAGAAGTGCGAACAAAAGGTTCGCAGCATTGCTACATAAAAAGATTGTGCAGTTTCAGAGTAGCCCGAGACTTACTCCTAGCTAGCGATTACTTCAGACTGTTTAGTTCCTGTTTTGACGTCACAAACACAGCCTGCGTTTGGACCGCCACGCCTACGTTTCCCCATCCACTCCTGCGTTTTTATCCGACATGCCTGTGAGTTTTACACACACTCCCCGAAAACGGTTGGTTGCCACTCAAAAACACCCACTTCCTGTCAATCACAGCAGTGCGACTGAAAAGCGTCGCTAGACCTTGTGTGAAACTGCATCGTCTTTTGTGAAAGTACGTCGCGCGTGCGCACTGCGCCCCATACGCATGCGCAGAAGTGCCGCTTTTTTACCTACTCGCGGTGCTGCGAACGAAAGCAGCTAGCGATCAACTCGGAATGACCACCTCTGTGTCATATGCTGCAGAGGATATGTCCTCTCAGGATGATCTCATTCCATGTAATCAAGATTGCACTGTTTTAGCGCAGATAACCCCGTTCTGAGAGGTTTTGTTGGGCGGGATTGTTGCTCGGAGACATGAATTGAATCATTGTGGCCCCACTCACTATGATGTTTCCCTCCATTAATAGCAAGACACAATAAAAAAAATTTTTTCACGGGGTACCGAGACACTAAGCATAGCTCCGACACCCACTAAGCCCCGTCCCGTCTTCTGATTGGCCCACAGGCCAGTCAGTGAAAGAACAGGGATGACCATCGGTTGTGGAAACAGATCATCGATGGTCATCCATTGCATAGTTGGCAGCCATCGATGGTTACTTGTCATATTGCCATCGATGGTAACCATAAATGGCAGCCGCACCGATGGCCATCCCTAGTTTAGCGAATTCTGGCATTACATCGCTGCAGATGTGGGAGCCTACTTCAGGCTGCAGGAGGGTTATATTCTCTCCTGGAATCTGGAAGACCTCCCCACAATTTGGGAGTGGACATGTATGGAAAACCTAAAATATAATACCAGTGTCAGTTGCTTCAGTGTTTTTTTTTTGCTAAATAAAGTATCGTTACTTACCTAAAGAAACAAATTGATACAAGATGTATAGTAGCTTTAACAAGTCTTCAGTGTATTTTATTCGCTATCAAATTATTTCACAGATTTCTTCCTGTTTCTGGATCTAGTTATAAAAATTTAAACTTAGGGGGCGATTCAGTCCTGATGGCTGGGCTGCTAAAATTGTTGTGCTGTGGTCAGATAGTCGCCACCCAAGGGGAGTGTATATTCGCTGTGTAAGTGTGGGATCGCATGCATACGCCAAGCTGCTAATAATCTCTCGGTCAGCGGACAGCTGCAAATCCATTCGCACCTCACTCACCATTGAATGATTTTTCCAGTGTGTGCAGTTTGTGCGCAGCCCAGGACTTACTCCTACAGTGCGAGGAGAGCAGACTGATCGGGGCCGGAGCTGACGTCACACACCCTCCCTGAAAATGCTTGGGAACGCCTGCGTTTTCCCTGACACTTCCAGAAAACAGTCAGTTATCACCCCAAACGGCCTCTTTCTGTCAATCAGCATGCGAATGGCTGTGAGAATTATATTTTTGCACCAGCCTGTTGCTGACCGGCGATGCCTGTTGTTGTTTGCCGACACGCGTGCGCATTGCTGTGCATACGCATGTCCAGTCTATTGCTGATCGCCCGCTGTCCTAAAACGCACAGCAGTGATCATATCTGAATCACCGCCTTACACCAGAAAAAAGCTGCGTACCAATGGGTTCTAGCATAAAAAAATAAATAAAAAATATATATAGGTATATATTCGCAAAACAGTTGCTAATTCAAGAAAGAAAAATTAAATGATGTAAATGAGTTTAAGCACTGGCAGGGTTGTAAACAAAAAAAGGTGGGTTGTTAATGTTAGAAAGCATTAAAACATTGTTGATCAAAATTTCTAAAAGATAGCAATGTTTCACAGTATTAATATAATAAGTAAGCTTCATATTTTTTAATTAATCATTAATTTTTATGATCGAATTAGGTTAAGAATTTCTTACAATTTTCTTTAAAAAAAAAAATCCCAAAAATCTACATTTTAAGAAAAAAAAAACCCGGTACAAACATTGATTGTCGGAACATTGTGACCATCGATGATCGGAACATCACGACCATCGTAACTTCAGTTTCCCAGCACATGATCCTCCTCAGGGAAGGTGATGGCTGCTTTTTATTACATTGCCCCAGCAGCTACTAATGTCTGCAGCCGCTGGGTGGGGGGTGCTGCCGGGCTGACCAATCAGTAGTGATCAGCATCATGGCAGACACTGTGGGGGTGGAAACAGGAAGCAGAGGGACTGGAGGTGCATCTGAGAGCGGCAGTTGCTGGAAGCTTCTCTTCCTGCAGCCGCACTGGGAGCTTTCTGTCAGGTCGCATCAGATGAAACCATGTCAGGGGACGCCCAGTCTGCTGTGGTTGCATCTGATGCAATCATGCCAGGTAAGTGGTTAAACAAAAAAAATGCCCTGAAAGCAGAAAATAATCAGTGTTTCAAAGTGACATAGATAACGTGGCAATGCACAAAGGGTCAGCCAAGGTTGCTCAGTTCAAAATGTGTGAGTACCAGCCGTGATTCCAAATGTTGAAAGTCTCATTTAGGAGAAAGACAAGACCTAACTAATCTGGGTTTTGGAAATGAGGGTCATGGTGATTTAGATGTTACCTGTAGGACTGAAGATGCACTCACGACAATTGTAAAGTGCAAACTGTAAAATCTCAGTCTTCGTAATGATTGTAATACTTCAACTTGAATAAAATCAGCTATAGCCAGGGTTGTAGCCAGAAATGTGTGGGCCCCATAGCAGCATTTTGAAGGGGTTACTGTCCCAATGCTTCTAGAGAGCAGGTGTTCATTTAGTGCCCTAGTTCATTTTATGAACCATAGTAGTGCCTTAGTTAATGTTATGCATCATAGTGGCCTAGTTCATTTATGAACCATGGTAGTGCCCAAGTTAACATTACGTCACCCTGTAGGGCTTCACATTATGACATACAGTGTTCCAATTTCACACTGTGTCACATTACAGTGCCCAAATTCATATTATGCAACATTATAACACCCTCCATTTAATTTTATACCACATTACAATGAGCAAGTCCAAGGAAATACCTAGCTATATTGCATATCCTAAAGCAACCCAATGGTGAAAAATGTATATAACACATGCAACTTTGACAGGGAAGGTGGGCCCCTCTCATCTCAGGGTCCCATAGCATCTGTACTCCCTGCACCTATGGTAGCTATGCCCTATGGTAACTATGCATTGGAGCCAGCATAAACTGTACTATGTAGACCAGTGGTGGCCAACCCATGGCTCTCGAGCCGCATGCGGCTCTTTCTCCCTCTGCATGCGGCTTGGGTCCCTGCTCCCGCCTCCAGCTGCCCGGCACACTGCTCCCAAGTGCAGCAGCAGCGTTTCAAAGGGCACCGACCCGTGGTCCAATCAGAGCTCGCAGACCGGCAGCAGCGACCCCTAATTGGCTCCCAGACCGCGAGCTGTGATTGGCTCACGGGTCAGCATCATTATTAATATGTGCAAGAGACTTGCTGAAGGGCAGGGGAGGTGTGTATTCTCCTCCTCTCAGGCTCAGAGGCAGGTGGCAGCCCTCAGCAGCCGCCCATCCCAGCGACAGCAGTGGTAAGCATTATTGGGGACATTATATGTATGTGGCACTATATTTGGGCAATATATGTATGTGGCACTGCACTGGTGCAGGTCATTATATGTATGTGGCACTGTACAACATGACTAAAAACAGGGTTGTGACACAAGGTCATACTCCTACAAATGTCATACAGAAAGGGGTACACACAAAAATGGGATGTAGATTTGTGACCACTAGACCACGCCGCAATTTTTTGCGTGTGCACAGGATACTCTCCACTCGTGGGTATAATTGAGTGGCACTGGGACATTCACAATAGGTTAGGTGTTCTGTGGGTGTGTGATGGGTGAAGACTAGTTCAAATGCGGACTGATAATGATGACGATGACCTTCACAAGCAAAAGCGGAATAACAGCATAGATTCAGCCAATTCTGATTACAATCAAAGATCTACATTTATTTCCAAGCATGCAATTCGGCTACAGATGTGACTGGATCAGTCCCTGTGAGTGCAATCAGTGATTGGCGAAAACAAAAATATCTAAACTGAGAGGAGAAAAATGTAGATTTATACACCAGAAAATTTCATTTTTAGAGTGAATTGTACACATTCCGGAGAATAAGGTTTCATCAATTCACACAGTGTGCACAGTGTTTTTCTCTTTTCTTTACCGGCCTATCTGCACTAAGGAGATTTCCTTTTATCCTTTCAAATTTTTTATACCTGCGTCTTTTTATTTTGAAGTTCCCTCCCAAGTGATCCCTCACAATGATGTGCTGCCTGCTGGTCTCAGCGCCTGATTCAGAGATGGCTGACTGAAGCTAATCCGGATTTGCATGCAGCATTTTAAAAAGGAAAATTAAGCTTCGGTCAACAAATGTAAAACTGTAATTTGTCCAAGTTGCAGCAAACAGAAAGTCTCAGGCTTCACAGATTAGAAGTCATAAATAGAGCTCTAAACTATTGCAACCAGTCAAGCACATTTTTGGTTTGGGCTACGACCAGCTCTGAGGTTTGCTTTATCTGTTTTGCTGCACATATGCACAGTATACATGTGCCTCTCTCATGCTCGGCATGGTCATCAAATGGTTCATTGGTGCCACCTGTACTCTACTCCAATGGCAGGAAACTATTGATGGAAAACCATAGATGGTTTGAGCCATTGATAGGCATCACTGCTATGGGTCATTTGAAGGCAGTGGACCAATCAGGGAAAGGGGGTGTGGCTACGTTGTTAAGCAGGGGGTTGGGCAAAGCACTGTCTGCCTTCATCAGTGGGAAAAAAACATTGCTGCATCTCTGACACCATTAAATTGCAGTTACATGTACTCACTTCTCAGACATCGAGAGTAACATCTATGCAAGGACTGGATTGTGAGCTACACCCACCTAGTCCTTTTGTAGCTTTGAGTGGAAGCAGTCATGATAACACTAGGCAAAATTTTGAAACAAAATAGAAAATAAATATTGGCCACGCTGGGTTTTACCCATATTTATTTGGTACCAGCGGTGTGGCAGTATTAATGCCATATATGTGTACCAAGCAGAAAGACTTGCTATTGGCACTAACAATAATATATGGCAAATCTGTGTGTATCAAGCATATAAAGCATGGGGAAAGTAGAACACGTTTCTTTAACCCTCATGTCATCAGGCCCGCAATTAGGAGGAGATATCTGGGACTCATGAGAGAGAGCTTTTACTAGCATCAGGATGTATATGACCATTGGCGGCTCCAGAGGTGTGGCTGCAGCACAGTCCAAAATTCAGTATGGGAGCCACACCAACTGCCAGTGAGTCCCGCCAGTGATATTTGGCAGTGTTGGAGTGGCAGTTGGAGTGGCTCCCCTTCTGAATCTTGGACTGCGCTGCAGCCCCTCATCTGGAGCCAACACTGTATGGGAGAACTTTAGGTAAATTGTATCATAAAGCCCAGCCAACCTTCGTAAACACAAACTGGCAGGAGTGTGACTTTGGGGTATATGTACTAAGCCTTGGAGAGAGATAAAGTACCAACCAACCAGCTGATGACAATTATTTAAACACAGCCTGTAACAAGGCAGTTAGTAGCTGATTGGCTGGTACTTTATCTCAATAGACTTTATCTCTCTCCAAGGCTAAGTACATAGACCCCAATGCCATTTACTTTATCATGTCCCTGGCTCCCTGGGGCAGATTTACGATCTGTCAGTTCTTCTAATCCACCGATCATCGGTTGCTTTTGTCAATGTTTTTCAAATAGTAATAGTAGTTAATGCCAATTCCGGCTTATTTAGCATTAATTACTATTGCCATTTTAAAAACATTGGTCAAAGCTGCCGATCATCAACAGCTTTGAAAAAAAAACAGATAGTAAATCTACCCCTCAGTCTGTACTGTGTGGGTGGGTGAGGCTTGATGCTTTGATAATGCCAATAGCATCACTAAGACCCACCATATCCCTTTTTATCCCTCACTTCTGTATCTCTACGTGAATGTTAGAAATATTACTGACACTAAAAGTCCTGTTACACTTTTTAAAAAATATAATTAAAAAAAGTTAAAAATAAATTATATTTAAAAAAAAATTAAAATTAATAGTTTATGCAATTTACTGTGACATCCTCCCCCTCCTTCTCCCTCATTTGCCATCACATGACATACTTAGAGGCTGAGACCCTTTTGCAACCATAACTGTTTCCCTTCCAGAGTACTTTTGAAATCGAGATACTGATTTTTGAATGTAGTATGCGTGCTTAAAAGGTTCATAATTTGCTATTTAAAAAGATAAAAACCTATGTTGGATTGCTGCTTTAATAAATGTTAAACATATATTTAGCACTTTATAGAAAACCATGGTGCTAAGATAGTTTATTCAAAATATAAAACTGCTAATTCTGCATACTACAAGTGATGTGTGATGTCTGCAAATAGCCTCTAAACTTGGTGGGATCTGTATGTTAAGTGTTTCAGTAGATCCATACAGCACTTTTGGGGAGTCATTCCGAGTTGATTGCTCACTACCGTTTTTCGCAGCGCAGTGAACAGGTTACTACTGCGCATGCGTCTGCACCGCAATGCGCAGGCGCGCCGTACGGCTACAAAGCAGATCGTTGCTGAGCGATGGATTTAACAAAGAATCCATTCGCACATCTGATCGCAAGGAGATTGACAGGAAGAGGGCGTTTGTGGGTGTCAACTGACAGTTTTCTGGGAGTGGTGTGGCGAACACAGGCGTGTCCAGGCGTTTGGAGGGCGGATGTCGGACGTCAATTCCAGGACCTGCAACGCTGGATTCATCGCACAGGGTAAGTAACTCTTACCCTGGTCTTGTTCTACACAAAACTTTTTTTGCATAGCAGGGCTGCACAAGCGATCGCAGCCTTGCTATGCAAAAATACACTCCCCCATAGGCGGCGTCTAGTTGATCGCACGGGCTGCAAAAAGTTGCAGCGTGCAATCAACTCGGAATGACCTCCTTTGTTTCCTTGCAAAAGACGTTTTCCTAATAAACTGTCTTATCATTTTATTACTTCACAGGCAACTTAAAATGTATCATTGATTTTATGGCACTAAATTGAAGCGTTATATTGTTACACTAGTTTCCCTTTATTCTATTGTTTGAGGTTATAATTTTGCCTGTATGGTTGGCCGCTGATGTTCCTAGTGCTACAGGCATTGGGGCTTAGTCTGAGGTGGACACAGGAGCTCCTACTGTGTCAGATGGTGGTCGCTTATCTGTAACTTTATGCAAACCCAGATACAAAGCTCTTCCCTTGTGTACATCTGTGTGTTTTAATGCACAAGGACTTAGGTGCTCACTGTCAGTGTCCATGGATCCTGAAATATCGGTTGACACGTCTTGAAACGCACCATCGGTTGCACCAAACTTGCACCATCCCTATGGGCAGTTGAGCGTCTGTGTCCACAACCACTTTCACCATCATGCCTACGACAGTTCCATAAGACACCCATAAGACAGGCGATTTCCATGTGTCTGACACTGCCCAGGAACGCCCACTGTATTTTCAATACTCTTCTTTGTGCATGTGTCTGAAGTCGCAAACTTTGTATGGACACAATTGAGATGTATGCATGACTTAGAATGATGAATGCCCAGTAGCAAAGAAAATCCCTCCTCTACGCCCAACATCAACAGTGCATGAATCAGAACCATTATCTGGAGCCTGTAAGACTCTTCAGTGTTCTCTTAATTGTTTGTTACAATGTAATCCTATGTGAATACAACATTTGGAAGTAACTATCTGTGGTTGATGTATAAGAATTATGAAGCACCCCAAGATTTAAAGAACCACTTCAAATGGATTTAATAGGTTAGCAAGAATCCCTTTGCTCTGCTTGGAAATACCTATTTCTGGTAGTAGGGAGATTCCATTGAGTCACATGACATATTTATTTATTTATTTATAGTTTCTTATATGCGCTTTATATGGATCTCTTCAAGTTTAGAGACCGTTTGTCAGCATTATATTGCATTTCTGTATTTATGTTTTGCATAACATTGAATTATAACTTTAAACTGGTGTATTCCAGTGGAGATTGCCATTGTGTATGTATTAAATATTTAATATTGGCTTTAGTTCACAATTTAGAATTTATTAGATTATCACCGAGCTCTAGAAGTCCTTTTTTTATGCACTATCATCTATTTATCAGTGGTCATCTTATTGTGGCATTTATTTATGCCAGTGGTAAGTGGAAACATGGACGTCGTGGTTATTTTAATGCATTGTGCAGTAGCTCAATTCTTTTGAGACCTGCAATGATGTAGTGAAAAAGAATGATGGCATATGCCCTCTAATTTCCTCTTGTCCTTCGCTGTTTCTCAATTTATTACATCCTATGGCTTCTCCCTGGAGTTATTAGTAGGGCACTCCAGAAAGGAGCAGCTAGATAAGTGAGACAATACACAAAGGTTATGCGATCGGATAAGGCAGGGGTTCTCAAACTCGGTCCTCAGGACCCCACACAGTGCATGATTTGCAGGTAACCCAGCAAGTGCACAGGTGTATTCATTAGTCACTGACCAATTTTAAAAGGTCCACAGGTGGAGCTAATTATTTCACTTGTGATTCTGTGAGGAGACCTGCAAAACATGCACTGTGTGGGGTCCTGAGGACCGAGTTTGAGAATCTGTGGGATAAGGTACTGAAGACTGATAGGTATTATGCTGCCTGCTTACTAAGGTGTAATGTGTATATAATATAACCAATAAACAGATTTAAAATGACAATGCTCCTTAGAGTTGAATGAATAAATATATATATATATATATATATATATATATATATAGTACCCCGGCATTGCCCGTGTATAAATGAAATGTTATTAAGCAGCAAATCTACGACGTGTCCGCCAGGGATAGGGTATTAGGGTTAATGTTTAGTGTGAGTAGGATGCTATAGTTACACACTATGGGGGAGATTCAATTGTTTGAAAAGTCAGCTGGGGGGTCTGTTTTTTCCTATCTCATAGACGACACCCAACCGACTTTTCAAACATTTGAATTCCCCCCAGTGTGTCAGTGAGCCAGTGCCATACAGGGTAGATGTTACACTTACGAACAATGGCCCTCATTCCGAGTTGTTCGCTCGCTAGCCGCTTTTCGCAGCAGTGCACACGCTAAGCCGCCGCCCTCTGGGAGTGAATCTTAGCTTAGCAGAATTGTGAACGAAGTATTCGCAATATTGCGAAACGATTTTTCTTTGCAGTTTCTGAGTAGCTTGAGACTTACTCTTCCAGTGCGATCAGTTCAGTGCTTGTCGTTCCTGGTTTGACGTCACAAACACACCCAGCGTTCGGCCAGACACTCCCCCGTTTCTCCAGCCACTCCCGCATTTTTCCCAGAAACGGCAGCGTTTTTTCACACACACCCATAAAACGGCCAGTTTCCGCCCAGAAACACCCACTTCCTGTCAATCACACTACGATCAGCAGAACGAAGAAAAAACCTTGTAATGCCGTGAGTAAAATACCAAACTTCTTAGCAAATTTACTTGGCGCAGCCGCAGTGCGAACATTGCGCATGCGCAGTTAGCGGAAAATCGCACCGATGCGAAGGAAAATAACGAGCGTACAACTCGGAATGAGGGCCCATGTTTTAGTAAGCCAGGGCTATCCATGGTAGGTTGCTATAGGTACAATGTGTCAGTAAGCTCGGGTTATGCATGGTGGGCTGCTATAGGTACACACAATGTGTCAATAAGCCAGTGTTATACAGGGTAGGCTGCTGTAGGTACACACAATGTGTTAGTAAGCCAGTGCTATACAGCTTATGCTGCTATAGGTACACACAATGTGTCAGTAAGCCAGTGCTGTACAGGGTAAGCTGCTATAGTTGCAGACAATATGTCAGTAAACCAGTGCTACACAGCTTATGCTGCTATAGTGTCAGTAAGCGTCAGTATAGTGTCAGTATAGTGTAGGTATATGTGTCAGTAAGCCAATGCCGTATAGTGTGGGGGGGCTCTAAATACACACAATGAAGCAGATATAGAAAGATAAAGTACCAACCAGTCAGCTCCTAACCATCACTTCTCAAGTGCATCCTGTAAAATGACAGGAGCTGAGTGGCTGGCACCCCATCTCTCCCCACTGAATCACTCCCCCCACGGCCCAGCACATCTCCCTCAATGTGTCAGTAAGCCAGTGCTATACAAGGTAGGGTTGTTATAGGTACATACAATCTGTCAGTAAGCCAGTGTTATGCAGGGTAGGCTGCTATAGATGCACACAATGGGGGTTCAGAATTGTTAGCAAACCAAAAAAGTTAGCAATTGGGCAAAACCATGTGCACTGCAGGTGGAGCAGATATAACATGTGCAGAGAGAGTTAGATTTGGGTGCGGTGTGTTCAAACTGAAATCTAAATTGCAGTGTAAAAATAAAGCAGCCAGTATTTACCCTGTACAGAAACAAAATAACCCACCCAAATCTAACTCTCTGCACATGTTATATCTGCACACACCTCCCCCTTCCCTGCAGTGCAACATGGTTTTGCCCAATTGCTAAGCCAGTGCTATACAGGGTAGGCTGCCATAGTTACACACAATGTGTCAGTAAGCTGGCGCTATACAGGGTAGGCTGCTATAGTTACACACAATGTGTCAGTAAACTGGCGCTATACAGGGTAGGCTGCTATAGTTAAACACAATGTGTCAGTAAGCCAGTGCTATACAGGGTATGCTGCTATAGTTACACACAATGTGTCAGTAAGCTGGCGCTATACAGGGTAGGCTGCTATAGTTACACACAATGTGTCAGTAAGCCAGTGCTATACAGGGTATGCTGGTATAGTTACAATGTATCAGTAAGTCATTGCAATACAGGGTATGCTGCTATAGTTACAATGTATCAGTAAGTCATTGCAATACAGGGTATGCTGCTATACAGAGCCGGCCCTACCTAATATGATGCCCTAGGCAAGATTTTGGCTGGTGCCCCCTAGCACCTGCCGCTAGTTCCACCTCTGACCCCGCACCCGTTTCCCAGCACCATCACCCCTCACCCATAGCAGTCCTCGTTTTTGTGTTCCTAACCCCCACAGTATATTTTAAATAGGAACAGTGCGCACATTCGGTGCACAGGCCTTTTCTTGATGAAAATGCATCTTATTTGCATTACTATGTGCCTTGGATGCACAAGCAGCTTCTGTTGCTTAAAATTTTATGTGGCATGCCTATATTCTGTGTGCGACTGTGACTGTATCTGCATACAAAATGCTACATTACAGTGATTTCTAGGAATACACTGTAACGCAGCATTTCATATGCAGATACAGCCACATTCACACACAGAATATATAGGCATGCCGCATATCATTTTAATCAGCAGAACCTGCTTGTGCCCCTAGGCACATCAAATGCCCTAGGCATTTGCCTAGTTTGCATATGCCTGGGGCCGACTATGCTGCTGTAGTAACACACAATGGGCCTAATTCTGAGTTGATCGCAGCATCAAATTTGTTAGCAGTTGGGCAAAACCATATTCACACAGGGGGGCAGATATAACACGTGCAGAGAGAGTTAGATTTAGGTGTGGTGTGTTCAATCTGAAATCTAAATTGCAGTGTAAAAATAAAGCAGCCAGTATTTACCCTGCACAGAAACAATATAACCCACCCAAATCTAACTCTCTCTGCACATGTTATATTTGCCTCCCCTGCAGTGCACATAGGGGGTAATTCTGAGTTGATCGCAGCAGGAACTTTGGGGGTAATTCCAAGTTGATCGCAGCAGGATTTTTGATAGCAATTGGGCAAAACCATGTGCACTGCAGGGGAGGCAGATATAACATGTGCAGAAAGAGTTAGATTTGGGAGGGTTATTTTATTTTTGTGCAGGGTAAATACTGGCTGCTTTATTTTTACACTGCAAATTAGATTGCAGATTGAACACACCACACCTAAATCTAACTCTCTCTGCACATGTTAAATCTGCCTCCCCTGCAGTACACATGGGCCCTCATTCCGAGTTGTTCGCTCGCAAGGCGATTTTAGCAGTATTGCACACGCTAAGCCGCCGCCTACTGGGAGTGAATCTTAGCTTCTTAAAATTGCGAACGAAAGATTCGCAATATTGCGATTACACATCTCGTAGCAGTTTCAGAGTAGCTTCAGACTTACTCGGCATCTGCGATCAGTTGAGTGCTTATCGTTCCTGGTTTGACGTCACAAACACACCCAGCGTTCGCCCAGACACTCCTCCGTTTCTCCAGCCACTCCCGCGTTTTTTCCGGAAACGGTAGCGTTTTTTCCCACACGCCCATAAAACGGCCTGTTTCCGCCCAGTAACACCCATTTCCTGTCAATCACATTACGATCGCCAGAACGATGAAAAAGCCGTGAGTAAAAATCCTAACTGCATAGCAAATTTACTTGACGCAGTCGCAGTGCGGAAATTGCGCATGCGCATTAAGCGGAAAATCGCTGCGATGCGAAGATTTTTACCGAGCGAACAACTCGGAATGAGGGCCATGGTTTTGCCCAATTGCTATCAAAAATCCTGCTGCGATCAACTTGGAATCACCCCTTTTGTTAGCAGTTGGGCTAAACCATGTGCACTGCAGGTGGGGACAGATATAACATGTGCAGAGAGAGATAGATTTGGGTGTGGTGAGTTCAATCTGCAATCTAAATTGCAGTGTAAAAATAAAGCAGCCTGTGTTTTACCCTACACAGAAACAAAATAACCCACCCAAATCTAACTCTCTCTGCAAATGTTATATCGACCCCCCCCCCCCCCCCCCCCCTCTGCAGTGCACATGGTTTTGCCCAACTGCTAAAAAATTTCCTGCTGCGATCAACTTGGAATTACCCCCATGGTTTTGCCCAATTGCTAACAAACTTGCTGCTGCGATCAACTCAGAATTACCCCCAATATGTCAATAAACGAGAGCTATACAGGGTAGTCTGCAATAGTTACATACAATGGGCCTAATTCAGACCTGATCACTAGCAAGCGATTTTTGCATTGCTGCGATCAGATAGTCGCCGCCTACAGGGGAGTGTATTTTAGCTGTGCAAGTGTGCGAACGCATGTGTAGCAGAGCTGCACAAACAGATTTTGTGCAGTCTCTGTGCAGCCGAGGACTTACTCAGCCGCTGCGATCACATCAGCCTGTCTGGGACCGGAATTGACGTCAGGAACGCTCCCTGCAAACGCTTGGACAGGTCTGCGTTTTTCCAGACACTCCCTGAAAACGGTCAGTTGACATCCACAAACGCCTTCTTCCTGTCAATCTCCTTGCGATCGCCCGTGCGAATTGATCCATCACACAAACCCATCGCTGAGCGGCGATACACTTTGTACCCATGCGACGCGCCTGCACATTGCGGTGCATACGCATGCGCAGTTTGGACCTGATCGCCCGCTGAGCGAAAACGCAAAGCAGCGATCAGGTCTGAATTACCCCCAATGTGTCCATAAGCCAGTGCTATACAAGGTTGACTAGCAAGAAAAACAAATAGCTTTTAGGCACTCTGCTGAATGTAGCTCTAATTCCCAGATGTATATCAGCAGCCAATTGGGAAAGAGGTATGCCAGAACAACAAGGAAAACCCAGTTGGTGCTAAATAATACATACACACTGTCTCAAGATCATGTTACATGCATCTAAAAAACATATCCAAAATACGACCATACCTTACACAAGACACTGCTAAAACTCTAATCCACGCTCTCATTATCTCCCGCATTGATTATTGCAATAGTCTCCTAACTGGTCTTCCAAAACATAGGCTCTCACCATTACAATCCATTCTGCATGCAGCTGCAAGGCTTATCTTCTTCGCTAGATGTTCATCGTCTGCAGATCCACTCTGTCAGTCCCTCCATTGGTTACCTCTACTCTACCACATTCAATATAAAATACTTTTACTCACACACAAGGCCATTAACCAAACTACACCAACGTACATCACTTCGCTTATCTCAAAATATCTCCCAACCAGACCTCTTCGCTCTTCACAAGACCTGCGTCTCTCATCCACACACATTACTCGCTCCCACTCACGATTGCAGGACTTTCAACGGGCTGCACCCACTCTGTGGAATGCCCTACCACGCACAATAAGACTCTCCTCTAGTCTCCAAACCTTCAAGCGTTCCCTGAAAACTCACCTCTTCAGGCAAGCATACCAAATTCCAGAACCGCCCACATAACTTTCATAAACCTTCCTATCAAATTGCATCCACTCTGTACAGTCCACACATATCCTCACATGTCTTCTCATTCTATGCAATAGATAGCACCTTTCCTTATGTACACATGCCTATTTCCCTATAGATTGTAAGCTTGCGAGCAGGGCCTTCCTACCTCTATGACTGTTTGTTATCACCCATTTTGTTATTGTTATTTCAAATTGTAAAGCGCAACGGAATTTGCTGCGCTATATAAGAAACTGTTAATAAATAAAATAAATAATACACACACCAATATATTAAAAAAATATATAGACCATTCTCTCAGTTCTATACAGCCAGTCTCAACGCCCGCAGGGAATCAGTGTACTGATGAATCGGGTACACAGCGCAGCAAAACGTGAGCGTCAGTCGCTGGTCGTAAGTGGCACCAACGGTGAAGGGGGCTGAGTGCTGGTGTACAGTTGATCCGAGTACACACCACCGGAATCCACCTTGAGCAGTGGCGAGACCGGATCGGCAAATGATGGTAGGCAGCAGTGACCAGACTTTGACGACACTAATAGCAAAGGAGGCTGTAATCCGCTTGATGCCACCGTGGTTCGTGCTGCAATGTATGCTGCAGTGCAAATGGTGTGCCCAGCTGTCCGGCAATAATCCTGTTGCCAGTATGTCCAGTTCTTGACAATGCAGCAGGTCTTTTAATAAAGCAAGATGTCCCATATGTCAAGAGGTAACGGAACTTTCTCATACGTCCTAGAGGATGCTGGGGTCACCATAAGAACCATGGGGTATAGACGGGATCCGCAGGAGACATGGGCACTCTAAGACTTTGAAAGGGGTGTGAACTGGCTCCTCCCTCTATTCCCCTCCTCCAGTCTCCAGTTTAGAATTGTGCCCAGGCAGACTGGATGTACTCTGAGGAGCTCTACTGAGTTTCTCTGAAAAGACTTTATGTTAGGTTTTTTTTTCAGGGAGAACTGCTGGCAACAGTCTCCCTGCTTCGTGGGACTTAGGGGAGAGAAGTAAGACCTACTACTAGTGAGTTTAAAGGCTCTGCTTCTTGGCTACAGGACACGATTAGCTCCTGAGGGTTTGATCGCTAGGTACGCCTATATGCTCGCTCCCAGAGCCGGCCGTCACCCCCCTTACAGAGCCAGAAGTCAGAAAACATGTGAGTAGAAGAAGCAAAGAAGACTTCAGTGACGGCATTATGAGGTACCGCACAGTGATCGCACGCTGCACGCCATGCTCCCACACACAGCGGCACTACAGGGTGCAGGGGGCGCCCTGGGCAGCATATAAGCCTCTAAATAGACTGGCAAGAGGGGACATAGGTGCAGAGGCACTGTCCTAACCCCCGCCACTATAAATATTTAGTTAAAAAAAAGCGGGACTGAAGCGCGCCATTGCGGGGGCGGAGCTTAGTCCTCTCAGCTCACACAGCTCAGCGCCATTTTCTCTACACAGGCTGCAGAGACGCTGATCCTTCCTCACACTGCTGCATAAGTATCAGGGTGAAAAACGGGGGGGGGGGCACAGTAATTTTGGTGCAATATATAGTTATTATAAAAGCGCTGCAGGTCTGGGGCATTGTATAGTGTTTCAGAACCGTTGGTGAAGCGCTGGGTTGTGAGCTGGCAAACTCCCTCTGTGTCTCTCTGACAGACTTTACTGGGGGTCTGTCCCCTATATGCCCAGTGTGTCTGAGTATTGAGTACACGTGTGTTGGCATGTCTGAGGTGGAGTGCTCTTCCCAGGAGGAGACTGTGTTAGGGACACAGACGGCTGCGGGAGTGACCCTGTCGGCACCGCCGACTCCTGATTGGGTAAATGTGTTGAATGCTTTGAATGCTAATGTGGCTCTTATTAATAAGAGATTGGATAAATCTGAGTCTCAGAACCAGGCATGGAAGAAATCTGTGGAGGATGTTTTGTTGCAAGTACAGACCCCTTCGGGGTCACAAAAAAGATTGTTTGCCCAGTTGGCAGACACGGATACCGACATGGACTCTGACTCCAATGTCGACTATAGTGATGCCAGATTAGATCCGAAATTGGCAAAGAGCATTCGGTACATGATTGTGGCGATAAAAGATGTATTACATATATCGGAGGACCCTACTGTTCCTGACAAAAGGGTCTGTATGCATAAGAGAAAGAAGCCTGAGGTAACGTTTCCTCCCTCTCATGAACTGAATACACTATTTGAAAAGGTTTGGGAAAATCCTGACAAAAAGTTTCTGATTCCCAAAAAGATTCCGGTGGCATACCCGTTTCCCTCTGGGGATAGGGAAAAGTGGGGGTCACCCCCTATTGTGGACAAGGCTCTCTCACGGCTGTCCAAAAAGGTGGCTCTTCCGTCCCCTGACACGGCAGCCCCTAAGGATCCTGCAGATCGTGGGCAGGAAAATACACTGAAATCCATTTATGTCACCACAGGTACGCTGCTCAGGCCAGCCATTGCATCTGCATGGGTGAGTAGTGCTATTGAGAAGTGGGCAGATAACTTGTCATCTGATATAGATACCCTAGATAGGGATAACGTTCTCTTGACACTTGGTCATATCAGGGACGCTGCAGCATACCTAAAGGAAGCTGCGAGGGATATTGGCCTTTTGGGATCAAAGGCCAATGCCATGGCGGTCTCAGCTAGGAGAGCATTGTGGATTCATCAATGGAATGCTGATGCTGACTTTAAGAAAAATATGGAAGCTCTACCATACCAAGGTGGTGTCTTGTTTGGTGACGGCCTCGCTGATTTGGTGTCTACGGCTACTGTGTGTAAGTCATCATTTTTACCTTATGTTCCTGCACAACAAAAGAAAACACACCACTATCAGATGCAGTCCTTTCGGCCCAATAAATACAGAAAAGGCTGAGGTTCTTCCTTCCTTGCTACTAGAGGAAGGGGAAAGGGTAAAAGAGCTTCGGCCGTGGCAGGTTCCCAGGAACAGAAGTCCTCCCCGGCTTCTGCCAAATCCACCGCATGACCCTGGTGCTCCTCTGCGGGAGTCCACATCGGTGGGGGCACGTCTCAAACTCTTCAGTCAATTCTGGATTCGTTCGGAACTGGACCCATGGGTTGTAGAAATAGTGTCCCATGGATACAAACTAGAGTTTGAAGACGTTCCCCCTCGCCGATTTTTCAAATCGGCCTTACCAGCTTCTCTTCCGGAAAGGGAGGTAGTATGCAACGCAATACTAAAGTTGTATCAAAATCAGGTAATTGTCAGGGTTCCCCCATCTAAACAGGGAGAAGGCTTTTATTCGAGCCTGTTCGTGGTCCCGAAGCCAGGCGGCTTGGTCAGACCAATCCTGAACCTGAAATCCTTCAATTTCTACCTAAGAAAATTCAAATTCAAGATGGAATCTCTCCGGGCAGTGATCTCCAGTCTGGAGGAAGGGGATTTTATGGTGTCAGTAGACATAAAGGATGCCTATTTACATGTTCCCATTTATCCTCCGCATCAGGCTTACCTGAGGTTTGCAGTTCAGGATTGTCATTACCAATTTCAGACATTGAGGTTTGGTCTGTCCACGGCTCCGAGGGTTTTCACCAAAGTCATGGCGGAAATGATGGTTCTCCTGCGCAAGCAAGGAGTCACAATTATCCCGTACTTGGACGATCTCCTGATAAAGGCGAGATCCAGGGACCAGCTACTGCAGAATGTTACGCTCTCCCTGACGGTTCTGCAACAACATGGTTGGCTCCTAAACTTGCCGAAATCACAGTTGGTGCAGACGACGTGGCTGTCGTTTTTGGGAATGATTCTGGACACAGAATTACAGAGAGTTTTTCTTCCAGTGGAAAAGGCTCTGGAAATCCGGAACCTGGTCAAACAAATTCTGAAACCAATGAGAGTGTCAATCCATCAATGCACTCAGTTGCTGGGGAAAATGGTGGCGGCCTACGAGGCCATTCAGTTTGGCAGATTCCATGCCAGAGTGTTTCAGTCGGACCTGTTGGACAAGTGGTCCGGATCCCACCTACACATGCACCAAAGAATAATCCTGCCTTCCAAGACCAGAATCTCACTCCTGTTGTGGCTGCACAGCTCTCGCCTCCTAGAGTGGCGCAGGTTCGGGATCCAGGACTGGATCCTAGTAACCACGGATGCGAGTCTCCGAGGCTGGGGGGCAGTCACACAGGGGGAAAACTTCCAGGGAAGATGGTCA